>NW_024081029.1:1160532-1730182 GCF_003009895.1 Hyaena hyaena | reverse complement strand
GGGGGTGGCCCGTCTCTCCAGTCTCCAATCCAGGCCGGATTTTTACTTCCCCAGTTCGCACTCACGTTAGAAGGCTTTCTCAGTGGAATCTGCGTCCTTTCTCTCCCAATCTCTTGGGTGTGGTACGGTTTCTGATGGCTTCAGATCTTTTCCGTGTGATGCCTGGGTGCGAGTGCAGGTACGGAGCTCCCTACTTCTCCGCCATCTTGCCCAGAATCCCAAATATTTAAAAATTCAAGTCTAGCCATTCAAAAATTTGCCAGGGAAATTCTTAAATAATTATCGTCAACACTTACATAAAGCACAAAAGCTTTGCCTGTATTTGTAATTCTGCTTATGTATAAAGAGTATTTCCTCTTCCAGGTATGATGGAATGATAGGAAAATCAAATACCACACTAGAGCTCCTTCCAAAAGAAACCATTAATGAGGTAACTGCTTTCAAGTATTAGAAAACAGTTAAGTTTACATCCCTCTGAGTGAGGAGTCTCAAAAGGTAAGGGCCAAGTTACCCTGATTCTGTAGAAAATGTGCTGACCTCAACTGTAACGAGCTGCAATCTGGGCAGAGCACAGTGGTCCCACTAAGCTGAGGCAGCAGGGAGGAGAATTTAGGGCAGCTGAAACAAGTGGAATTTGCATCATAGGGCATGGCTGTCAGGCAGGAAATGTGCTCAGGAGACTATGAGCTTCCTCTTATGACCTGGGACAAGGACTGGGCAGTGCATGCCCAGGGCAAAGACAAGGAAGCTTTATTCATGTATAAGATTGTTTTTCTTCTTGATAATATCAGCTTCATTAAAATAGAATTCACACACCTTAGAATTTATTTAAAATATTAGTATATTCACAAATACATGTAATCATCACCACAGTCAATTTTAAGACATTTTCATCACCTCAAAAAGAAATGCTATACCTTTAGTTCTCACCCCACTGATTTCCCCATTTCCCCAAACCTAAGCAAGCACTAAGCTACTTTGTGTCCATAGCTTTGTTTATTCTGGATATTTCACACAAATAGAATCATGTAACATGTGGTTATTTAGCATAATAGTTTCAAGGTTCATCAATAATAAACATGTATCCATACTTCATTCCTATATGCTGTATGGATACATCACATTTGGTTTACCCACTCATCAGTTGATGGGCAACTGGACTGTTTCCACCACTGAGCTGTTTGTACCATTTGGCTATTACGAACTGTGTTGTTATAAACATTTATTTAGAAGTTTTTGTGTAGCCTTAGGTCTCATTTCTCTTGGGAAGAAATCTAGAAGTGAAACTGCTGGATCACATGGTAACTATGTTTAACCATTTGGGGGAATTTCCAGACAATTTTTCAAGTAGCTGCACCATTTTATATTTCCACAAGCAGTTTATGGGAGTTTTAATTTCTACACATTCTTGACAATTATCCAACTTTCAGATTGTAGTCATCCTCGTGGGTATGAAGTGGTGCCTCACTGTGGTTTTGGTTTCCATCTCTCTGATGACTAAGAAGGTCAAGCATCTTTCATGTGCTTATTGGCTGTTTATATACCTTCCTTGGAGAAATGTCTATTCAGATCCTTCCCCCCACCCTCTAAGAGTTCTTTATATATTTTGGATACAGGAGTTTAGTTTTTAATGTTTGTTTATTTTTGAAAGAGCGAGGTGGAGGGGCAGAGGGAGAGAGACACAGAATCTGAAGCAGGCGCTAGGCCATTAGCTGTCAGCACAGAGCCCAACACGGGGCTCAAACCCATGAATCGTGAGATCATGACTTGAGCCAAAGTTGGACAGTTAACCTACTGAGCCACCTAGGTGCCCCAGGACCCTTTTTAAAAATTAATTTATTTTGAAAGACATAGAGACTGTGAAAATGGGGAGGGACAAAGAGAGGAAGAGAAAGAATCCTAAGCAGGCTCCACACTGTCAGAGCAGAGCCCAATGCAGGGCTAGGACCCATGAACCGTAAGATCAAGACCCTCGCAGAAGCCAAGATTCAGACACTTAACAGACTGAGCCTCCCAGGCACCCTGCAGGACTCTTTTCAAATATGATTTGCAAATATTTTCTCCTACGCTATAAGGTTATCTTTTCAAGCTCTTGATAAAAACCTTTGTACTGCAAAGGACACTATTTTTAATGAAGTTCATTGATCAGTTTCCCCTTTCGCTGCTTATCCTTCTCGTGTCCTATCTAAGAATCCATTACCAATCCATTGTCAGGAAGAATATTTTCTTTAAAAAAATTTACTAGTGGAATAGAGCTGAGCATTCAGTGGAGGAAGCAGGCATCAGCTCCTTGGCTTGCCACTCTCATCCCTGAGTTCCTGCTCACAAGCCAAAGCAAGGGCAGTTAGGATCCAAGTATTCTCAGTGATGCCATGACCAAGATTGAACATATATCCCATGAGTTAAAGGACACTTACTTTTTGGCCACACTTGCCAAGAACTTAGCCTCAGTAATAGGTAGGTCACTGGAGGAGAAATGCTGGCATCCTCGCCCACTTGAGAAGGTAGCCCTATCAACTGAGACATGAAGGGAAAGGGAGTCCTGTTTACTTACTTATACTTGTCTTGCTGAGCTAGGGGTGAGGAATGAGTGAGTCTCTTTTACCTTCCTTACCAAGTTTAGTAGATTTTCTTTTTAAAAGATGTTTCTTTATTTGCTATATTCCCATAGAACCATTTCTAGAGACTTTCACCAGTTTCCCTAGTGGAGCAAGTCCATAGTGTTCCTCATGCTATCATGTCAAAAGAACTACAAGATTGCTTTTTTTCAGGATGATGAAATGTTCTAAAATTAGATGTGGTGATGGTCGTCCAACTATATGAAAAACCTTTCAATATTATACCTTAAACAGATGAATATTAAAGAACTTCAATTATATCTCAGTAATTTTGCTATTAAAAAAATAGATGAAGCTTACCAAAAACTTAGAAAGGAAAAGAGAATGAATATAAGTCAAGCAGTGCCAGAACCCTATAGGTCCCATCCAGCTAGTGGAGAGACTTTATCATCTTGTTTTTAAACATCAAAACACCCAGCTAAGATGCTGAAGACCCTATTTTCTGAGCACAGAGACCTCATCGGAGTGTAAGACCTACTCCAGATCCACCATACAGAGCCTAAAATCCAAGTCATTGTAAGACTAATAAAAGGCAGAGTTTTGAACGGTTGATTCCTCCAAGTAACAGAGACTTGGGACACTTTGTGCTCTCCAGTCATCCACCCTAAGAAAAGGAAAAATTAAGACCACAGAGGTTTAAGATGAAGTCGTCCAGTAATTAAAAAGCCAATGGAAATAAAAGTCAAATTTCTATAGGACTATAACGGAATGCAGGTTTTCTATAACGTATATTCATTAGTGTCCAGTGTATAGTGAAAAAGTTACTACACATGAAAAAGACACAGAAGAAGGTCACTGATGATCCAGATAAAAATCAGTCAATAGAAACCAACTCTGAGATGGCCCAAACATAATATTTAGTAGACAAAGAATACAAAGCAGCTTTTATTGATATGGAGAAAGATTTCAAGAATAATATGCCTAAAGAATTAAAAGCAAATATGGTCTTTACAGAGAAACAGTAGCAAAACAAATTATTTAAAAAAATTCTAAAACTGAAAAAAAATGCTAAATTCTATGAACAAAGGTAGAGATAGAAGAGTAATGAATTGGAGGCTAATAAATAGGAATTACCCAAACTCAAGAACAGCACAAACAAATGTTAAAGACGTTGAATAGAACATCAAAGACATCTGGGACGATATTAGATAGTCTAACACAACACTAGGATCATGTGCAATTATATTGCCAAAGAAAAGAGAGTAGGGCAGAAAAGTCCTTCAAAACTAATGGTTGAACATTTCACACAGGTGGGTTTTTTGTTTTCTAAGTTTTAGTTAACATACAGAGCAATATTGGTTTCAAGGGAATTCAGTGATTCATCACTTACATGCAACACCCAGTGTCCATCACAAGGACCCTCCTTAATGCCCAAACATCTAACCATCTCCTACCCACCTCCCTCCAGCAATTCTCAGTTTGCTCCCTATAGTTCAGAGGCACTTGTGATTTGTTTCACTCTCTTCTCCCCCCTGACCTTCCCATATGTTCATCTGTTTTGTTTCTTAAATACAAAATCATGAAATCAAATGGTATTTTTATCTGATTGACTTATTTCACTTAGCCTAATACATTCTAGCTCCATCATATCATTGCAAATGTCAATATTTCATTCTTTGTGATGAGTAATATTCTACTTTATATGTGTACCACATCTTTATCCATTCATGAGCTGATGGACATTTGGGCTTTCTCCATACTTTGGCTATTGTTGATAATGCTACTATAAATATTGGGTGCATGTATCCCTTCGAATCTGTATTTTTTGTATCCTTTGGGTAAATGCCTAGTAGTGCAAATGATGGATCTTAGAATAGTTATTTTTGAGGAACCTTCATACTGTTCTCCAGAATGGCTGCACCAGTTTGCACTCCCTTCCACCAGCATGAAAAAGGTTCCCCTTTCCTCACATCCTTGCCAACATCTGTTACTTCTTCTGTTGTTAATTTTAGCCATTCTGAAAGGTGTGAGACGGTATTTCATCATGGCTTTGATTTGTATTTCCTTGATAATGAGTGATTTTAAGCATTTTTTCATGTCTGTTAGCCATCTGGAGGTTTTCTTTGGAAAACTGTTTATTCATGCCTTCTGCCCTTTTTTTAACTAGGTTGTTTTTGTTTTGGGTGTTGAGTTTGAGAAGTTCTTTGTACATTTTGGATAGTAACCCTTTATCTAATATATCATTTGCAAATATCTTCTCTCATTATGAAGGTTGCCTTTTAGTTTTGTTGACTGTTTCCTTCATGGTACCAAAGCTTTTTATCTTGATAAGGTCCGAATAGTTCATGTTTGCTTTTGTTTCCATTGCCTTGGTGACCTGTCTGGTAAGAAGTTGCTGTGGCTAAGGTCAAAGAGGTTTCTGCCTTTGTTCTCCTCTAGGATTTTGATGGTTTCCAGTCTCACATTTAGGTCTTTCATCCACTTTGAATTTTTGTGTATGGTGTAAGAAAGTAGTCCAGTTTCATTTTTCTGCATGTTGCTATCCAGTTTTCCCCACACCATTTGTTGAAAATACTATCTTTACTCCATTGAATGTTCCTTCCTACTTCATCAAAGATTAACAGACCATTCAGGTGGGGATCCATTTCTGGGTTCTCCATTCTGTTCCGTCAATCTAGGTTTCTGTTTTTTGACCATACTCTATTAATGAGTAACATAGCTAAAAATCCAGAATTCTGATGCTTTCATTTTTGTTTTTCTTTTTCAGGATGGCTTTGGCTATTTGGGATCTTAGTTGGTTCCCTACGAATTTTAGGATTGTTTGTTTTAGCTCTGTGAAGCATTCTGGTATTTTGACAGGAATTGCAATAAATGTATATTTTGATTTGGGTAGTATAGACATCTTAATGTTTCTTCTTCCAATCCATTTCTTTGTGACCTCTTAAATTTCTTTCAGAAGTGTTCTATATTTTTCAGAGTACAGGTGTTTTACTTCTTTGGGTTAGGTTTATTCCTAGGCATCTCATTGCTTGTAGTGGAATTACAAATGATAACGATTTCTTAATTTCTTTTTCTGTTGTTTTGTTATTGGTGTATAGAAATGCAACGGATTTCTGCACATTGATTTTATATCCTGTGACTTTGCTGAATTCACATATTCTAGAAACTTTTCGGTGGAGTCTTTTGGGTTTTCTACATAGAGTATCATGTTATCTGCAAATTATGAACTGTTGACTTCTTCCTGATTTAGATACATTTCTTTTGTTGTCTAATTACTGAGGCTAAGAATTTCAGTAATATGTTAAATAGTAGTATGAGAGCAGACATCCTTGTCTGTTCCTGACAACAGGGAAAAGGCTCACAGTCCCCCCCCCGCCCCAACTGAGGATGATACTAGCTGTGGGTCTTTCATATATGGCCTTTATGATGTTGAGGCATATTCACTCTATCCTTACTTTGATGGTTTTTATCGAGAATGAATGCTGTTTTGTCCAATGCTTTTTCTGCATCTACTCATAAGATCATATGGTTCTTCTCCTTTCATTTTTTAATGTGATGTATCATATTAATTGATTTGTGAACATTAAGCCAGCCCTGAAGCCTAGGAATAAATCCCACGTGATCATGGTGAATAATTCTTTTAATATTCTCCTTAATTTGATTTGTACATCTTGTTGAGAATTTTTACATCCATGCTCAGGGATATTGGCCTGTAACTCTCCTTTTCAGTAGGGTCTTTGGTTATTAAGGTAATTCTGACTTCATAGAATGAGTTTGGAAGTTATGCTTCCAGTTCTATTTTTTGGAACACTTTGAGAAGAATAGGTATTAATTCTTCTTTAAATATCTGGTACAATTCCCCTGGAAAGCCATTTGGCCCAGGACTCTTGTTGGGAGATTTTTGATTACTGATTACTGATTCAATGTTTTTGCTGGTTATGGGACTGTTCAAGTTTCTCTGGGTCCTTTCTCTTTTCTTTTTGATAAGGCTGGCTATGGGTTTATCAATTTTGTTTATTCTTTCAAAGAAACAGCTCTTAGTTTCGTTGATCTGTTCTACTGGGTTTTTTGTTTGTTTCCATTATCATTTCTTTCTGCTCTAATCTTTGTTATTTCCCTTCCTCTGCTGGCTTTAGGCTTTATTTGCTGTTCCCTTTCTAGTTCCTTTAGGTGTAGGGTTAGATTGTGTATTTGGGACCTTGTTTTTCTTTTTCTTTTCAAGTTTATTTTGTTTTTGTTTTTTTTTTTAAATATTTTTATTTATTTCTAGGAGAGAGAGAGAGAGAGAGACAGCATGAGCAGGGGAGGGTCAGAGAGAGAGGGAGACATAGACTCAGAAACAGGCTCCAGGCTCTGAGCCGGCAGTCAGCACAGAGCCCGACGCTGGGCTCGAACCCACGAACCGCGAGATCATGACCTAAGCGAAAGTCGGACGCTTAACTGACTAAGCCACTCAGGCGCCCCTCAAGTTTATTTTGAAAGAGAGAAAGAATACAAGCAGGGGCGGTGTGGGGGGAGGGGAGGAAGGAGAGAATCCTAAGCAGGCTTCACACTGTCAGCACAGAGCCCGATGCAAAGCTCAAACTCAAACTGTGAGTTCATGACCTCAGATGAAACCAAGAGCCAGAAGCTTAACTGACTGAGTCACACAGGAGTCTGGGAACTTTCTTGCTTGTTAAGACTGGCCTTAATTGCAATATAACCTCCTTTTTGGACTGCCTTAGTTGCATCCCAAAGAGTTTGGTCATGTTTTCATTTTCATTTGCGTACATGTATTTTTTTAATGTCTTCTTAATATCCTGGTTAATTCATTCATTCTTTACTAAGACATTCTTTAACCTGTAATATTTGAGGGCTTTCCAAATTTTTCTTGAAGTTGACTTCAAGTTTTATAGTGTTGGGATCTGAAAATATATATGGGAGGATCTTGATTTTTCTGTACTTGTTAAGCGCTCATTTGTGATCTATTCTAGAGAATGTTCCACATGTACTCTAAAAAGCCATTGTTTCCTTATTTTCTGCTTAGGTAATCTTTCCATTGCTTTAAGTGGGGTGTTAAAGTCTCCTATTATTACTGTATTATTATCAAGGAGTTTCTTTAGGTTTATTATTGAATTACATAGTCAAGGGCTTATAAGTTGGGGGCACAAATATTTACAATTGTTAGATCTTGATGCATAGACCCCTTAATCATGATATAATCCCCTTCTTCAGCCCTTGTCACTGTCCTTAAGATGTAGTTTGTCTGATGAAAGTATAGCTTCTCTGGGCTTCTTTTCATGCCTATTAGCATGATAGATGGTTTTCCATCCCTTCACTCTCAATCTGCAGGTTATCTTTAGGTCTAAAATGAGTCTCTTGTAAGCAGCATATAGATGAATCTTGTTTTTGTATCATTCTGACACCCTATGTTTATTGTTGGATCATTTCGTCTATTTACTTTCAGAGTGATTATTGAAACATATGAATTTAACGCCATTGTGTTACCTGTGGAGTTGGTCTTTCTGGTAATATTTTGTGTTCTCTTCTAGTCTTTGTTGCTTTGGGCTTTTTTTTCCCCCCTCCAAAGAGTTCTCCTTAAAATTTCTTGCATGGCTAATTCAGTCATCATGAACTCCTTTAGTTTTTGCTGGTCTTAGAAACTCTAGCTCTCCTTCTATTCCGAATTACAGCCTTACTGGATAGACTATTCTTGGCTGCATATTTTTCCATTTCAGCACATTGAATATTTCCTACCACTCCCTTCTGGCCTGATAAGTTTCAGTGCCCCTCTTATTTTCAACTTTATTATTTTCCTTAACTTTATCTTCTATATCTCTTATTCTCTCCTCTGCTTCTTCAATCTTCATGGTCACTGTATACAGTCATTTTTGCATCTCAGTTACAGCATTTATTATTTCAGCCTGACTAGTTCTTAGGTCTTTGATCTCTATCACAAGGGTTTTTCTAATGTCTTCTATGCTTTTCTCAAGCCCAGCTAGTGGTCTTATGACTGTTGTTCTACATTCTTGTTCAGATCTATTGCTTATATCTGTGTTGAGCAAGTCCCTAGTGGTGATTTCTCCTTTGCCTTTCTTTTGGAGAGAATTCCTCTGTCCTGTCATTTTGACTAAGTTTCTGTCTTTTGAATGTTTTAAAAGCTTATGTTTCCTGTACTTGAGAATAACTGTATTAAAAAGGGGTCATACACTGTCCAGAACTTGACACTTCAGGAAGCGTTTCTGGTTATGCTGTGTGCACTCCGTTGTTGCATTTTAGATGCTCTTTGCACTTGTCAGTCCTCTAAAGAGCTCCTCCTTGCTTGCAGTGGGAGTGTCTATATATTTAACCAGGTGTGCTTCGATTTGTTTGTTAAAATAAGCTTACCACCTGGTATGCTGCCTCCCTTCAATGGTGGAGATCCTTCTGCCATTCCTCAGATCAATTTCCTGGGTGTTCCCAGTGATCTGATGTCAATACAGCCATGTTTGAGGGATAAGGAAAGCCCAGGATCCCCCTATTTTTCTGCCATCTTAACTCCTCACAATTCACAAATTTGATGAAAAACATTGATTTAAATAGAAGAAGCTCAATGAAAGCTTATTTAGATATAACAAGGACCACCCTGTGTACAAAGACTAATGAGAGAAAACCAAAGACAAAGTACTAATATTGAAAGCAACCAGATATATCATCTACGGGGTAGCAATGAAAAGAACTACCATTGAGTACTTATTAGAAGTTAATGAGAAAACATGTGTAAAGTGCTAAATAAGGCAAGAATAGTTTTGAAAGAAAAGTTTATAAAACATGAACAGAGTATGACAAAAATAGCACAAAGGTTAGTATGGGTAAAGGGTATTATATGGTATAACATTTTTTAAACGTATGAAGTGGGAAGTGAAAACAAAATGAGAAGTGGGAATATATGCAATAAGAACTATCAGGTATTAAATGGGAAGTGTGAAATAGAAAGCATGAAGTGTGTTGGGTGTAAAACCAATCAACTTTGATATATTAAAGATAAATTTAGCCGTAGAACAACCATTAAAAAAATAGCTAAGAAGCTGAAAAAAAATATTCAATTGACAAAGAAGAGAGGTAAGAACAAAACAACAAAATATACCAAAGAAAGGGGTTTCAGTGTGGCTCAGTTGGTTAGTCATCCAACTCTTGATCTTGGCTCAGGTTATGATCCAACATCAGGCTCTGTGCTGACAGCATGGAGCCTGGTTGGGATTTTCGCTCTCTTGCTCTCTGCCCCTCCCCTGCTCATGTATGCACTCTTTCGCTCTCTCAAAACAAAAAATAAACTTTAAAAAAAAATACCAAAGAGAAAAATGGAAAAAGCACATAAAACAGTAGATCCAAACTCAATCATATCAATAACATCAATGAACTAAACCCTCCCATTGAAGAGATTATGTCTACAACAAGAGCAGTAACTAAATGCCTTTGTCAAGAGATTCACTTTAAGTGCAAAGACACAAATAGGCTGAAAGCAAAAACATGGAAAAAGTTAAACCATATAAACAGCGAGAAAATGGTCATGGCTATATTAGAATTAGGCAAAAGAGACTTAATACAAAGTATTACAGAAAAAAGGACATACTGAGAAAGGACTAATTTATCAAAAGTAGTAATTATAAGTCTGTGTGTATATAATACCAGCTTTAAATTTCAAGAAGCTACAGAAGTTCAGAAATTTAAAAAATGGAAAAATTCTCTATTAGAACTGGAGATTATAACACCCCTGTTTTCTTGCCCCCTTTACAATTTCTAGAGGCTGCCTGCCTGCATTTTGGGGTTCATGTGTCTTTTCCATTTTGAAAACCAACAATCACATCATTCCAATTTTCCTCTTCACATCTCTTCCTAAACTCTTCTAACCTTCTGCCTTAGTCTTCCTGTTTAAGAGACTCTTGTGATTACATTGGGCTCACCCAGATAATCCAGGAAAATCTACATATTTTAGTAATCTGATTAACAACCTTAATTTTCCTTACTACCTTAGCATAACCTGTTCACAGATTCTAGGAATTAGGAGGGGAGCATCTTGGGGGGGCGAGGTAGAAAAAGGGGTATTATAGGCATATCTTGTTTTACTGAGCTTTGACTTCTTGTGTTTCACAGATAACGCTTTATGTAAACACAAATTTAAGGTTTGTGGCAATGCTGGATCAAGCAATTCTATCAGCGCCATTTTTTCAAACAGTATTTGCTTACTTTGTGTCTGTCATGTTTTGGTAATTCTCCTAATTACCAATTTCAAATCTTTCATTATTATATTTGTGATAGTGGCCTAAGATCAGTGATTATAACCTGCTGAAATCTCATATGGTGGTTAGCATTTTTTAGCAAGAAGTATTAAAAAAAAATTAATGGTTAATTTGGAGCGAGCGGTGGAGAGAGCGAGAGCGAGCGGTGGAGAGAGCGAGAGCGAGCGGTGGAGAGCACGGCAGAGAGGGAGACAGAATCTGAAGCTGGTTCCAGGCTCTGAGCTAGCTGTCAGCACAGAGCCTGTCTCGGGCCTCAAACTCACAAACTGCAAGATCATGACCTGAGCCCAAGTCAGATGCTTAACCGACTTTATATGCAGGCGCCCCAGCAATAAAGTACTTTTTACTTACGGTATGTAAATTTCTTCTTAGACATAATGCTATTTATTGTACACTTAATAGACTACAGTATAATGTAAACATTACTTTTATATGCATAGGAAAAAATCATTTGATTAGTTTTATTGTGATACTGGCTTTATCGGAGTAGTCTAGAACCAAACCCACAGTATTTCAGAGGTATGCCTATATACTGCCCATTATAATTGGTTTCTCAAAATTTCCTTTTTCTTGACATTCCAGCCCCCGCTAAAAAGAAATTAATGAAAACCAAAATAACACATTTTCCCCAAGTAGAATCTATTAGTTTATCTAACATTTTAATTGTTACAATATGATCCTGGAGATATTAAACCCAGGTCATCTAATTTAACTATCACCTTCATTTATTCAAATTGCCAACTTTTCCTCTTTAGAGTCTTGCTTATTACAGGATGCCTGGAAGACAACATTAGACGTTCTTAATGAAGGCTAACACAGGCGGTGAATATTAATACCTATTCTATTTTTTGAGAATTCCATTCTAATCTTAGAAAGCATTTAAAAATGTGGAAAAGAAATATGTACATTTTGGGCATATCAATCTGTACTGTTCACAATGGCTATTTTTCTATAAATGGGCTTATTTTCTCATTCTTGTCTTCTTTCATCTTATTTTTCTCCTCCTTGTCTCATTTTCTCATTATCAACCCCTGTCTCCTTCTCTACACTACCATTGCAAGGTTCTCCAAAAAGCAATTGCACAGTTTTAATAATTAGACCTGTTTTCACAAATTACTTGGCTCCACTATTGGAAAATAGTGGAGCAAGAAATCACTATGAAGTGATTTCTTCTTTATTAACTGAACTTAGACATCACTTTTTCTTAGGGATTGTTAGCTGGCAGTTCACTAGTTAGGACTATAGCTGCAGCAGTGGTGACTACAGAAATCCTCATTCCATGGAACAACAGAGGTGCACGGAGTTGTAGCTACTTGTCTAAGATTGAGGCAATTTGCTATCAACCTTTTTAAAAAAATTCCTTTGTCTTTCTTTTTCAAGCAGAAGGCAAAATTGTTTACTTCTAGTCTGAATAAGGATTTCTCTTAACATCTGGTGTCCTCTTCAGTGATATTTCTTCATGAACATATTCTTGGGAAAGTTACTTGCCAACTTATCATAGAAGACTTCTTAGACTACTATAGCCTTCGTAGACAGAACCATGGTAGCAGTTAATTGATCTCTAATTTCAACTCAAATTTTCCTTTTAAAATAAATGAAGCCATCTTGCTTAATAAACCCATATGTATTTGTGAGATTGTCTAACTCCTGTACTGTGTTGAATGTATTTATGTAATAGCCTATTGTTAAAAATACAGAGGAGTCATTTGCATATTTGCATGAAGGTGCAAGTAAAATTTAAAATGAATTGGCTCATTCATATTTAATCTAGATTTCAATGAGCAAAACCAAATTATAGACTTCTATCATATTCTTTAATTTTAAACACAGGGTTGACAAACTCACTAGATATTTAAATTCCTCCATTAAACTGATTAGTACTGAGGATTTACAATATTGAGTTTCTGTCCCACCTGCTGGGAACACTTAGATGAAGAAGTCTCAGCTAGAGTAAGAACACTGTGAGTGAATAGAACACAGTGCAGGAAGACTGCATGCAGCCTGGAAATTCATGTCTCTTCTGCACTCCAGAATAGTAGATCCATGTGCCTATTCAGAGTTCCTCCTACTACAACATCTTCCCCAAACTCTCTCCTTTAGTGTGTTCTAGAATAGAAAATGGCATTAATAGTCACCAACTTGCTTAAACCAGAAATCTGAGGGCTCACCCCTGACTTTTTCTCCAACATTGGTCAATTACCCCTGATTCTCCCTCCTAAACAGTCTCCTTATCCCATTGCCAGATCCACAGGCTGAGCTACTGTCAACCCCTGTCTGGACTCCTGAAGCAGAATTCAAACTGGCCTCTCTGCATCTACTCTGATCTCCTCTGCATTCTCTACATAGTCACCACTTTGCAATTTTGTTTTTGTTATCTACCTCCATAACGAGATAAGAAGGTTCATGAGAACCACGGAAATCTGCAGGTCATGGTAATACCAACAAGTTTGCATGATACCTCACAAAAAGTGGTATGATTTAAATATGTTAAATAAAAAATTGAAAGCTGAGAGAGCAGATGCAAAGTATAGAGTAAGCACTCTTCCACTGAAAGCAATGGGAACAAAGACCTTTGGAGACCCAGCAATGCAATGTGCTCAGTAAACCACAAGCAGTTCAGCTATATTGAATTTTAATATGCTAGGCAAGGAGTACCTTACAGAGGTGCATAGAATGTAGTCATGAACTTTAAACACAGGCCTTCAACTAAAGGGTTATGAGTAGGGAGACAATAATATGGTCTCATTTGCATTTTAGATAAATAATAGCAACCGAGATAGGCTTGGTCTAAAGGTATGTTTGTTAGAGAGCCTTGAATTGCAAATGACCGAATCGCAGCTTGAATAAACTTAAATAAAAAGTGAGATTATAAAGATATTGGAATTTCTCATGGGAGTCAAGAACAGGAAAATGGGTCAGCTATAAAGAGTACCAAAAAGGAGGGGCACCTGGGTGGCTCAGTCAGTTGAGTGTCCAACTAGGGCTCAGGTCACGATCTCGCTCACAGGTTGGAACCCCACATCAGGCTCTGTGCTGACAGCTCAGAGCCTAGAGCCTGATTCATATTCTGTGTCTCGCTCTCTCTGTCCCTCCCCTGCTCTATAAATAAATAAATAAATAAATGTTAAAAAAAAATTTAACAAAAAAGAGTACCTTGTAGGAAAAACAGAGCTTTCCCCCTAAGGTCAGAAACAAGACAAAGATCATAGCTCTTAACACTTTTATTCAACATAGTACTGGAAGTCCTAGCCACAGCAGACAACAAAAAGAAAAAAAAGGCATCCAAATTGGCAAGGAAGAAGTTAAACTCTATTTGCAGATGACATCATACTATATATATATAGAAAACCCAGAATAATCCACACACAAAAACCTACTAGAACTGATAAATTTAGTAAAATCGCAGGATACAAAAATCAATGTACAGAAATATGTTTCATTTCTATACACCCATAGTGAAGCAGCAAAGACAGAAATTAAGAAAACAATCCCAGGGGTGCTAGAGTGACTCAGATGGTTGAGTCAGACTCTCAGATTCGGCTCAGGTAATGATTACAGGGTAGTAGAGTTGAGCCCCACTTGCACTATTTGTAGGAATGCAAACTTATGTAGCAACTCTGGAGAGTAGCACAAGGTTTCTCAAAAGGTTAAAAACAGAACTATCCTATAATCCAGTAATCGTACTACTAGATATTTGTCCCCCAAAATACCAAAACATGAATTCAAAGGGATACATGTACTCCTATGTTTATAGCAGCATTATTTACAACAGATAAATTATGGAAGCAGCCCAAATATCCATCAATAGATGAATGGATAAAGATGTGGCACATGTATACTATAGGATATTACTCAGCCATGAAAAAAAAAATGAAGTCATGCCATTTCTTATGATATAGATGTAGAGAATATCATGATAAGCAAAATAAGAGAAATACAAATACCATATGATTTCAATCATACGTGGAAGTTGAGAAACAACTGAGCAAAGAGGGAAAAAAGGAGACAAACCAAGAAACAAACTCTTAACTATAGGGAACAAACTGACGGTTACCAGAAGGGAGGTGGGTGGGAGAATGGGTGAAATAGATAATGGAGATTGAGGAGTGCACTTCTGGTGATGGGCACTGGGTGATGTATGGGAATTGTTGGGTCACTATATTGAACATCTGTAACTAATACAATACTGTATTTAACTATACTATACTTAATTATAAAATTAAAATAAGAGCTTAATAAAAAAAATACCTTGCAATCTAAATTGTGTTCAATTCTTGCTCTGCACATCAGCTTTAAGGATAATACATACTTTATGCTACTAACATCCATATCATCAGGTCATTCATCAGGGCAAGATACCGATAACGCACTTTAATTAGTATAAAGAGAATCTAAATGGAAAGAACACTCTGGGAGATGAAATCATTTTTGAAGAAGGTCATTTGTACTTTTGTATTATAACGGAAGAGTTTCTAAGCAGACTGTAGCATCATAACTGTTCAAGATACTGCTCTGGTAAAGAATGCATGGTCTAAGGGTTATTAAAAGAAGAGACTATGATAGGTAAAGAACCAAAGATGGTCTTTGTCTCACAGTTTTGCCTAGAACTAGCCTTTTTCTTTTTTAGGTGAAAAATCTACATTCCTTCTTAAGCCAGTGACAAGATAAAGACTACAATTTTTAAAGATTTTAAGTAATCTATACCCAATGTGGGGCTCAAACTTATGACCCTGAAATCAACAGTCACATGTTCTACCAATTGAGCCAGTCAAGTGCTTCAACTAGTTCAATTCTTTACAGGCAAAACATATCCTATAAAATTCTACTGCTTAAATATTTAATAAATCTGGTTAAAAATCTATTTCAATAATAAATTTAAGTGGCCATAACTGCTACTGCAGTAGCAGATTTCAGTTAGTCTTTTTCACCCATTTTCCCCATCTTACTAGTCATTGAGACATGAGACTTCGCTCTTAAGCCAATTATGATTATTTCCTTCCAGTTTCAGAACGTTATAAGCAATCAACATTTGAAAGATTAAAGAGTTACAGAAATAATACTGAGCAAAAGTTCATATGTTTAGATATTAGCATGTGAGAGCTAATTTTCAGTTAGAAAAAGAAACTGGACCAAAAGAATGCTTTTGGCAGCTTGTGTAGAGATTACTCAAGAGGACACCTAAATGAGATGTTGCAACTGTTGCTACATGTAGTTTGTCATTAAACAGAAGTGATAGAGGTTATTGCAAAACCAGAGATAAAGTTATTTTTTAAATGAAATAATAGGCTAATCTTAAAGTCTGTGGCAAATTTAATAGGAAACCGTATAGTCTATCTTTGAATTTATTAGTCAAAAGATGACTGAAATGCTGCTGCTAAATAAAAAACTATAAGAATGTATGCTGTGTTATCTTAATGGAACTATCAGTTATTGTGAGGTCTGGGTTTGTCAGTTATTTTTAAATTCTTTGGCCCTCGTTGAGAGTGATTTCCAAATAATTTCACAGTAAGACTGAAACATTTTTTAATTAACTTAGAAAATAAACTAGTAGTTTAACCAAAGGAAAAGTTTAGAAGATTTTGAGTAGTCAGAAAATTCATGTTTGAACAGTATGTAGTTAGTTCTTGAACAGAAAGACTATCTTCCCATTTGGTCTCTAGCAAGGTTTGTAGTATCTTTTAATCTTCTTTACCACATAAATGTCCATTGGCCTTACAGCTGTAACTAAACAAGATCAAAGCTGAGATCTTTTTCCAACTAATGGGACTCCATTTTCTGAACCTAAAACCCTACTATTTTCAATATAGATGGAGGATCAGACTAAAAATGTAACTTCTTGGTGCAGTTTACCAAGATTTGGATGGAATCTGCCCATGTAATTAATCCTTAGCTACTAAATGGTTACCGAAATTCTAGATTACTTGTCTGTGATGATCCTAAAGCCAAGATAGAGGGTTGGCTTTAAAATATTCTGCTGTGTTCCAGGCCTAATTAGTTCCAGTGTTCTTCTCAGTTTGGAGAGCCCTGCCAGCAAAGAAATTGGACAATAGCTAGAATAAGACTAATAGCTAATGTAAACAGTAACAGAGGGCATTAATATTATGGGTTTGATCTCATGGTAGACTCTGTACATGGATTATCTTCATGGAGCTCACAACGGTCTTGTGACAAAGGTACTAAGAGTTCTCACCACTTTGTATAGGAGAAAACATAAGGCTTAGACAAAACTTCTTAAAGCTACAGGGCCAATAAGAGCTGAGAGAGGATTTAATTTCAGAGCTTGTGTACCCAACCCTTACCTGGTTTCCTAAAAAGAGGGCTACTTCAAGACCCAGGTACTGACCTGATTCCAATGATGAGATCTAAATATGTAGGTCAGTGCTTTAAGAAGTGTAATATAGCACATGAAGTACTATCCCACCATATTCAATAAAATTTTATAACGTTAAAATTGTGGAACTGGTGATAAATTGGCTTCTTCTTCTCTCCTTGCCCCCTTAGGACTTAAGAACAATTAGTCTGCAGTATTTTAAGGATAATGCTTACTTGTAGTACATTTAAAGAAAGGCAAACCAATAGAAAGAAACCTTCAGGTTTCCATTTATTCATGATAAGGTTAGGGAGGGTCCAAAAACCCATAACTCAGGGGGCAGGCAGGAAATGTGCCCATTAATATAGTAAGTAAATTTTAGTAAAAAGCAGCAGGGGGAAAATTTCTATATATACCCTGACTCTTGCAGTTTGACAAAGTTAATGATTAAAATCTCCTACATTTTCCCCCAGGGTGTCTATTTGTCTTGAATGATATTATTTTATCTCTTGTGGGCCAAGGATGATTGCCCTTGCTTCTGTGTAGAGATTAATAATTGATTAGTTCATAGGAATCTTAGTAAAAGGGAAATGGTTACTTTGGGCTGCCACTTTTACTGGGTAATGTACAGGAGATGGGTGCTGCAGAACTGACCAGCAGAACAATGAAGAGGATCCTGGTTCTTCTGCTTGCTGTAGCATTTGTGCATGCTCTAGAAAGAGGTAAGACTTCCAGTGGTGTGATCACTTATAAAAACTCTTACTAGTCCAATTTTCCATTACCCTTTTGAAAAGTTATCCAAAAAGTAAAGAACAGAGTGTTGGTAAACATGTTGAGGAGAAAGGATAGAACAAAATAGGAATTAGTCTGAGCTCAAATGTGGCATATAGCATTTAATTGGAATAGACAAGAAATCAAGAACCTCATAAAAGAAAATTGAAAAGATAATTATCCTTGTTCACTTTTTTGAAAGCCAAGATCTGGAGAGAATTGCTTGAAATTAGAAATTTAGTTGTTAAAAGATAATGCAAATGGAGGCTGTGGTCCATCACTGAGTATTTTTCCCCCCAGACTTCAAATATTTATGGTTGTTGAGAGTATAATACATTCTATCAATGATGCATGAAGTCAACAAAGATCATAGATCCTCTTTAAGGAATTCTGTGTAGGTGTAATATTTGAAAGTGCATTATAGTTTGTAAAACATTGTACATGAAGGAATTTAATACAGCTTAATTATCTTGATAACCAGGTTTTCTATTTTTCATTAATATTCTTTAAATGGGAGGGAGCCCTGGGTGACTTAGTCATTTAAGCATCCGACTCTTGGTATAGGTGCAGGTCATGATCTCACGACTTAGGAGATCCAGCCTGCATTGGGCTCTGCACTGAGATTCTCGCTCTCCCCACCACTCTCTCAGCCCCTCCCCCCAATTGCTCGCTCGCTCTCAAAATAAGCAAACATTAAATTTAAAAAAAATATTCTTCAAATGGGGTCTCATCTTTGAGCAATGTTTAGGAATATTTTTAAATGACAGAAACTGAAATAGAAGCATATGATTTCATGAAAAGTTCCCAAGCTTCAAAACTCATAATCCATTCCAATTTCCTTCTCTGGCTGATTCTTTTAATGCTTATAAGAAAATCTACATTCATCTTGCTCTGGAAAAAAGTGAAGCTTGTATGTAGTACTGTCAGTGAACAGCCTCACCCAAGTCATGTGGCGGTATTAATATTAACATATCTAACAAGTAGAATAAGTTGTGTATCCCAAAAATTATCAGTTATTGTGACATGAATAACATTATTCCTCTTATCTGTACATTCACTTTTCCTTGATCTTTCATCATTCAACTTATCTTACATTTTAAGTTCCTCATTTATAGATTCTTTTTTTTTTAATGTGTATTTTTGAGAGTAGGGGAGGGACAGGGAGACACACACACAGAATCTGAGGCAGGCTTCAGGCTCTGAGCTGTCAGCATAGAGCCCCACATGGACTCGGTCCCACAATCCATAGGATCACGACCTGAGCTGAAGTCAGACACTTAACCGACTGAGCCACCCAGGTGCCCCTCATTTAGAGATTCTTAAGTAAGCTATGGATCCTAGTCTCCTCTACAGAGTCTGAGATATCATGGGGTATAAACTGTGTCCTTTACAAGAGTTCTAAATAGGCCACATCCCAGAAAACCCTGAAAGCTTACTCCTTTGTCTATGGTTTTCCTGGGGCATATACGAACCTCAAAAAATCCTACTGAAATAGGTTCACATCAAAATCTTCAGGGGCACCTGGGTGGCTCAGTCGGTTAAGTGTCCAACTTCGGCTCAGGTCATGATCTCACGGTTCGTGGGTTTGAGCCCCGAGTTGGGCTCTGTGTGGACAGCTAGCTCAGAGCCTGGAGCTTGTTTCAGATTCTGTGTCTCCCTCTCTCTGACCCTCCCCTGCTCACGCTGTCTGTCTGTCTGTCTCTCTCTCTCTCAGAAATAAACATTAAAGAGGGGGAAAAAAGATCTTCAAAACACATAAGATCTAGTAACGGCTAGGTCCTGGGATTGTGTGTGGACCCCCTAGCATGGGGCAGGGGTCATCATTTTGGACTGCTGACTCTAAGTGCATATTGGATTCTCCTCAAAGGATCACAAATGTCCTCTGGAAAACACTATTCTGCAACGTCTATTTTGACATTCAGCACTCTCTCAGGCTCTGATGAAATGGATGCTGAAAACTTCAATTAAGCTTCCTTGAAGGTCTGAACTTCATAATGAACTCCAGTCAGATTACTTAGGTTCCAAAGGTCAGATGATAAGCCCTGAGACCTAACATACATTTATAAGTATTAAATGTCTAGTATTTGGGAACAGTAGTCCTGACCCATCACTTTTCTATAATACCCAAGTATGACCCAAATGACCAAGTCAATGATTTGCCTTGGAGGTAGGTATGCTCTCTTCTGAAAGAAAGTTACAAAGTATACAGATCAAAGGAGTTGAGAGGAGGCTTGGATGGTAGGGAATGGGTATGCACTGTTTTCTCTGCCTGTTACAGTTCTAGAGAGCCAACCAACAGCCCACAGCACGTATCTAGAACACCTTTTTCCAAAGTGTATTTCATTCAAGACTCAACTTGGGAAATCTTTTATGGCCAAACACATATAAGAAATAAGCTATACATAAGTCTTTCTTGGTTGGTTTACAATTCATGTCTTTGTTACCCTAACAGTTTCAAGATGTCCTAAAAGAAAGAAACCTTACTTCACCCAGTTTCCCAAACACATGGGCTCTTTCCTAAAATGCCCAGACTCCATGGAAGTATTCTCTGGGAAACCTCAGGTTTAAGATGGATACTGCTGCAGCTCAATATGAATATGGGCCCCAGTCAGGCCAGTCCTCCCCCATCAAATGGCACTGGAGATTTAGTGCACAAGTCATTTGGTACATCTTGGGAGAAGGGCTTACCAAATATGCCAAATCTGGATGAGGTCATAAGAAAACCTCCACACTAGCTACTCCAGGAGAGGCAGAAGTCTGTGTGTGCCAACTGCCTCTCTACTCAGTTTCTTTCCTTTTTTTATATATATTTTTTTATTTTTATTTTTTATTCATTTATTTTAACAAATAGTTTATTGTCAAGTTGGTTTCCATATAACACCCAGTGCTCATCCCCACGAGTGCCCTCCTCCCTGTCCATCTTCCCCCTCCCCCACACACACCCATCAGTCCTCAGTTTGTTCTCAACATTCAAGAGTCTCTCATGGTTTGCCTCTCTCCCTCTCCCCCATGGCCCTCCGTTAAGTTCTTCCTAATCCTCCTATATGTGCAAACATATGGTATTTGTCCTTCTCTGCCTGACTTATTTCGCTCAGCATAACACCCTCAAGGTCCATCCATGTTGCCACACATGGCCAGATTTCATTCACACTCACTATCTACTCAGTTTCTTTCCTAAGGATTGAAATCTAAAATATCTCTCTCCCTCTTCCCAAGAAAGCAGCAGGGAGACTGACACAGCTACACAATGACTAGGGAAATAATGCTATGAGAAATAAGCCTCTGCATTTTATAGGAGCTGTTGGCAAGAGCAGGATTTTTATTACAAACCTTTTCCTTTTTGCTGAAGCATCTCATTCTCTGCATACATACTGTTGCTAGACGGAATATCAAATTGCAGGAAGAAAGGAAGTCTTTGGGTTGGTTGCGGAACTGTATTTTTGCTTCTCCCACTTGCCTGTCAGAACAGCCCTAGTCAATGTGGGTTATCCCAATCTCCCAAATCACCACTGAATCATAGGTTTCTCTTTGCCACAAGCTGCTCCTTCATCAGCAGACATATTAAAAACAGATTATTCTAAGTCTGATTCAGGAGCATAGCTGTATAGAATGCCAGAGAAGTAATTTAGGATAAGTAGTTATCTTCTCTATTTTCTCAGATAGGTCTTTGCATCCTCTCTGCAAAACCTACATAAATAATTATTGACGGGGTGACCCAGGATAAGAGGTCTACATGATGAAAAGAAGACAGCAATGCAAAGATGTAGAAGTGTGTTTCAAGGTGGTGGAATGGAGGTATAAAAGTCCTAGAAACAAGCATGGCCTGATTCATGTTCACAAAGCAGCAAGAGAAAAAGCACAAAAGAGGCTTAGCTAAGAGGTAAGAGGAGGAGGAGCTGAAGTCAGAGAGGTAGCTAACTTCATTACGAAGGGACTGTTAGTTAACTTCCCTGGAAATTAATAGCAATCTTATACCCCACTGC
The DNA here is from genome assembly GCF_003009895.1 of Hyaena hyaena. Taxonomy (NCBI): domain Eukaryota; kingdom Metazoa; phylum Chordata; class Mammalia; order Carnivora; family Hyaenidae; genus Hyaena; species Hyaena hyaena. Next base: position 1,708,302 of record NW_024081029.1, on the reverse strand, counting down.
TGTAAGGTACAAAGCCAGGTATGCACTCACCACCATATGGCTAGTGGAGGGACATAGATTATCAACAGAGTATAAAATATCTGATAATATATATCACTGTATTTTGCCACGAAAAGTTGAATTTTGCTATAAAATGTTGCTAACACTGAGCGTTTACCACATTAGGCAGAAGAGGTGCTAAGCATTTTTACGGAGAGTAACATATTTCATAGAACAGCCTTATGAAAAAGATACTATTGATTACCTTAAACCCAAGATTACTCTTCCTTGAATCACCCTATAGGAATAGATTTAAATGGATATCCCATATATTTTTTTTTTTAAATTTTAATGGTTTGTTTATTTCTGAGAGATAGACAGCATGAGCAGGGAAGAGCCAGAAAGAGAAGGAGACACAATCTGAAATAGGCTCCAGGCTCTGAGCTAGCTGTCAGCACAGAGCCCAATGCGGGGCTTGAACCCATGAACCGTGAGATCATGACCTGAGCTGAAGTGGAACGCTCAACTGACTGAGCCACCCAGGCGCCCCTAAATGATACCCCATATCTTAAAATTAAAACTTTGACTATTAAGTCTGTGTTTAAGTCTCATACTTTGGTTTTATTACTGGACTCTTCATTTTCCAAGTAGGACTTAATGATTTTCTAACTTCAGATGGCTCTTCAAGTTGTTCCCTCCACACAAAATACTTCCCCAATTCATTTACTCCTGTTAAAATCCTGCCTATTATTCATGATTGACTTTAAGTAATAGTTCCTTTCGTGAGGCTTTCTAAAAGCCCTCCTTCCATTCTCAAGTTTCATAATGCTTTGTTTCAGTCTCCTCTATGGCAATGATCACTACTAGTGGTACATGCTTACAATGTATTCTAAATTTCCAAGTCAAGATGTAGAACGTTTAACCCTCACACTTCCCAAAGGCGGGAGAAAGAAACTTGCTTTCTGATCTTCACCCCTGTAAAAGTACTTGTAGATGACAAGGTGCCCAACCTATAAAGGGAAGGGGCAGTGCAAGGAGATGGGGGAAGAATGCCCTCCTTTGAGACTTTGGTGGGACCACCCACAGTAGACCCGTGGACACTAAATTTGAATGAGTCTGAGGCCACTCTCTACTGCAACTGTAATTTCTTGACACCTGACTCACTGGCCCTGTATCTCCTACTATTTAATTTTCAAAGTCTGAAATAAAGGTTTACCTGTTCTTCTGATGGCATCCAAAAAAGGACATTTCATTTCCTCTAAATTGTTTGATCTATAGATGTTATCTAACGCTCTAGGTTTAGTATTAGAAGGATTGCATTTCTTTCTACGGATTCAAACCCAGAAAACTGCACACTGGCCTGTAATCATTATCAATGTGAAAGACCAGATCAATGCTTTATGATTAAAAAAAAAAAAAAAGCAATAGAATGAGAACCAAAAAAAAAAAAAAGCCTGAACAATGAAATCAAGTATTAATTTGCCACTTCTTCATTAACAAGGATTCTAGCAATAAATCAGCAGTTTTCTTAATCTCCAATAATTAGAGAAACTTCCTAAGCCAGTCCGGCAAGTTTTAATTTCTCAAGTAAAACCACTACTCTGAAAAAACCAGTATCTAGTTTGACAAGTTTGAATAAACACTACAAACCATATTTCTAAGTTCACACTCACATACACACCCCCGCAAATATATGGACATTTTCTGACATCAGTGAGCCTATCCATGCATGATGGAAATGAAAAAGCCAAAAGAATAAAATTAAAAATAATATATAATGCCTCACAGAGCTCTGAAAACCTATGATTCTCCAAAATAAAAAAGTAACATAACACTAATACAATTTCTAGCATCCTATATCAGCATTTATTCAATTCAATGTTATTCAGGGTATAGCCATTGCTCCTGGTATACAAATGGCTTTTATAGGAGAACAAATTTGTTTTAGAGAAATACTCTAGCCATAGTTAAAGCATTCCAAATATATTTTTAAGAAAAGTTTGTACCAGGACAGTAGTATCTTGGTCTATCCCCACTACACTGAAAATTCCCTGAGGGCAGAAAATAGGTCTATTTTGCTCTCCATTGTATATTCAGTACTGAATCCAATATCTGGTACAAAGTAGGTCTTCAAAACAAATCTGTTGCATGTATGAATACTCTTGTCTCTGTTAAGAGAAGGTACATAAAGCAAAAAAATTTCCTGAAAATAAACTAAGTTTTCAAAAGTCTAGGTAGAATTAGACACAACTTACCAGAATATTTCACAATATAGATAGAAGTGGGACAGGCTATTGCAAAAAGCAAAAATTCCATTAATGAAATTTGTAAACATTTAGTGCTGAGGGGTCACTTGATGTGAAAGTGATTTCACCAGAGTCACTGAGATTATGCCAATATTTACTGAGGCCGTATCAAAGTCCAGATTGTCTTCTTTATAACCACATGGAACATTCAAGAACAGACTAGGTCATTTACCATTCATTCTAGGTAGGATTTAATTACACAAAGTGATTTCAACTGGTATAAAACATTTAGCAACACTCCCTGGAGTAAGGAATCAATTTGCAATAATCACACTGCAAACTAACTTCAGTATTTGTTTTTTGGACTATAAGAAAATGATTAATATATATGCTTAGGCTTATAAGCTATAGGTCTTCTCTGTGGATAAATGAGTAAGTGAATACTTTTTTTGATCAGAAACATATTGAGTAGTCTATCTGAAATATCTATGGTACAACAGCTTCCTCTACAGGTATTTCTTTAAGAGCTTTTTATCTTTATTTTAATTCTAAACTTTCTCAGTTGACTCTTTTGAGCTGCCTTCCTTGCTTCTGTCAAGCCCAAGGTTGAATTTCTAGCAAAAGTGGTTCCAAAACGATTTTAAATCTTAGGTAGTTGATCTAATTCTCCCACCCCCTTTTTCTTTGCATTATTGTTATTTTGCATTTTTTTTAATTTTAAAATTTTATTCAAATCCAAATTACTTAACATAGTTTAGCATTGGTTTCAGGAGTAGAATTTTGTGATTCTTCACTTACATATAATGCCCAGTGCTCATCCCAACAAGTGCACTCTTTAATGCCCATCACCCATTTAGTCCATTCCCCACCCAACACCCCTCCAGTGACCCTCAGATTGTTCTCTGTATTTAAGAGAGTCTTATGGCTCACCAAGTATCAACAGAAATGACCTCTGTATTTTTATAGGGCACATTTATTAAACAAAGCTAGCTCTTCTGCATTAAAGAGAAAAAAGTTATTGGAGCTATTTTTTTGTGGTTCAGAACATAGTAAGCTGGGGGGTGGGGTGGCAGGAGGAAGATTTCATTTAATTTCTTACTATTTCAAAATGAATTATTTTGTAATCCTTTGGATATTATCTTATAGATGACAAGGATATAATCTTGTACTAAATTCAGGAATATTTAATACATGTGGTTATTTAAATTCCATCTGATTTTTTCCCTGGAAAAACCCTCACCTCTTCAAAGAGCTGCTACTCATTTCAGTTATTAGTCATAGCTATAACCAAGTTCTCACACATTGAACTAAAATCTACCACCAGTTTTTCCTAGCTCTACCTTAGGAACAACAAAAAACAACTCTGTGGACACCCTAATGGTCAATCCTTCATTATAGGAGGACAACTCTCCCCTAAATTCTGTCCCCTATGCCCTAATTATCAGTCTCATCGAATACTATTAATGATTAATGAAAGTTTTTGGCCTTATTTTGACCTTTTGAAACGGTGACAATATCTGACCTTGCAAACTAATCAACACATTTCAGAAAATGTACTAGATGTGAAGGTTCTCATTCTGTAATAAGCTCACTGCAAGTGGCTTTTTATACTCCAGTGACTGTTAACTTTATCCTACTGTCTTGTCCTGGTATCCAAGATGATGGGAGATTTGAACATGTAGTTTCTTTCCCACACTCTGGGATTTTGATGGTATTTGTAATAAGGGACTGACTCAAAGTACTGCTTAGGAAGGTCTCTGTCCCCCAATTTGGACTCTTCCCACTTCACTTTGAACAGTCCACCTGAAAAATATAGGGGGCAACAGCTTCCTCTGTAGAAGGTTTTTGCCATTAGATCTAACAAATCCTAATGAGAACCTTTTCAAAAGAAAAAAAAAAATTCTCCCCAGTCTATAGCCATATACCACCACCTCCACAGCAAACCATAGAAGACCAATTTCTACCTTGGCTTCCTTATGTTCATGCTTTCAAAGTTCTAACTGTGAGAGCCAAGGGCATGTGGGAGGGTAAAAAGTTATGACAGAAGTTGCCATTGTATCACCTGAGATGGGTTTCTCAATATTTACAATCCAGGAGAAAAAGTTGCTAACCCTTAACACACTTAGAAACTGGGCAGTTTATATACCTCCTTTCCTTCCAAAAGATGTATTATTAAATGTTGAAGGTTTCCTAGACTTACTTGCATAAATGAGTCAAGGAAAGACACCATGAACTACTTCCTCACATCTACCTTGCTGTATATGTAGTAGAGATGTTGAGCAAGTGGGTCTTAATCCGTAAAGAACTTCTCTCCTCCTGTGGGAACTAGCTCTTCCCAGCCACTTGAATGGACCTGAGAGTAGGTTCACTTGATTTTTCTGTTCACTTAAAGAGGTCCCTTTGATCCTTTTGAACCTCAGAACAACTACTTCATAAAAGTCATTGGAAAGGCTGGTTTGTTTAATAGTCAAATATTTGTAAGTTCTTTTGAAATTGAAACTACTTCCCCAGATGAGGCCCGTTTCAATCCTTTGGTCTATTGTGGCAACGAGAGACATGTACACTTTCTTCTCTGCCTGTTCTCCTTCCTTATGCTTTCGAAACTGCTTTTACTTCTTCCAAGGTTAATATGGAAGGGAGAAGCTAGCAGGAGAGGCAAGCAGCAGGAACATTAATTCAATGGACAGTCTTGTGAGCTAGTGTTTCCATTGGTTATAGGAAATACTCAAAGTTGACACTTTATAGGCTCTTTGGAGAGCTCTTTCCCATAATTTCTGGTATCTCTGACATCCAGTTGGCACCTTAATACTTCTCCTTGGGCCTCTGACTTTCAAGTTGTCGGACTCCATACAGAGATGTCTCATTGTTGGCACTGTACTGCCCTCTAGATGGTCCACCCTATCCTTCCCCCAAATTAAGACAACTCCAGATCAGATTGCTCTCCTGCTTAATCTATATCAGGTCCACAGACCGCAACACAGCTTCCCACTCGAAGCCCTCTTTTTTGTTGCCCCAGTCCACTTCACCAGCCCCTCTCACCCTCTGGCATTCTCTAGTCTGAATCCAACACCCGCCATTGTACCCCAAACTCCTATCAAGGTCTGAGTGTTTTCCTTTAAGCCTCTCACTGCACTTGAAGCAAGAGGAAGTGCTTTCCACCATTTTTTCAAACCTACCACACAGGCAAATTATTTGGGGGAGAAAGTTGCCAAATTTCAGTTTTTCCCCCTTCACCTGAGTTTTTAACCTTCCCTGATAGAATTTGAGGTGGGTAATGGAGTTCTGGTGGCAACACCAGGTCACAACCCTCCTTTAAACTCCTGCTTTAGAGGGGCTAGCTCTTCATTACATGTGTATGTAGATATTCACCATTTGTTTTTTGTTCTGATTTCAAGACCATAGTGAAATGCAGACAAATAAAAGATTAAAAGTTCCATTGTAGCATTATTGTAAAGAAGGGACCTAAGAGACCGACTGCCCGATCAGTAGGTTCGGACATCATTTGACTGCTCTGCTTTCAGTAAGAGGGCATTTGTTCTGTAACTGTCATTACAATTTCTAGCAGGCCATAAAATGGATGTGTAGGAACACAGCTAGACAGGCACCCTAAAGTGAAACTGTATATAGAGAAAATGCTATGTTTACTATATGTGCATCATATGGAAAATATGTACATATCCTGTTACCTTCATTAGAAAAGATATCAATTTTTCTATTTCTGGCTCCTAGGCCGAGATTATGAGAAGGAAAAAGTTTGCAGGGAAATTGCCCATCTGGGAAAAGAGGACTTCAGATCTTTGTAAGTATGAGGTATTCACTCACTCTCTTGGTTACGTGACCTTGAATGAAACCACATTGAGGGAACTTAATTCAGCAAGGAGGGCTGACTCACTCTCTGCATATTTTAAGAGGATAGAACCCAGTGTGGTTTTGATTTGTATTTCCCTGATGAGGAGGGATGCTGAGCATCGTTTCATGTGTCTGTTGGCCATCTGGATGTCCTCTTTGGAGAAGTGTCTGTTCATATCTTCTGCCCATTTCTTCACTGGGTTGCTTGTTTTTCGGGCGTGTAGTTTGGGGGGAGAAGAAGGGCGGAAATGGTGGGGGAAAGGGAGAGAGGCAAACCATGAGAGACTCTTGAATGCTGACAAAAACTGAGGACTGATGGTGGGGGGGGGGGGGGGGGGATGGGCATGGAGGAGGACACTTGTGGGGATGAGCACTGAGTGTTATGTGGAAACTAATTTGAAAATAAACTATTTGTAAAAAAAAAAAAAAAAAAAAGAGGATAGAACCCAAGACCAATGGGAGCACAGATGTCATGCCAGTGGAAGACATCTCAAGAGTCCAGTTGAATTGTCACTCGAGTCTAAATTTGTTAGCATTAAGTTTATTAGTAGAGTGAAGAGAACAAGCACAGTTTAAGGTAAAATAAAATGCAAAGAGTATATACATGAGCTATGGCAAACAAAAACGAGATATAGAACAGATTTACTGGGAAGGGTTGAGCAAGGAAAGAACAGGAGGCTTCTTGGATAAAACCCCCAAATCCAACTTCCATTTTACAAGGAAGAAAAACTAATTTTTTAAAAAGTGAACCTCAGGTTCTTTTCACTAATCAAGGTATGCAATACTCTGGTTAAAGATGGAGTTTGTTCAATATTTTAATATGCACAAATGTGAAATTTCTTAAAATTCTAAATATGTCAACCTACCATTTTCCTCAGATCAATGGTCTTATACAGCAGAAAGTTTCCCAGTAGCACATTTGAACAGATCAGTCACCTTGTGAATGAAGTTGTCTCCTTGACAGAAGCCTGCTGTGCTGAAGGGGCTGACCCTGACTGCTATGACCTCAGGGTAGGTTCTTGTGGCTGCCCATGTCCATAGGGACTCACAGAAAATAACCAAGATAGGCCTTTAATGCTGTATATTGGAAATCCTAGACAGCAACTCCACCTCTTCCAAGTTTGAGAGACTTACCCCCAGAGCTCAGACCTATTCTAGTATAATGAATCCGTTTTGCCCATCAGTCCTATAAGGTTCAAATGAAAAAACTGGGATATCTATAATTCATGAACCTCTTGAAATAATGTATTCTGTGTGTCTTAAAAGCCTACCCATACACATACATTTATCATGTTAAGACAGGTACAACAGCCCCAGAATAGTGTTGGCTTCAAATTGCTTTGAGTTTCAAAAGTTGCCTTATATACATACACTAGGGTCTGGGTTTTCCATTAAAGTATATATGCAGAAGTTAAAATGCTGAACTGATAGGGCTCAAAATGTAGACAGGGGCTGAAAAAAGGTAAAACCACAGGTGTTTCTAGCAATTTACTAACAGAGCCATCAGGCTTAATACAAAGAACATTTAGACGAAGTTTGATAGAGGCTTCTACCAACCAAGCTCTTTGTTCAAACCTGCAGAAATCACACACCAAAGATCGGATTAGAATATATCCTACACAGGGGCATTTGGGTGGCTCAGACAGTTGGTGGATTCTAGCCCCACATTAGGCTCTATGCTGAGAGCTCAGAGCCTGGAGCTTAACTCAGATGCTGGGGGTCTCTCCCTCTCCTCCTCTCCCCTGCTTTTGTTCTGCTTCCCTTTCAAAAACATAAAAAACTATATACATATATATAGATAGATAGATCTATATATCCTACACACAATGATTAGTCTTGCCTATTAACTGCTTCATCTGGCCTTTATATACTTTCTAGGATTTTTAATCATTTTTCTTCCACCATCAACTCCATGAATACCCATCATTTCAACTAGACCTCTGTACTACTTTAAAACAAACTACCAACCATGATTGACAGAACACGTTTTTATCTTATTTACATTTTATTTCATGCATTCACTAACATTCCTTGACTAGAGAGAAGCTCCAGGATTGTAGAGGCAGATCTCACAAAACAGATGGCATTGCCTTTGGCGGGGGTGGAAGCATTTTTAAAACCATCCTGATACTTTCTTTACAAACTCTTTTGGAAAGGAGGTAATAATAATAATAATTAATAATAATAATAAAGGGCAATGCTAGGGAAAGAAATGGAAAGGAAAAAAAATTCACCAACAAGAGAGATAAGAGGAATTCCTAAGAATTCCTAAGTTCTGAGAGTCTGAGGAGGAGAGGTTTACTTTTGGCTTATGTAAAATTCATCCATCATGTTGCTTTCCTTCATTTACAGGAAAGATTTTTAGAACCCTGGTTTTAAAAAGATGACCAACATAAATTAAGTGCAAGGATATCTAGGCAGTATTCCCCTAATAAACTCCCAGAAAGTTTTTTCCATGGGGACTCTATTTTACATTATTCCAAGTGTCAAATTCTTTCCAAAAAGAACATTTTGCTCCTGCAATTGTTTTGGTGGTACACTTACTATGGACTTAGTCTGCCCACATGTTATCAGTGGGCCAGTGCTGAGGCAGTAAATTAAGTTGCACCAGTGGTTTTCAATTCTGTGCTGCACAGGAGGATGTATTGGGGGTTTAGGAAACAGATCCTCAGGCTGCCTCTTTGAATTAATGAATCAACTTCTGCCTTGTACAGCTCAGGCACCTGGGCTCTGATTCTGATGCAAAAGCAGGTTCAAGCACCACCGGGTAAGAGAATGCAAACAAATGGGAGGACTAAAGCAGTCAGGAAGAGTCTGCTCATATAATAGAAGGACATAATCCTTCTCCCTGGGGTATCTGCAGCAGAAAGCAGGTGGGAGATCATAGCAGAATCACCAGTAGAGGTTTTTCAAATGACCTCACTTAACCCGAGATATGTTAATATTTACCTACAGAAGCATTGAGCTAACGGATAAAACCTCTAACAGCTGCAAACAGTCTACTTATTAATGAAGGTTCTATTTTTGTCAATGAGTAATTAACATGAGACCCTGCATTTGCCGATAACTATGTAAATTGTCACGTTGACAAGTCATCCAATAGAGCTTTTGGCATGGACAGTTTGTTACCAAGGAGAATCTTTAGATTTAAGACTAAGATGTCATACTCCATGGAAAATTACAAGCCTGAAAGCTTCCATATAGGAATTGACTTGTTTTTCTTCTCTCATTCTAGACCTCAGCATTGTCTGCTAGGTCCTGTCAAAGCGACTCTCCATTCCCAGTGCACCCAGGAGCTGCTGAGTGCTGTACCAAAGAGGGCCTAGAACAGAAACTCTGTATGGCTGCCCTGAAGCACCATCCACAAGAATTTCCTACCTACGTAGAGCCAACAAATGATGAGATCTGTGAAGCATTCAGAAAAGATCCCAAAGACTTTGCTGAGCAGTAAGCGGCTTTATTAAGTAAAACTTCAGGGCATAAAATATCAGAAGTGTGTTGAATCTAACCCCCTACTCTACACAAACTCCTCTTCTACAGCAACGAGGAAATTTCCAATAAGATCTTGATCCTTACCTAAGGCTTCTCATCTCAGTCAGTGCTGATTATCATAAATCCCTTTCTCAGACAGAGATGAAGTCATCTTTCCAAAACTCCCAAACTTCGTTCTATCATCTGAAGCAGAATCACTTGGATCCCCTGTCTATGTGACATTTTCAAGTATTTGACAGCTCTTATGATCCCCCTTATGCTAGGGATCCTGGCATACTCTATTAGATTTTTTCTTTCCATTTTTGTTAGTTTTTGTGATCTCCCAAGACTAACAGAAGAACTAATATTATCATCCAGCTCCTCATGAATGTTAATCAAGGAGATCAAAAGCCATGTTCACTTATATGGTACAACATGTCATGTTCACAATTATTTCTAGGGATGTAAGAATAAAAAAACACACTTTTCTGAAAATTAAACATTTAAAGTGTACCCAGCAATACAATTCTATTTAGGATAATGGCAAAATACATATCCAAAAGTCAAATGCAATGTGGCTCAAATTGGCCTTAGAAGTTTGAAATTAAGGTCATGAGTTTATAAAAATTGGTTGGCTTTCTCATCCCTATAAATAATCAGGATTTTGCCCAAGATTTCAGTCTCATTTAGACCCTTGTGGGCTTATGCTTCTAACAATTAAACATTTCAACAAATAAGCAAGTCTACATATAGCTATTGTTGAGAATAAGTAAGCTGGGATAGATGAAGGTAAAGCGGTTTCATTTTAGTTTGCTCAATATTAATAAGCAGCTATCATGGGCCATGCACTTAGTAGACACTAAACAATAAAGAGACAAATGACCCCTCCTGTCAATCCACTTGTAAATTTAAGAAACTACTTAATTAAAAATACCAAACAAAAGGGACTAGTATCCTTTCTCTAAATCTTTAGTGAGTCTTAGATATTAAAACTGAATATAACACATTTTTCCATCAAACGGCTTATGAAAAAGTAGATTCTGCTTCCCACAAATGTTTTGACCAATACTCTTTTCCCTCCCACAGATTTCTGTATGAATATTCCATTAATTATGGACAAGCTCCTCTACCACTCTTAGTCAGTTATACTAAGAGTTATCTCTCTATGGTGGGGTCCTGCTGTACCTCACCAAGCCCAACAGTATGCTTTTTGAAAGAGGTAGGTATCACTTTTATTATGTAATAATGTTCTATTTTTTTCCTGTATTAATGCCATTCAGTTAATGGTATTTCACATTCTGGAATGAGAAACTTTCTAAAATGCTTCCTTTACATTTCATTCATTGGAAAAAATATAACCCATCTAGGAAATAAGCATCAATAAGTTCCTTTGGTCAGAGTTCAGTTTTATAGTGATAAAAGACAATAGCTTCTTTTTGCCATTTCTGCACACTGCCTTCAGTGGATCTTGACCATCTAATAGCATTCTCTCACTTACTTCCTAGAGACTCCAGATGAAACATTTATCACTTCTCACCACTATGTCAAACAGAGTCTGTTCACAATATGCTGCTTATGGGAAGGAGAAATCAAGGCTCAGGTAAAGATTAAGCACTATCAGTATGTTTATCTTGCTTGTGTCTACATTATCTATGATATTAGGATTCTCTAAGAAAATATTTCTGATAGATGCTGATGCATAGGAGCACATGTACCCCAATGTTCATAGCAGCACTCTCCACAATAGCTAAAACATGGAAAGAGCCTAAGTGTCCATCATTGGACTAATGGATCAAGAAGATGTGGTTTATCTATACCATGGAATACTACATGGCAATGAGAAACAATGAAATCTGGCCATGTGTAGCAACATGGATGGACCTTGAGGGTGTTATGCTGAGCGAAATAAGTCAGGCAGAGAAGGACAAATATCATACGTTTGCATGTATAGGAGGATTAGGAGGAACTTGACGGAGGAACAAAGGGGAGAAGAAGGGCGGAAATGGTGGGGGAAAGGGAGAGAGGCAAACCATGAGAGACTCTTGAATGCTGATAAAAACTGAGGACTGATGGATGTGGGTGGGAGGGGGGATGGGCATGGAGGAGGGCACTCATGGGGATGAGCACTGGGTGTTATGTGGAAACTAATTTGACAATAAACTATTTGTAAAAAAAAAAATATTTCTGATAGAATATATGGACTATAGTCTAATGTTCCTGTAATTCTCAAAAATATAGCCCAGTTCTTTTTCTCTACATAAAATATGAATTAAGAACAAATCTACATGGTCAAATATGACAGTTGCTTTTAATCAACCTTTTCCATATACTTATGGGTAAATTGGTAGACCACTAGAAATGGTTTCTTCAGTATTCATATAGCATATATTACAAACAAAAAAACATTTTACTCATCACCTGTTGTTTTCTTGGCCCAGTTTTTTCTTGGGATGAGACTTCCTGAATTCTTACTATATGGCTTTGTGCTATATATAATGCATATCTCTAAAGTTCATTGAATATATTCTAATTACTTAGCTACTTTATTTGTAACCCACACTTCAATTTTTGTGTGGCTACTGTTAACACTGTATTTTAATTCTGACAATTTCTAGGTTGACACTTTTCTGGTCTCCTCAGACTTCTAGACTGCAGATTTATCTTTTCAGTATTTACAGACTCTCATTCTTTTTACTCTGACCCACAAGCCTTTCTTTTCTAATGGTAATGAAAAAAAATTTTTATGCTGTCATCAGATCCTACGGTTCTCTAATGGTACTAGAAACTACTTTCATGAACCCTTTAAGAAGAATCTTCCAATAGAAATACTCAAATACTAAATGGCACTTTCTCTAGACCTTCCCTTTAGTTTTCCTTTTGCATTAGGATGATATATTTGGCAAGTAGAACAGAAGAATTTACAGTATAAAATCACCTATAAAATATAGATCTTAATCAGTTTATAACTGCATTTGTGTCTAGGAAATTTATCCCACAGAAATAGCACTGAATGTGAAAAAAAAGATTTAATAGCATTGAATGTGGAAAAAAAAGATATGATATATTGCTGCAACATTTTTTAAAGAAAAAATTAGACACTTCTTAAATTTCCCTAAAATAGAGAATACTTGCATAAACTGTGATATATCCATAGGAGAATGCCATAGTTTATTATAATTATATTGTAGTAAGATATTTAATGCCAACCACAGAATATTGGCAAAAGATATTGAAGATACAAATAAGTAGAAATACATTCCATGCTCATTAATGGAAGAATATGGTTAAAATGCCCATACTATTCAAATCAATCTACAGATGTAATGCAATTCCTATTAATATCCCAGTGGAATTTTTGGCAGCAATTAAAAAAACAAGCAATTAAAAAAAACAATGAATCCTAAAATTCATATAGAATGTCAAAGGGCTCTATCCAGGTCTAACAATCTTGGAAAAGAAAAACAAAGTTGGAGGCCTCACACTTTATAATTTCAAAACATAATAGCAATAATCAGGATGCTATGGTACTGGGATAAAATTTATAGATAGATAGATCGGTAGATCAATGGAACAGAGATCTCAGAAAACCATGCTCATGTGTTTGGGCAAAAGGTTTTCAACAAGGATGCTGGAACTACTCAGTGGGGAAAGGACATTCTCAAATGGTGCTGGGAAAATTGGATATCCACGTGCTAAAGAACTAAATTGAACTCTTACCTTACACCATATTTAAATATTCAAGATGGATAGAACATAAGGCCTAAAACTATAAAACTCCTAGAAAAGACAAAGGAAAAGCTTCGGACCACTAAATTTGACAAGGATTTTTTTGGAAATGACCAAGAATAGACAACAAAAGCAAAAATAGACAAATGGGACTACATGAAACTTAAGTTTCTATTTAAGGAACTTCCATAAAAATAACAAAGTATTCAATTCTGTTTAATCAAGTTATTTAAACATATAAAATAGAAATAGATATAGAAATAGCCAACAAGCAGCATATGAAAAGATTTTCAATATCACTAATCATAAGAGAAATGCAAACCAAAACCACAGTAAGAGGTGATCTCATACCCATTAGGATGGCCACTTCGAAAACAGAAAAAGGAGTGTTGGCAAGAATGTGAAGAAACTGAAATCTTTGTGCACTACTAATGGGAATGCAAAATGGTGTGGCCAATATGAAACACAATATGGAGTTCTCAAAAAGTTTAAAGTAGAATCCTATGATCCAACAATCCCACTTTTGCATTCAAAGTAGAAGGTCAAGGAGATATTTGCACACTCATGTTCACTGCAGGATTCATAATAGGCAAGAGGTAGAAGAAACCAAATGTCTTAGGTTAAGCAAAATAAGCAGTCACAAGAGGACAAATACCGTGTGATTCCACTCATGTAGTGTCTAAAGCAGTGAAAAAATCACAGAAGCAAAGGGAAAAGGTGGTTGCCAAAAGATTGGAGTGGAGGCAGTCAGTGTTCGACGCTAAACAGAGCTGCAGTTTAGCAAGGTGAAAAGATGCTAGATGTGTGCTGTATATACAGATCTTTACATACAGTAAATATACTTAACATTCCTGAATTATATACTCAAATAGCTAAGATGGAAAACAAGGTTATGGGTTTTTGCCACAATTTCAAAGGAATACTTAGCAGATCAGGAACGTTTTCTGTATCATTAACAGAAAAGGGCAAATATATAAATAGTGTAGAGGAGCATAATCCTTTATGAAATACTTAGTACTTGGTAAGCCTTAGAAAATGCTTCAGGGTTCTATATGAAAATATCAGCTTTTGTTAATTCTGTGATCTAGGAGTATAGTTTTTCCTATTTCTTTTATCTGTAGTTTCTAAGTGAATTTATAAACCCTTTTTAGAAGTACAGTGAGGGGCTGCAAAAACAGGCCATTGGCTGTATGAATAGGGACGTTACTGCTTTCCTGCTGTTGGGGAGCTAACATTTTAAAGGCAAGCTTTGAGTAGGTGGATTGGACAAAAAGAAAAGCTGCAGATCAGTACTAAAAATATAAAATGATTTATTTAAGATGACTGAATTTTGAGTAGAGGCTGTAGCACATAGGAAGCAGAGGTGTTCCATGCAGCTACCAAGGACAAAGAGCTGAAACTATGGTAATTTTCCTCCAGACCATATGTTCATAGGGAAACCAATAAACTGAATACAGGTAAACTAACAATTCATTTTTAACTGTTTAGCCATCTCATAAAGTTAGCCCAGAAGGTGCCTACTGCTGACCTGGAGGATGTTTTGCCATTAGCTGAAGAGATCACCACAATCCTCTCCAAGTGCTGCGAGTCCACCTCTGAGGACTGTATGGCCAAGGAGGTAGGAGAATCATCATCACGTACGGAGTGGCAGGCACTCTAAGTTGCTGGTTACATACATCATCTCCGTGAATCCTCATGAAATTTAAGTGTGTTCTTGACTCCATTTTATAGATGATGAACAAGGATGAAGAACTTGAAGTCTCGCAAATAGTAAATGGCAAAGTCCACACACAAGGGCAAGGATTATCTAATTCCTGAGGATTCCTTACTCTTCCTGTACAACCCAATGCAGTTTAATTATCATTACACTTAATTATAATTTCTTAAATAATATTTTGACTTGAGTTCCTTGGTAACACTAGCCACATTAAAAAAAATATTTTTATTTAGGTAATCTCTGCACCCAACATGGAGCTCCACCTCATGACCCTGAGATCAAGAGCCACATGCTCTACTGCCTGAGCCAGCCAGGCACCCCACTAGCCACATTTTAAATGTACAATAGCATCAGACAGGATAGATACAGATCATTTCATCACAAAGTTCTACTGAACTATACTGCAACCATTATACTAATCAAAGTTAGTCATGTTTATACCGGTTATAACCTGGCCAATTTTTCCCCCCACCATTTCTCATTTACATAATCCTTTCAAGTAGATAAGAATTTGAACTGGGGCTTTAGATAAAGGTTACTCCAAGTCTGTGGACTGCTTTAGAAATGATAGTGGAAAAAAACCAGGTGATACAACCTAAGAAAACCGGTCTCTGTTAATAGGTGCTTTTCTATAATCTGACTTATTACTTTTCATCTATATCGTGCCAGAGTTTTTTAAGCCTACATAAGAAATAGGAAGGCTTAGTATTTGTTTTTGAAAGAGATAGCAAGAGCAAGCACGAGTGAGCATGAGCAGGGGAGGGGCAGAGAAAGAGGGAGACCTAGAATCTTAAGCAGGCTCCAGGCTCTGAGCTGTCAGTATAGAGCTGACATGGGCTCAAACTTGTGAACTGTGAGATCATAACCTGAACCAAATTCGGACTGAGCCACCCAGGCGCCCAAGCCTTCCTGATTTTTAATTAAGCCAACCGGGAATCTAACAATGCACAAACTCACAATTGCTTTTGTAGTTGCCTGAATACACAGTAAAGATCTGTGACAACTTAGCCACGAAGAATTCTAAGTTTAAGGACTGTTGTCAAGAAAAAACACCCATGGACCTTTTCATGTGCACGTACTTCATGCCTGCTGCCCCAACACCAGAGCTGCCGGCTGTCGAGCTACCCACAAGTCAAGACGTATGTGATAAAGGAAACACTAAAGCCATAGATCAGTAAGTAAACTGGAGTAGCTTTTTATCTTGACAGTATGGATATTCACTAGCATTAAATGGCAAATTAAATGGAAGAAATGGTTTGATCCAATGAAGAACTAAAAATATACTGTTGCATATACCCTAAGTTGCACAAGCTATGAGTATATGGATATCCATCAGAGAAATATTTCACAAATAGGTTGAATCAACAGGTCAAAAAATTATTAGAAAGCAGAATGGAGATTAACTTTAGACTGAAACTCTGTATTTGTCTAAGTACTATTTTTATAAATGCATAGATAACAATGGAATAGGACAACAGAAGATTTTATAGAAATAGGTTTTCATAGAAAAGCCAATTAAGGCTTTTTCTTCATGCTTTATGTAAGATACATGGTGTTATAGTTGCACAAAAGCTAGTTCCATATTATTTTGAGATATATTTATATAGAACATATTCATATGCATATAGAGTACAGAGCTTTAATTCATTATGAACTAGTCACAATAGTTTCAAAGCAACTGCTAATAATTTGCATTTCAATGAGAAGATTAATCCAAAAGCTGTTGATTTGGAGTCAGTTCTACTTAAATCTTTTATTTTTAGTTAAAATGCAGAATCCAGGTGATCTGCCTTTATAATACAGATCAAATTTCAAACGTGACATTTACACAAATCTACACATATTAAAGAGTATTCTCTCCTTTCTCTCTCATGCCAGATATACATTTGAACTAAGTAGGAGAACTCATCTTCCAGAAGTATTCCTCAGTAAAATCCTAGAGCCAACCCTGAAAAGCCTTGCTGAATGCTGTGACTCTGAGGACACTACTGCCTGCCTTAATACACAAGTACTATATGCTCAACTTTCTTCGCCAACCTTGGTTTAGGTCAAGAGTTGGAAAACTGTAGCTCATGGGCCAAATCTGACCCAGTATCTGTGTTTGCATGGCCCAGGAGTCAAGAATGGACTATTTTTATTTTATTTTTTTAATTTTATGACACGTGAGGGGCGCCTGGGTGGCTCAGTCAGTTAAGCATCTGACTTCGGCTCAGGTCATGATCTCATGGTTTACGGGTTTGAGCCCCACATTGGGCTCTGTGCTGACAGCTAGCTCAGAGCCTGGAGCCTGTTTCAGATTCTGTGTCTCCTCTCTCTCTAACCCTCCCTGCTCACGTGCTCACTCTCTAAGAAAACGTTAAAAAAATTTTTATGACACATGAAAATACGAAGTTCAAAAATTCAGGATTCATAAAGTTTTACTAGAACACAGGCTTACTCCTTGTTTACATATTATTTATAGCTGCTTTTATACCCTATTGGCAGAGTTAAATAATTAAAACAAGACTATATATGGTTTACAGTACCTAAAGTATCTACTACCTGGCATTATGTAGATAATGTTTGCCAATATCTGCTGTAGATAATAAATGCACATACTAACACATGACACTGAATTCTGATTAATGCCTCACTAGACCAGTGCTTCAAGACAAATGATTTTGTTATGTAATTGTTTTCTTACAGGGTCCTGAACTGAAGAAGGAATTATCTTCTTTCATTGACAAGGGACAAAAACTATGTGCAGATTATTCAGAAAACACTTTTACTGAGTATAAGAAAAAGTAAGGAACTTTCCTGGCTCTTTCCTCCACACTTATTAAAAATATTAGCATGGTATAGTGATTTTGAAAGTATAGTTGAAGACTTAAGACTTTAAACAGTAGAATCTGATATCGATCTAGGGAGAAATGGGGTTCTTTCTACAGGGGGAAGAATAGTCCTGTGCATCAGGTTAGAGATCAATTAGAACACAGCCATGAAAGTTTATTTATAAGACCTATAGGAACTTTATTCAAAAAACACCAAATTAGCTCAGAGTTCATCAACATTCTTTCCTGAAAGCTATACGTAAATATAGCTACCAATAATTCAAGAACCATAAAACTACTCAAAAAAGTTACCTAACTTCATGGCAGATGGTCTGACAAGGCAACCCAAGCTTTCAATCATAGTGCCACCCATGACCAGCATGTATTCTCTCTAAAATGAAAATACAAATGTTACTCAATCATCAGTAATGTTGTACAGTAGTCAAGAGTCTGGTTTCTCAAGTAAGAAAGGCTGTAATAGTGAAAAATTTTACTGGGTTCCTAAAGACCCATGGCATTCCCAATTTCATGAAGATTTCTTCCATCCACGTCAAATCATCTTGATCAACATAGGCCTGAAGCAAGGACAAATAGAACTCCACAAAAAGACCAAAGAATCCCCAAAAGTAAAACCCCAATGAAATCTACTTTAGCAAAGATCTAAAATGAAAAACTGTGAAAGCGTTAAGTTCAAAATATTTCCCAATTGTCAAAAAATAGTATAGGATAACATTCAACAGATAATCCAAGTTTTGTACTCCAGGGTTGCATGGGGCAATTGACTGATATTTTTAATGTACTGAGATTATAGAAATTATCAATGTAGTAGAATTGACATGTAGGATTATACAAAACAAAGACGGAGACTATGGAGTCTAGGTATTTGAAACAACGCACTAGGGTGTGTGTGCGCGCGTGCACGCGCACACGCACACGCACACACACACACACACGCACACACACACACACTTTCTCCATTCTCTGAGTTCTTCCTGGTCTGACTTGCCTCCCCTTCCAGATGGGACCAACTCATTTCAGTAATGCTTTCATGAGCAAACTAGTCCCCCTCACCTTCTTGTCCTTTCCCAGGATCTACCTTACCCCAACTAGATAAATTTGGGTTTCTACTACCTCCCATTGCCCACAACTGGGCTGGCAAGCAGTTCCTGGAGAGGGTCAGAAAACCAGGCTGAATTTCCCATTATAAGAGTAGAGAGATACCAAGATTATAGAGCATTCAAATTGGGAGAGAATCTAGAGAACTAAAGTCCTAGCACCATCTTTAAAGTGAGGTGGAGACGTAATGGATACTAGAGCTAAAAACAAGAGCCAGTTCCTGATCTTTGTGCTTTTCAACATCACCAGGTGAAAAATAGGCACACTGAGAGGGAAATTGTTTAAATGAGAGAAGAGAAAAAGTATTAAGGTGGCATAAAGTCCTGACAGGGAAATGCTCTTTAAGGAGGTTGAAATCTAGTACAGGAGAAAAGATAGAAAGTCAGGAAGAATAGGAAAGGAAGTCATCTATGTTGATATAATGGAGCAAATGAAAGGCTGGAGTTCAAATCTAGCAGCACTTTCTAAGTTTACTTTTAGGAACTTAGATGGAGATTTCACTTTCTGACCTCAAATTGAGTCTGTAAAAATCACTCCACAGATCTGAAATTTAAGAGCAACTATTTCCATCTTTTTACTGTAAAAGACCAGAAATGGGTTATCGTTGTGTATTAGAAATGTTTATAAAATACAACAGTGAAGCCTTACATAAATATGGTTTTTCAGACTAGCAGAACGATTAAGAGCAAAATTGCCTGAAGCCAGTGACCTGGAACTCCAAGGGCTGATTGACAAGCGCTCAGACTTTGCCTCCAAGTGCTGTTCCATAAACTCACCTCCTCTCTACTGTGATTTAGAGGTAAGAAAACTTAACCCCTTCCTTACCAAAGAGTATTTTAAGAACTTGTGTACTCAGATTTACTCATTCCTTTGTTACGGAAATGCCCTTATGTGGCAGACTTTTCCTGATACTTTCACTGTAAAGACAAAAAAAAAAAAAAAGTTTCCTGGTTATGCTAATGTAAAAGCAAAGTGAGGCAGTTAAACTTTGTGTTAACAAAATGTTTGTGAATATGAGGAACAAAGTATTAGTACAGTGTTTTTCAAACTGTAGGTTGTAACATTAACAGCTTTTTAATGTTTATTTTTGAGAGAAAAACAGCTGCATTAGGTTGCCTTATCCCACAAAATAAAGTTACTTTACCTAGAAGTGGTTATCAGCGGATTTTGCTGAGACTCTCATTCAATTATTAGGTTTTTTTTTTTTTTTTTTTTTTTTTTTTTTTTTTTTTATTTATATCATTTTCATAACCCTTTCCTAGTCCCTGTTATTGGTTTATCNGGTTTTTTTTTTTTTTTTTTTTTTTTTTACACTCTGTCAAAAAATATCAGTTCCATAACCCTTTCCTAGTCCCTGTTATTGGTTTATCCATTTATACACTTTCCTTTTTGACATCAAAGACAAACTGAACAATTGTACACAACATAGGCTTCCTTCAAGTCTCTTGCTTTTCATTTGACTTGCTTTTCAGTTATTTTCTATAACATATTGCCATTTAAAAACTTTGTATTTTCAGTTACAATGATGAGAAGGCAGGTTTGTAACTATTTTCTTGCTTTATAACGAGTAAATACAGAGCAGTGCTGCTGCTGGGCAACCACTCTTTCAGTAATTGCTACAGAAGAGGCAGATAAATGGTGTTGAGGCACTTGTGCACATTTGATTGTCTGAAGCACTCAGATTAGACCTTTGCTGTTTGTAGGAGCCTTTTAGATGGTCTTTCTATACTCATCTCACCTCCAGGTAATCAAGCTGCCTCTGCTTCCCGACTTCATGTTAGAACAGCATTTCTCTGATTCTCAATGTTTGGTGCTCCATAATATTTGGGGTATAACTTATTAAATTCCCTTGTCCTATATTTGTTGGACTTTTTTTTCCGTTAAAATGAATGCCTATCTACTACATTGACTCCAAAGTCATTTATATCCAGGGATCCATCTCTATCTGACATTCTAATGTCCTCTGTCACAGCCACTAGAAGAATGGCAAAGCGGCTTCTGAACCAGACCAAATTAACATTTCATAGGTGGTAACCTATCCCTACCTCTCATCCTGATCTTGAAATGACCAGCAAATAGAGGCACCAGTGTCATTGTCTATTAGCTTCACCATGGTACTCTCAGAACTAGTTCACTTTTTTATTTTGTAGGAGCCCATTAGCTGCAGAGACAGTTGTAAAATTAGACTTGAATTAATTTTTTTCCTCTCCACTGATCATTTAGTCAGGGCACTAGTATGCATTCTTCTGAGAACTCATTACTGTGCTTCTCGAAGATGGGCATTTAGTTTCAGAAAATTTTCAGAAAGCCTCTGTTACGTGCTGGAGTTGGTCATTACAATCTTAACAAATACAACTGCCAGTGGCCAAGTGGGAGCGAGACAAGGAAGGGACCAACACTCTACGCCCTTTTCTTCCTCCTGTACTTCCGGGAGGACTGGCATATCCATCATAGCTTGTCCTAGCTTTAGAAGTAGATTTTATGATCCTCAACATCATAGCTAGCATTTAGTAAGGCATTACTAAATGTGAACCATAGGAGCCTTACATGCGTGTATTTCTAAAATGATCTAAAAACAATTCTAAGTGTAAGGTACTATTTTTAATTCCCCTTTTACAGATGGGTCTAAAGAAATATGCAAAGGTTACCCAATGTTAGGAAAATCATGTTTATTCCTTTACAGTCTATTACTCTGACTTCAGGTCATGGTCGTAGACTTCAGCCCCAATTGAGCTAATAAGGATGAAGTCAAAGTATATACCAAAAGATTTAATTATTGACTGAAATCCAAAATCATTGCTAAAGTAGAAAAATAATTGTGCCAGGTCAACTTTGTCCATCTGAATTCCATCCATCCCACTATCTTGGGCTTTTCTTCCATTAGTTACACTTATTTTGCTTCAACAATTCCTTTTTTCTTTTTTTTAAATTTTTTTAAATGTTTTATTTATTTCTAGGAGAGAGAAGAGACAGCGTGAGCAGGGGAGGGTCAGAGAGAGAGGGAGTCACAGACTGAAACAGGCTCCAGGCTCTGAGCTGGCAGTCAGCACAGAGCCCGACGCGGGGCTTGAACCCACGAACCGCGAGATCACGACCTAAGCGAAAGTCGGACGCTTAACCGACTAAGCCACCCAGGCGCCCCTCAACAATTCCTTTTTACTGGCTCCCTCTAAAGTGACTTCTCTCCTGACCCTAAAGAAGACATTTTAGATACTACTGCCTTGTAATTTCTTTTTTCCTCCCCTTACAGACAAGATTTTTGAAAGAACAGCATACATTCTCATTCCTCAAACCTGTTAATTCTTCAACCCTTCACAGTAGGACTTCTGATGGTACCGTACCACTAATAACATTGCGCTGACCAGCTTCTTCTTGCTAAATCTAACCAACATTTTTCAGTCATTTTCTTACCAGCTTTCTCTGCAAAAACACTTCACACCCACAACTAGTCCTTCCTTCCTGAAACAATTTCTTCAGCATCTGTATTATCATTTTCTACCTTTTGTCCTTTAGGAGTCTTGCCTTCTCGTGTTGTTTTATACTATTCTCTTCTAGCCATCTTTGGACTCCTTTAGAGTTTTCTTCCTTGCTTTTTTATTGTACATTTTCCTTAAGCATTCTCATCCAAGGACATGCCTTTAATCTCCAAATCCCTACCTTCAGCCAAGATCTCTTCCATCAGCACTGAACATTTTATCCAACCCTTTATGGGCCTACCATGTTGCAGAAGAAATTTAGATTCAACATACCTCAAATCTTCCCCTTAAAATCTCCTCTATTTCTAAAATTTATGAATATCAGCACAACTCGCCCATTGTCTAAGATAACAAGTATTCCTGTATTTCACCTTTTCCCCATATTTGTCCAAATTCCAAATCCTACTGATTCTGATTCTAACACCTCAGTATCTCCGTCTCCCTTCCTACTTCTCCATACCTACCTTACTGGTACTAAAATTGAAGCAATCCTTTGCCTGGATTACAACCTCCCAATTTGTCTGCCATCTCTAATCCCTCCCCCTACCTTTCTTTTCTTACACCCAACCTCATCTCTATAGAGATCAAAGTAATCTTTGTAAGATACCGAATAGTTAATTCATTCCTCTAATTGTGCTCTCTTGCATCTAAGGTTTTGTTTTGTTTTTAAATAGAGTTTGGATCCTTGACTTCCCCTCCAGTCAGATCTACCATTACTTCTTGTTCTTCCTGCTTTGATTCTCCTGCACTACTTGCAATTTTTCAAGTACCTTAAGCTTGCTCACCTCAAGGATTTTGCACATAATGACTTATCCCCGATTGCCTAATCCTTCTACTCCAACCTGGCTAAATCTTTCAAGTCTCAGGATTCAGTTTAGACCTCACCTCCTCTGGGAATCCTTCTGTTTTCCCTTTGTATTCTGTGCACACCCAAGAATTAGCACTTCTTAACTATGGTCATTTTTTCCTTGTCTATTTTTCCTGGGACACTGTAAATTTTAAAAGCAGAGACAGTATAAAATCAAACTTGAATAATGGCCAATAAATAATATAAAACTACATTTTGACAAGAATCTTTTCCCCAAGCCAAGTTTCACGTTTTTGTATACCTTCTGCAATAGTCTATAAAATACTTTGACTTAGGAAACTATTTTTTTCCATTTCAGATTGATGTTGAAATGAAAAACGCCCTATAGTCCTGATACTTGTGTGTTGTCTTAGGTAAGTATAGTTTTTGAAGGCAGCAAAGAAGGTAGATTTGTAGGATGGATTTTAAAAAATCAGAATTTGAATAGTCTTTATATTAGCTATTCAAACTCATTTTACAGAGGAAAATATTAAACATAGGAAAAAGTTAAAGAGCTTATACAAGTATACACAACCAACTTCTGACCTATTTAGGACTAGAATTCAGGTCTCCAGCTTGATAAGTATCCATTACAACCTCATATCTTAGGTAATGACAGCATAGAGATCATTTCAGGGATTCTGATGAATTAAAATTTTAAAGACTTAGTTTAAAGACGGAGTCCATCAAGTCTTTAAGAACACTGGGTTCTTAGGAGGAAAAAGGCATTTTTCAAATTAAGTGTTTGAAATACTATCACTCACTTATTTTAAATATTACATTTTTACCCATTAAAAAATACATGATGAAGAGGCTAAGAGCAGAAGATAGAAACCCCTATCTTAAAATGAAGCTGACCTCAACTCTGCAAATTAACAAAATTATTCTCTCCAGATTTAATTGTATTCACTTTAAAAGAGATTACTTCTGAGATTTAAAATGATGAAAACAATCATTTTGGCTTACCTCAGACCTTACTTGGACTGAGGCTTTTCGCCATCTTAAGATTTTTATTTTGCTGATTTACTGACAACACTCCTCAGAAGAATGTGGAAGCAAAACCATTGACTAAAGAAATTAAATCCTTCTACCACATTCAGGCTTTCAATATAAACAATTTGCATCTGAAACAGTAAAAAAGAAAATTAACACTCTGAGAGGCAGTACAATGGGGGGGGGGTGGTCACAGAAATTTTGGGAATTACTTAATCTACATTAGAATCCCAACTCCAGCTATCCAGCCCTGTGAGCAAGTTATTTATACCCCTTAAAGCTCGGTTACCTTCTTTGTAAAAAAGAAAAAAAAAATTATAATTGTTCCTCTCAGCATTGTTGTAATGATGAAGGTGAGGTGGTCGATCTAAAATGCCTAGAAAAGAGCAGTTCTATTGGCAAAGTTGCTATAGCAGCTTCAATTACAGATGCTGTGACTCTAAACTAGAACAAGTCCCCCCCCCCACATAGATCAGTCTTTTCAGATTTTAAATTCCTCTAGAATCAATCCATCTTCTTTTGATTTTTCTCTTACTAGAACACATCAGGTCTCCAATGACAGAAGTGACACATATTGTCTAGTATGAAGCAGTTCCTAGAACTGTTAAACCAAGTTGGGCTAGTGCCGCAGGTCTTCTTGGTAAAAGCCTACATCTCATCAGATTTGTCTTGTAGAAGCAGAAGCCCTGGTCTCAAGGTGTTCTCATCCCCAAGTACACCTATGATTCAGGTCTTCCAGCCAACAGTGTGAGGTTATTTCATTCTTAAACAAATCATTATAAACCTGAGCAGTCATCTTGACAGTGATCCCCTTGATCACTTTCGTTCTTCAAGCCCCCGAATTGATGGATTGTGGCCACATTTGTAGGCCTCCCTAGAGAGAGAATTATGGTCTCCCAATAAATCCCTTAAAAGTAGTTCTCTTTTTCCTTCAGCTTTGGAAATAGTGTTCCCAGAGTTGCCAACAGATAAAGGATTTGGTCCACATTGCAGATTCAAGCTGAATAGAAATCACTACCAGAATCATACTCAGCCAGGTGCTTATACCATGAGAGAAATCTAATGATGCAGCATAGCCAGGTGCTTACACTTTGAAAGAAACAAGTGAGGAAAGCACAGGTGTCTGTCTCATCCTCAAAGAAAGAGCCACATACAGGACAATGGAAGGTGGAATTTCTTGCACTAAGCAAATACAACAAGGTGTAACTCTGCTGTAGTGTGTTGGGGCAAAAATCAAAATGGAGACACATTTGACTCATTACGAAGTAGAAGGGGATTGGATGAGAATTTACACTAAGTGTTTTACTAAAATAAACTATCATCTCAATCCCATGACTAGGAAGCCTCATGGTTGCCATGTTTTTTTTGTTATGGCAGGGGACATTCCCAGAGCATAAAGTTACACACATCATTAGTTCAAAAAAGAAGAGCTATGATGTATCTTGGCATAGCAACAGTGATGGCCTTATGTACAGGTTTTGGGAATTCCTTGCAGTTTTATTCCGGACCCATCGGTGGGTCACAGTATATATATGGGTCATGCTAGACAGTTTTCTCTTTAAACATAAAAATAACCCGACCTTATAAACATCTGCTAAGCAGTATTATGATCGTTGCCCATTAGCTGTTTGTCTAACATTTATTTTCATTGTTCTCGTAGATCTCATGCTGGAACCACCCTGGGAACAACATGTGATGGCCTAACCTAAGCAAAACCAGAACTCCTGGGGAGACCAGTGAATACTTCCTGCTTTTTATTCACTACAATATCTTTATACAATGAGAAGTATGATAATTTGCTATAAAAATAAATATATTGCAGATTATAAAAGTCACCAAGGATAATGTCACAATGTTGATCTTCAGTGCTGTCCCTGTGATTTTCACAGAGTTGCTGAGATAGGCAGCCCAACTTCATAAGCACCTGTTTTTCTCTCTGCTGTTTCTAGAAGATGTACAACATTAAGTATCTACTTTCAAATTCCCAGTACACTAAGCTCCATTCCTCAATTGCTCCTGAGGCTTAATAGGTACCATTAAGGAAAAGTTAACCAGACTTCTATCATAAATAGCCTGGGATAACTCACTTCCTTAAGACCCACCACCACCACCTTCTTGAGAAAACCTTCTTTCTCCCAGATGCAGGTTGTATGGCATTAAGTAACTAACCTCTATCTTACTAAAAGAAAATCTCTGCAGCCTGAAAAGTTCTTTTTTTTTTTTTTTTTTTTTTTAAGGATGACTCCTCAGGACAATTTATTGGGTCAAAATTCTAAAAACCTGATTTCATCTTAATCCAATTTACCATGTGTACACTGTATAGGATATTATTTCTATGGGTTTTCTTTGCTCAGGGAAAGTGAAGGTGTTCTAACCAAACATATTTAGTTTTGAAAAAAGATCATACCTTTAGAATAAATACCTCTCGGAAACCAATACAGCCAAGGAAAACTTCTATATTTACAATTAATTACCTGAAGGAATTTACAGTTACCTCATGGTAGATGTAGAGTTCTGTGGTAGAGATGTAGATTTTTTATAGCAAATGTTACTGGAGTCTCATTAACCAAAATCATCGCTGGTCGCTCCTCAAGATTCTAAGTCCCAGCAGGGAGAACTTCATTAACGAAGCCAAGGTCAAATGCTCAAAACTTTAGCTGACAGTAACTGGAGAGTAGAATGCCTGTCCCTTTGCAGCATCAGTAGAAGGTGGAGTCCTACCTTCCACAAAGATTCCCAAATGGGAAATTAACTTCAAATGGGAAGTTCTTTAGTTACCATGAGGGGGGCCGGGGGAAGGCAACAAACTATATGCTACATATTTAGGCAGGATTTTAGATTTCTTAAAGTTCTTTATCATTTCTGAAAGTATCTTGCTGAAGTTTCAAAACCAACTCTGAGATGTAAACATCACTGATAAAAAGCAGAGAATGAAATTCCAAAAAGGCGAATGAATGGCCCAAGGCCACAATAAAGAACAAAGAAAAGACTTCATTCATTTTCAAGTCCAGTAGGCCATGTAAGATTAATGGGCATACTTGAAGAACATGTTCCCTAAGTAAATGAACTCTGGAAACGATATACTTTAGCTCCCTTGAAGAGTCACAATTTAGTATGTACAATTCAGTATTCCCTAAATTTAACCACAGACGCCTTTTTCTTTGGATATCACCCAGAATTATTTCTCTGTAAATTTAATCTGGGAAAATTCTGCTCCATTCTTATTTGAGAAATTACATTAATAAATGTTCATTAACCACTACAAACAAGCCCATTTTGGTCAAGCATTTTTATACCTGACCAAGTAGCACTGGGTGGTTTTGCCATTAAGTATTCAATAAGTATTACATGATGGCTTGAAGTAGTTTTCATGGCTACCCAGGATATATTTTCCAGCAAACTCTGAACACCTTTCATCATTTTTTTATATTAAGAATCTCTGACCTAAATATGCCATCACTCTAGGAGCTTTAATTTTAGACTTTATGTGCATAATTATGCCTGTATTTGTTCCACTTTATGGGAAGCAGAGATCTTTTGAGAAGATACTGCCAAAATTTGCACTTACTTCCTAAGTGCTTCTCAATAAAGACATGCTTTTGAATTTCCACCTACTGTCAACCATAACTGAATTTACGTGTGTCTATTATATATAAATAACCCTGATTTTTAATGCATTACCTATCACCTTCTTCTAGAAACCAGATACTCACCATGATAGAAACAAACAATACTCTGTGTTTTGAAAAATGGCACTTACACACTATACCGATAAGGGCTCTCCAAGGAACTAGGAATAAGAGGAGATAGAGAAATGGAGAGATTTTACAGAATTGGCTTACACAGTCATGGAGCCAGCGAGCCTGAAGTCCACAGGGCGGGCCAAGAGTTTGGAAACTCATCCAGGGTTTCCGTGCTGTCGCTTTGAGGTAAACTTCTGTTCTGAAAAGGCTTAGTTTTTCCCTTTAAGGCCTCTGACGGATTGGATGAAGCCTTTGCGTATCATCAAGAGTAATCGCTTCATGTCAGCTGGTGGTAATTATCAATCACATCTGCAAAAGACCTTTACAGCAACGTCTAGACTAACATTTGACTAAATAAATGGCCGCCGTAGCCTAGCCAAATTGACACAAAAAGTGTAGCCATCACACAAAACTTCCGTTATTTGCATTGTCCTTTACCAGGCTCACTCTCTTTCAAATTGTAGTACTAACCCAGTGCTTTTCTAGATGCCTAAGTCATTTCACAGGTGATTCTTAAACTATCACCTGAGAACCATCACCTTAATTGGTCTACAGAGACTTAGTATGTCACTACCTTTCCTGGAAATTCTTCAAAAATAAAGCTCCTTTAAATGGAGATTTTAATTTAATAACATAGCAAAGGGATTATATCTATGATATCATTTAATTCAACAGCAATACACATGAAAGAAACAAGAATTTAGTCAACTTGACAGTTTACCCAATTTCCAAATAGCTAAAAATAAACTAGAAGGCTTAGAAGCTTGTGTTTTTATGACTCTGGTCTTCCCACCACCAAAGACTCACCTTCACCCAAATGAGAGGCCAGCAATTCCCAGAGATGCAGATTTAATTGGTCTTTTTTAAATTTTCTTTTCGAATTTTTATTTAAATTCTAGTTAGTTAACATGCAGTATAATATTGGTTTCAGGAGTAGAATTCAGTGATTCATAAGAAAGAAATATCTGATTTCACTCATGTGGAATTTAAGAAACAAAACAGATGAACAGAAAGGGGGTTCATAGGGGCAGGGGTGGGGGACAGAGTGAAGAAAATAAACCATAGGACTCTTAAAGATAAAGAACAAACATGGTTGACAGAGGGAGGTGGTGGGGGATGGGCTAGATGGGTAATCAGTCTTGAGTGGAACCTGTGGTGCAAAAGCCTGCAGCTCATTGCTTTAGGAGCTTGACACCCTCACCCAAATTAGCAAAAGGGAAACATCTGAAATCAACCAGTTAAGAACCTTTTGGCTAAGAGTAAATTTATCTTAAAAAATTTTTTTTATAGTTCATTTATTTTTGAGAAAAAGACAAGAGCACGGGAGGGGGAGGGGCAGAGAGAGCGAGACACAGAATCTGAAACAGGCTCCAGGCTCGAAGCTGTCAGCACAGAACTCGATGTGGGGCTCAAACCCACCAACCGTGAGATCATGACCCTGAGCCAAAGTCAGACACTTAACCAACTGAGCCACCCAGGCACCTTTTTTTTTTTTTTTTTTTGAGAGCGACAGCGTGCACAGGGTAGGGGCAGAGGCAGAGAGAGAGAGAGAGAGAGAGAGAGAGAATGCCAAGCAGGCTCAGCACCGTGACCATGGAGCCTGACTCCAGGCTCAAACTCACTAACCATGAGATCATGACCTAGGCCAAAATCAAGAGTCACATACTTAACCAACTGAGCCACTGAGACACCCGGAGCAAGGATAAATTTCTAACACCATTTTCTCTCAGTCTGCCATTATGTTAGTTGTCAGTTATACAATGTGGGGTGCCGTGGTGGCTCTGTTAAGTGTCCGACTTCGGCTCAGGTCACGATCTCATGGTTCATGGGTTCAGACCCCAAGTTGGACTCTGTGCTGATAGTGTGGAGCCTGGATCCTGCTTCAGATTCTATGTCTGCCTCTGTCTTTGCCCCTCCCCCGCTCACGATCTGTCTTTCTCTCTCTCTTTCTCAAAAGTAAACATTAAATTTTTTAAAATTATGCAATGAAATTTTTGTCTCTAATTAAAGAAACGTTGTGATAGGGGAGGACTTTTGGTTTGGGCTTAGGTCATAATATCACAGTTCGTAAATCTGAGCCCTGCATGGAGCTCTGTGATGACAGTGCAGAGCCTGCTTGGGATTCTCTATCCCCTGTCTTCCTGCCCCTCTCTGGTTTGTGCTTTCACATGCTCTCTCTCTCTCTCTCAATAAATAAATAAACTTAAAAAATAAATAAAGACAGAAACCTAGGCATAGATAATCAAGTCAAAAGATGGCCCTTCCCAGAGGCTATTCCATCCTTGTCCTTTTCTTCTAGGGTCTGAGCTTTTCTTTACCCTATTGAGCCAAGAAAAGTATCTAATTATTCCTTGTACTGCACCCACCACCACAAATCTCCCTGGTTTATAACCAATGCTTTTCAGCAAATTCTAGCTTGCAGTTAACAATAGTACCTACTTACCCATCCTCAGATGAGGGGTTTGGAAGTCCTGTATTGCTTCTACTCAGGTAAGAAAGTTTCCCACAACGAATTAGGTGTCTCTTCTCATGCTTCAATATCAGAAACATGGATCTTTACCATTTGGTTGTATGCTGCACCAAGAAAAGCCTCGGCAGGGCTTGGCTGTTTCAAATAAAAATCTTTGCCTCCACCTTGTGGTTGAGAGGCCTAAATACAAATGGCCGTGCAGAAATCAATTCTGAAATCGGATTTTCATAAAATTGACAGCACTAATCACCCGCAATATGCTTGCTTTGCACTACAACTGTATTTAGAACAACATGAATGAATACATGTTTACACACTATATTGTTGTCTATAACTGATTTCTGTGCTGTGGAGCCAAAATATAACTCGAAGACCGAGTTTGGGATAAAGATGAACAAGACGTTCATTGCTTTCCCAGGCAAAGGAGACTGAAGCAGGCTAAGGCCTTCAGAGACTGCAGGGCCGCTCAGAGGAAGAGGCTTGGCCAGGGGTTGGGGTGCAGAGAAACACAGAAACCTAGAGAAACACAGGTTTCTACAGGATTGTGTATGTGCTGCCAGCCTCCTCAGTGGTTTGCTGGCTGGTGTGTGGTTCCTGAAACAAAAGGCCAAGAGAGGAGGAGAGGTTTGGGGGAGAGAGGAAAAAGGGGACTTTAAAATCGAGTTTCTCTGAAGAATAGCGCAGCCATTTTGATTTTTGTTCAACTTTATGCTTTTAAGCGGTTTTGGTATTACTTTTTCAAAAACTTTCCTCTATGATCTCATCTAATCTTCATCACATTTACATGAGGTCCTAACACATCTAATTTACAGGTAAAATGGGTTTGGTGAGGTGAACACAAGCTAACAGCGAAGACTGATCTAACAATACTGAGCATGTACCAAGCACTTCCCGTAAGTCAGGTACGGCATGTGCTACTTGGTAAGTGTGCCACTTCTCTATGGCTCAGCCAAACGCCACCCTGACAGAGCAGCTTAAAACAATAGCAATCATTAAATGTTTGCTCGCACCTGTCAGAGTTGACTGGGCTCAGGGTCTCTCATGCAGTTGCAGTCAGGCAGCTGTGGGACCAACCTGAAGGCAGTTACAGTCACATAAGCTGGACTGGGATGGAAGGAACCAGGCGGCGAGCTCCAGGCAGTCTGTTCAGGTGGTCTTCCCAGGCAGCCTCAGGGCAGCCAGACCTTGCTTAGGTGGCTGCAGATTCTTGAGTTTCCTTAGACATAATGGTGGAAGCTGTCCTTACTTTCCTTTTATTTATTTTATTTATTTTTTTAGTTTTGAGAGAGAGAGAGCTGGGGAGGGGCAGAGAGAGAGGGAGACACAGAATCTGAAGCAGGCTCCAGGCTCTGAGCTGTCAGCACAGACCCTGATGTAGGGCTTAAACTCAGAGACCATTAGATCATGACCTGAACTAAAGTTCTGAGCCACCCAGGGGCCCCTGGAAGCTGTCTTTTCTAACCAACCCTTCGATGTCAGGCAATGTCCTTCCCATTGTATTTTTTTTTAATTATTTCTTAATTTATATTCATAACATACAGTGTAGTCTTGGCTTCAGGAGTAGAACTCAGTGATTCATCTCTTACCTATGAGTCCCAGTGCTCTGTCTGAAAAGTGCCCTTTTTAATGCCTGTCACCCATCTAGCCCATCCCCCCCACCCAACACCCCTCCATCAACCCTCAGTTTGTTCTCTGTATTTCAGAGTCTCTTATGGTGTGCCTCCCTCTCTCTTTTTATCTTATTTTTCTTTCCCTCCCCCTGTGTACATCTGTTGAGTTTCTCTTTCCATTGCATTCTATTTAACAGACAGTGCAAAGACCTGAACAGCTTCAAGATGAGGTGAGATAGACTGCATTTGTTGTTGAGGGGAGTATCAAATGATTTGCAAACGTTTGAAAACCACCCTCCAGATAAAATTTGTAGATCAACCTATTTGTCATTGGCAATAGTTATGCAAAACATGACAAAGCACTCCTAAGGCTGGAGAAATCATGCAAATAGGAGTCGAAGCCAATTACAGATTTGCTGCACAGAAAGAAAATCACCATTTTAAAAAAATTACTTTCTAGATTGGTAAATCTGAGAAGTAGTGCATAGAATAAATTTAATATTATAAAATTAATCAGATGAAAATAAGAAACTAATGTAAACTCAGAATAAGGCCAAAACTGCTATAAACTTACCATCGAAAAAAGTGAATTGCAATCTACAGTGAGTTTTCCTCATCCAGTTTATCATATTTGGCTCATTGTCATTCATATGTTCCCAATTATGATGTCTAATATACTCAAGCTAACAAATGCACTCAGCTGTTACTCTGATTTCTAATAGAATGTCTCTATGTAAAAAGCATAGAATTATATAATGAAGCATCATCAGGTATTAACTCAAAAGACTGCAACGATGAAATCCATCATTAATATTGATTCAAATAAAATCAATACTCCCATCAATTGGCAATTATATATAATTGATTATATAACTTTCAATTAGCACAACTGTATTTCAAAATGGCTGTTCTAAGTATTTCCATGGTTATATAATGCAAACATTGAGTAAAACTTTCTGACATGTTAAAAATTTTAGAACCACATCATTATTACCATAAATTTAGGCTAGATCATCGTTTGTGAAAATAGACCTCCCAGGTCTTTCTTTTATTTCTTAGCTGTTCCTGAAAATCAACCATGAAGGCAGGATGTGCTGTGGTTAATATGTAACTAAAAACAAGAGCCAATTCGCTCAGGAGCACCTGTGAGACTGGGCACTGCCTCCACTCCTCTGCTTACGTTTATGAGCCTTATATAGAAAACACGAAAGGACTGGACTTCTACCCAGAAACTCAGGTTATCAGACCACACCAGCTGCACGACCTAGACCCCCCCTCAACCCTTGTGCTCCAAGCGCAATGAGGCCATCACTATTTATCATTCATCTACTTCATGAAGATTTGAGACACAAGAAGGACCAGAAATAACCAGTCATTTAAATGCCACTGTCTCTCTGACTTGCGTACCTATGAGATTTGCACCTTTTCTGCTACTTTACACAAAATACAGTACTATTGACCCATCCCCTCCTCAAGCAGAGATTGATTCATGACTCTGCCAGTCCAGAACACAATCTTTACAAAATAGGAACAAAGGTTGCATCTTATCCTCTTAATAAAAGACTCTTTTATCCCATTAAATAAAATGCTAAGAATATCAATGATGTGGGCTTTTCAGGATTGAGCCCTTTTTTCTATGCACAGATAATTAAGAAAACACATTATTTGATTTTAATCTTAATAACACAATTTAAAAACAGCTATATGGTTTATACTTAGTGAAGTCTCATTAAAAGAAGGCTTTCTGGGATGCCTGGGTAGTTCAGCTAAGTGCCTGACTTCGGCTCAGGTCATGAGCTCACAGTTTGTGAGTTCAAGCCCCCCATGGGGCTCTGTGCTGACAGTTCAGAGCCTGGAGCCTTCTTGGGATGCTGTGTCTCCCTCTCTCTCTGTCCCTCCCCTGCTCATGCTCTGCCTCTCTCTCTCTCTCTCTCTCAAAAATAATAAATAAAACATTTTAAAAAATTTATTAAAATAAAAAAAAAAATAAGAGGGGTTGCTTTCCCTAGTCACCATCCACACTTCCAGCCTCTGTTTTAAGTCACTCCATGCTCTTTCAGGAGCCAGGCTAAAAGCAAACTTGTGATTCATATCTACATTTTGCAGGTAGAACAAAAAGAAAAGGGATTTGGGAGGAGACGTCTCTCTTCTCAACATCCTTAGTTCATTTTACCCCCAAAACAGAAAGGTCTCCCCTATGTGAGGTGAGACAACAACTATACCTCTTCAGAAGTCAAATGGAATGGATGATACTTTGTCAAAACCTCAGCGGAAAAGAAGCAACAGTGTATCCCTTAGACTTCAGCACACAGAGCTCCAGTTCTGGGTACCACCCTTTAGGGTACCTTGTTCTTGCCTTTGCCCAGCCAGGACCCTCCCCGGGGCCCAGGCATCCATGGAACTAAAGAAGCATGCCCACCCTAGAGAATCTACTCTTCTTCCTTCTGGACCTCAATCTAGAATGCCAGAATTGCATTCCAGGCAGCAGCAGCACAGGCCTCCTCACTAGGAGAGCACAGTATGGTGGCGCAAGGGGCAGTTGTTTGTAGAAGGTTCAGACAGGAGATACATACGTGGACCAAGGTCTGCATATGGGTATGTGTGAGACCATCACGGAGATGGACAGAGACAGG
Organism: Hyaena hyaena; assembly: GCF_003009895.1. Lineage (NCBI taxonomy): Eukaryota > Metazoa > Chordata > Mammalia > Carnivora > Hyaenidae > Hyaena > Hyaena hyaena. The sequence continues at coordinate 1,673,616 of NW_024081029.1, read as the reverse complement.
CCACTGGGGAGACGCTGGCTTTCTGCATTTTGCCGTGTTCAGTCACAGAATTCAGAGGAATCTAAGGATTTTAAGCTTAAACCTGGATTTTCAGGTTGTTATAAAAATATGTTTGCCAAACAGGGAGGATACAACATATTTTACTTATTTAGCAGTTTGTCAGATTGATTTCAAATATTTAGACATATGCTGTGTGGCCCCCATTTGTGCCCCTCCACCCGGGCCTGCCATGTCAGGTCTGTATTTTACAGGTACCAAAATGGATCAAATAAGAGACTTCTTCCCTCTGTCCCCACCCCCACCCCGAAAAGCAATACAGGGCCTTATTCATGCCTCTTTAACAACAAATTGCAGCAGGTGTATCAGGACGGTGACTTAAAGCAAGCTGCTGACACTCTTTCCTCCAAACCTGAACAACTATAAATGTGAGAGGAACCGAAAATGATTTGAAGAACTAACAGCCAGATAACAATTATGAGAACCTTTGGAGATTCTGAAGGCTGAGAATTCCCTAACGGCTTTCTTGAATTTGGGAACATAGTAGAGGAAGGAGGTTGAATTGTAGTGGATTCAACCTTGGGCAAAGTAAGCAGAAGAAAGCTTCTAAAGCTTCTGAATGCTCATGCATTCAGAAAAGTTGAAAAGTCTCATAAAATCATTTAAGGTGACTGGGGGCACCTCGGTGGCTCAGTCGGTTAAGCGGTTAAGCGTCCGACTTCAACTCATATCATGATCTCACAGTTCTTGGGTTCGAGCCCCGCGTCGGGCTCTGTGCTGACAGCTAGCTCAGAGCCTGGAGCCTGCTTCGGATTCTGTATCTCCCTCTCTCTCTAACCCTCCCTGGCTCATGCTGCCTCTCTCTCTCTCTCTCTCTCTCTCTCACACACACACACAAATAAATAAAACATTTAAAAAAATAATAAAGGTCAGCTGACTGAGTGAAAAGACAGTCCATGCTCTTGAAGTGGATGATTAGCTTTCATAAAATTATGAATTCTTTTCAATTTTATCTATAAATTAAACGCAATCCCCCATTAAAATTCCAGGTGAACTTTTTAAAAAAGTCATTCAAAATCCTTATTGGAAAATATATATAGAAATTTTAAAACATCTATAGCAAAGAAGCCTGAAAAAGAATAGTAATGTCTGGGAATGTATATAAGCAGATATCAAGACATGATACAAAGCCATGCAAAGAATAAACAATATAATAACATACAAATAGTTAAGCAGAATAGACAGAAATCCAGGCATATATGGGAACTTGAAACTATAGTAACAGCATCATAAATCAATGTGAAAACATTGGATTATTTTTTAGATGGTGTCGAATTTTTCTTTAATGTGTAGAAAAATTAAATTTGATGCTATCAAACAGCATATGTAAAGATCCAAATGGACTAAAGGCTTTAAGATAAAAGTTTAACACTCTGAAGTTGATAGAGAAAAATGTAAGCAACCATATTCATAACAGGAATAGCCAACTTTAAAAAAATTCAAAACCGACAAATCATAGGCAAAATAGTGATGGATTTTATTACATCAGGGTTAATGAATTCTGTTCAAAAAAGTATACCCTGGGTAAACTTCACAGACATGCAGACAAAATCCACAAATGAAAAAATAAGAACATGTCAATCAAATGACTAGGAGAACCACAGGGAATTTTTAGGGCAGTAAAGCTATTCTGTATGAATCTGTAATGGTGGGTAAGTGACATTATGCATTTGTCAAAACTCACAGAACTGTACAACCCAAATGGTGAACCTTAATGTACGCAACTTTATTTTTTTAATGTTTATTTATTTTTGAGACAGAGAGAGACAGATTGCAAGTCGGGGAGGAGCAGAGAGAGAGGGAGACACAGAATCTGAAACAGGCTTCAGGCTCTGAGCTGTCAGCACAGAACCTGATATGGGGCTCAAACCTACAAACTGCAAGATCTTGACCTGAGCCAAAGTCAGACGCTTAAGCAACCGAGAGTCACCCAGGGACCCTTAATGCATGCAACTTTATAAACATCATTTATGACGTCAAGGATCACAGGAAAGAATCCAGACTGTGACAAGAGAAGAAACGACTTCACCAAAAGGGTTCGGAGAAAAGATGTCAGCCTACATAATTTTAGAAACAAAGTCTGGGGGCATCTGTGTGGCTCAGTTAGTTAAGCATCAGGCTTCAGCTCAGGTCATGATCTCACAATTTGTGAGTTCGAGCCCCATGTTGGGCTCTGTGCTGACAGCTCAGAGCCGGGAGCCTGCTTTTAATTCTGTGTCTCCCTTGTTCTCTGCCCCTCCCCTGCCTGTGCTCTGTCTCTTGGTCTCTCTGTCTCTCAAAAAGAAATAAACATTAAAAAAATTTTTTTAATTTAGAAATGAAGTCTGTAGAACTAAGGGAAAAAGGAATTGCATATAAGCCCTGTGCTCCAGTTGATAAAGTTATTTCCCATGAGGATACATGTTAACAATTCTGATCCTGTTATACATGTATACTAGAATTGAATAATTAAGTAAGTGGATGGAAGATAGTAGGAGCCAGGCTTCTTACTGGTGGGATGGACATTCACAAATAAAAGGGAAGGAGGCTAAATTGATCCATGTGGTAATAATGGAGTAGAGTTGGAAACATCAATAAGAACTCATGTTTAACTTAAGATAGGCACAGACTGTTACACATAGAAATATTTATGAATGTGTGTGTATATACAGGGTTTAGTATATACATATGTATGTGCTTGCTCTGTCAGCTGAGAAGCCAGAACCCAGAAGCAATGAACGTACCTAGCACTCTGATCTTAGTTTCTAATACCATTCTTCCAATAAAAGAGCTAGGGACCCTTGAAGAAATGGTTATCCTATAACCAAGGGAGAAAGTATTCAAAGTGAGAAAATATTCAAAGTGGTACTACAATATTATAGTATCAGAAAGAATGGAAGTGCTAAAGAAAGGGGGGGGGAGGGGAGGGACGATGAAAATTGGATAAGTTAAAGGGACACAGGAGCCAATGTAAGGAATTCTCAGTGGTCAAAGCTGGAATAACATAGATATAGTAGTACTGGATTATAGCCATGAGTTAGTTCATAAGCTAGTCCATACCAATATAAATAAATGTACAAATTAATAAATGAGAGAGGAGAGACAAAACTTCCTTGCAAAAGCATTACAATGAATTATGTAATATTTTCCCCCTAAAAGAGGGGGAGCATAACTCCCTGCTTCTTCCATATGGACTTTGCATAGTGACTTTCTTCCAAAGAGTATATTATGTAAAAATCCATAAACTCAGTAAGCCAAGTAGTAGGCCAAAACTTAGCAACTTCCAAGTGCTGTTGAAGAGTAGTTTACATTCTCATTTGCTCTTGTCATACCAACCAATTCTGACAACTGTTGAGAAAGAAAAGGCATAATGGCTTTCCCAGTTGAAGTCCTGCTGTAGTATCCTAGCCCCCACGTAGTACAGAGTGGAGCCAGATTCAACACATTCAGAGAAAACTATGATCTTTTCAAGACATTGAAGAACTATTCTCAAGGAACAGAATTAGTTCTAAGTGGTTAAAATGGAGATTGCTTCAAGAGAAATGTTATCTGATTCATGGTTCCACTGAGTTAAGCTGAGACTTTAATCTCTTCAAGATCTCTAACTGGAGCCATTAATAACAATTATTTTAATAGCTGAAAATTAGTGTTTACCATGTGCCAAGCATTGTTCAAAACACTTTAACTGTGCTATCTCATTCCAACACACACACAAAAGCTCTATGGAAAAGCTACAGTAATTATGCCAATTTTATAAAGCAGAAAATTGACACATAGGAGATTAAGTGACTGGCTAAGTGGTACATTAGTAAATGGTGGTGGAGCTGGGATTCAAAGTGGGGCAGTCTGACCTCAGAGCCCATGTACTCAACTTGTACACCTCACTGTCTCTGTCCACTGGGCATAATGGTTAAGAAAAAATCAGCTTCTCTAAATTATGCCCAAAGTTATGATAAAAAAACATTTCACGTTTAGCCAGAAAGGCATTTTCTACCTATATATTCTTAAAAATTTTTTAATGTTTATTTATCTTTGAGAGAGAGAGAAGGAGAAACAGACAGACAGACAGATTGCAAGCAGGGGAGGGGCAGACAGAGAGGGAGACACAGAATCTGAAGCAGGCTCCAGGCTCTGAGCTGTCAGCACAGAGCCCAATGTGGGGCTCGAACCCACGAACCACAAGATCAGACCCTGAGCTGAAGTCAGATGCTTAACTGACTGAGCTACTCAGTCTGTTCTACCCATATATTCTAATAGCCAGTTACATTTCATATATTTTTGTCTGGGTCCAAAGATTTTCGTTTCCTTCTACCCTCTCTCCTTTCTTTCTTTTCTTTCTAGTGCTGTTATAACACTGCTAAAGATCTAGTGGAGGGGCTCCTGGGTGGCTCAGTTGGTTAAGCGTCCAACTTCAGCTCAGGTCATGATCTCACGGTCCATGGGTTCGAGCCCCGCCACGGGGCTCTGTTCTGACAGCCAGCTCAGAGCCTGGAGCCTGCTTCTGATTCTGTATCTCCCTCTCTCTCTCTGACCCTTCCCTGCTCACGCTGTCTCACTCTCAGAAATAAATAAAAAAACATTAAAAAAAATTTTTTTAAAAGATATGGTGGAATTTGTTAAATGTGTCCACCATTTTGTAAAATTGAAGATGATAACAAATAAGAAACTTGATGATGGTTTCCGCCTATTGGAGAATTATATCTAGAACATATAGTAAAGAGGTAAAAATCGAGAAAACCTCTAAAATCTCCTGTGTGGCCTAGATCATCCAAAAAATGACAAGAATTGCTTTTTCCAGATAGAAGGCTATTTTTCTCTGTCGCAGTTCCCGTACTGTTTTTCAAAAATAATACCACCAATAAATAGTTCTTTCTTCCCCAGATACTCAATACACTGTTTTAGGTAAAAGAACCAAAGAAACAAATGAGCAAACATGACAAAGAAAGAAGGATCCACCGTTTTCAGTCACTGTCCATTTCATGCATGGATTCAACAAACCAGTTCTTAAAGAATATTTTTAAAGTTTATTGTGGTAGATCTTATATGGTACCCAATATGCAAAATAAATTTATCAGAAGTAGAAATAAAAATCTGTTTTTGAAATAAGCATCTTTGAAATTTGCTATAAAACGCTTCCACAGCTATGCCTATAATGGCATAAAGTATATTTTATTAGTGTATACTGTATATTCTATTATATATACTCTATTAACTTTTTTTAAATCTCATTAACTTTTTAGAAAATATTGACCAGCAGTCTATTGTCATCCAGTGTATTTCTAGGCTATGATAGGTAATCAAGTGCCCAAGAAATGGAAATTTATTCTAGTGTTAGTGTAAAAAAAAAAAAGATTATAGATATAGATCAAGGTAGAGACATAGCCATATATATAGATATGGACACGTAGACGTATGTCCATATTACATACACCAGTTTTCCCTTCCATTAATATAACTAAGAACTGATTGCCAAAAGAGAAAGTTGAGTTATCTTGCATGTGCCGAAAGCCTCACAGCCCTTCAGGAAATTACACTGATTTTTGATTCTGTGAATTGAAATGAACTTTTTTTTCCCATCAGTGGAGTACCAGAGGAAAAGAGCACTGAACTGAATGAAAGTGAAGAGACCAGAATTTTATCTCAGTCTTCCCATCACAACTGTGAGACCTTGGAAGTTTCATTCAATCCTTCCATACTCTCATCTGCAGAAATATTGCCAGTACATGAGATAACTTCTACAATTGCTTCTTTACCTTGTATCTTGGACAACAGTGTATACTATGAGTGCTTGATGCTGCTCCATGCTCCATATCTGAAACTGTGAAAATATTGCTCAGGTGACCCACTAGATGGTAGCAGAATCCTGGTTACTGTAATACTGAAGGGAGCCAAGTCCACTTTCACATCATTCTGAATCCCACTATCAGAAAGTTAACGGAAGGACTCTGGTTGTTGAAAGATTTGAATTTTGCTGTCAGCTCTGTTATTTATTAATTGTATGATCTTGAGCAAATGAGCCCATTAAGGTTTCTGATTACCTGCCACAAAATCAAAGGGCACCTTCCAGATCTAACGGTATAATTGAATTTTGTTTCCATCACAAGAACATGATACCTTTAAATAGTAATGTCTTCTTATCCTGCCTTAAGCCATTAAAACCGTCTGCATTTGGCACAAAGAAAAACTCCATTTTCTTTATGTAAGTCCTTTGGCAATTAACAATACTTTTGTTTCCTTGTCTGTAAAGTGGGAAAAATGATAGTGTCTTTAAGGAGTATTTTAATGAGTAAATAGATATGAAAGTTTAAAGCAGTTAATAAATGTTAGTCATAATATTTTTTTATTATTATGGTTTTATTCCATGGCATCTGGATTCTCACAGACCATTATACCTACTACCCCTTTCTCCTGTTATTTGAGGGTATACACCTGTGATTTTGGAATGACTCGCACTCACAGGTTCTGCTGTGCAGAACAGCATAAGGGTCCAAAAATGCCTTACAGAATCCTCTCTAGTGTAAGTTGCTACAAAAAGTTCCAGGCCTTGGATCTTTAAGTCCTAAAGGAGTCTAGGTGTTCTACCTCAGTCAATTCTCACTAAAACTCCTTCAAAGAGTCCTCTAAGGGCCCTCTGATATGGAGTTGTAACCCATAGTCTCTTGGATTCCTCCTTACGAAATGTAGAGTCAACCTGAAGGTCACCAGGCAAGCCCAGTGAGCTTCCAGTCTTAGCAAGACACTGCAAAGACTAGTAACTGAAAGACACCTCTAACCTAGGTTGCAGAAGCCAATGTATCTGGTTCCTCCTTAAACTGGCTCTCTTTATTCACCACAATCATCGATTATGTTACTTCTGTGTTAAAATATTGTGTTATATATTATGTGACAAGAGTTGCCACATTCTTTCAGGTATTGATTTAAGGCCTTGAATACATAAAATACTGAGGATGCCAAAGGCATCAAGTCATTGAAACTAAATTCACAAGACTCACTGTGCTTCTTTGACCTCATTAGCTGTCACCACTTTGAAAATATTTAATGTACGGTGCGACTGGGTGGCTCAGTTGGTTAGAAGTCCGACTTCGACTTAGGTCATGATCTCACGTGTGGTGAATTTGAGCCCCGCATGGGGCTCTGTGTGGACCATGTGGAGCCTGGAGCCTGCTTCGGATTCTGTGTCTCCCTCTCTCTCTGCCCCCCTAAGAGTGTCTCTCTCTCTCTCTTTCAAAAATAAAAATAAACATTAAGAAAAATTTTTAAAGAAAATATTTAATGTTATAACCCTGCAGAATTAAGGTGCAAAACAAAACAAAACTAGTTATAGTTACTACTAGGAACCATCCCTTATCTCTTTTTCCAAAGAACTACACTGCCACAAATTTTTTTTTTCCTGTAATTCTGTGTTTAGTATATAATTTATTTTGTATATATACTATATATATAGTATATAATTTTATTATTTAATAAATATTTATGTTGATAACCTGTTCTGTGTAACAGGGTGAGTCCAGTCAAGATACCAGTGCTGGCAGGCAGTGGTGAATCAGAGAACATGACCAGCCCCCCAAGATCAGAGCAGGTAATGAGAAAACAGAACCAGGCATAAGGTAGATCTAGAACACCCAGCAGGGATGAGGACAAGAACCTAGAAGAGCCTTTGGAGCATTCCAAATCTGAAGCTGTTGGGGTGTTGGAAAACCCAGAAAAAGAGTGGTTACACCCTCAGTGAAGCAGTATTAATAATCTATCTGCTTACACCAGTGATGCCAAAGCTCCTTCAAATAAGCAAGTTAGATTCAAATAGTTCAATGCATATCCCACATTTAGAAAGAATAATGAATATAAAATAGAAGCAAAGGGGAAGGGGAGAAAAGGCCAACCTCCAATTAATTACATATTCTTTAGCTCAGAAAACAATTCTACTGGTAGAGACTGTACTACACTGATCTCGTTAAGGGCAGAGACCAAACCTGGCCAGTCCTTTTTGTCACCAGAGACCAGTCTGGTGCCTTGCATTCATATGCTCTCAATGAATGTTTGCCTTTGTCACTGTTGTTGCAGATGATTGACTGCGGATACACCAAAAGCAAAAGTCTGTGATAGTGCCCTGTTGAGTGACCCAAGTGTAGAATCATAAACCTCCTGGTCTTTAACCCTCTACTGTTCTTTAAGCTGAGTGCATATACAAGCACGCAAAAGATGCAATCGCCCCAAACAAGTGAAGTCAGGATATAGGCATCAAAGGACCTAAGATCCCTGCATGCCTGTTACAACTGGGGGCCACTGGCACCCTGAACATCATTCCCACTACTGGAGAATTCTTTAGAATGGCTTCATAAACATGATACAACAGGCTGCTAGTCCAAAGACCTGTAGCCCACACCTGGTCTTGGCATCCACTAGTTGTGTGACCTGAAGCAAGTCATTTCATTTTGTTTTCATCAGTTAGACTAACAGTCTAATTTCAGCAATAGTAGTCCATTTCAGCAATACTATTCTGACTCTAAGCTGATCATGAAGAAGAGAAAATTGGATTCAACAAGAGCCAGCCAGCATTCCTGATTTGTATAAATTCCCACACAGTCTTTTACTCTCCCTAATCCACATACTTTTCAGTGTGTGAACAACTAAACTGCTTACAGGAGATTTACTAGTGACATAAACTCAAGGAGGATTCCAGCAAATTCCACGTAATCATCTTTCTGTGTGCTCGAGAGCAGTGTGAACTCTCACCGCTCCAACATTTCCCTGAACTGGTTAACCAACAGGCTGAGGGGACAAAATGTAAAACAATTTAAAGTGAAGCTATAAAAATATAAGGATCCTTATACTTTATCCAAGATGTTATAGGTAATGGTCTTTATGTTGACCTCAGATGTCACATGAGAATGATGATGAAATGAGCAAATGTTGACAACTGAAATCATCAGAAGACTACAGACACAGGGAAATAGAGCCCTGGAGGTAGAATTCTGGGAGGCTCAGTTTGCAGTCCTGTGACACAGGGCCTGATGGTGAATGGTGTCCCAGGGCTGAAAGAGACTCCTCTGCTCTAAGGTGGAATCTTCACCGGCGAGCAGGGATGGGTGATAATGAGTCTGGGAGCTGAGGCAGCCTAGGTGAATTTATGAAGAAGAGCTGCTTAACTTGCCATTATACGTGCCCATCACCATCCCATCAGGGCACGAGTGTCCTCCACCAAATTTACAACTGCGAAGGTTTATTGCTTTAGAGTGTGCTACCTTCCAGTCTAATAAAAATTGTCTAGCCAGTCCCGGTGTGAAGTAAGACAGAATAAACATTCTGTTCTGTTTCTCCCACTGAATGTAGCTAATAAGCAAGACAGAATTCATGAAGTGGCTTCTTGAGGAGTCAGAACAGGTGGGTTAGGAAGGAAGACAAGATTTGGAATACCACTGAAACAATAGTGTATTTACCTTTCTTTACCACTGCTGTCCCCGCGCCTAACCACCAAACTGCCTAAAACCCAGAAGTAAGCACCTGTGAGGACAGAAAAGTTCCAGGAAATTTACTCTAGTTTAGGCTTACGTAGTGGTTAAGGCGTTACTTGGCAGCACAATGCAGGAGGGCCTACGGGGGCCTAAAACGGAAGGAGGAAACACTCCTCCCCCATTGGAAGAGCTGTGGTCCCAAGACCTAAAAGAGTGGAGTGAGAGGGGTAAAATCTCACTGTTTTTCTCCCTGACTTTCAACCACCAAGCCACAAACACTGGTGGAGTCATGAGAAATGTTGGCAGGACAGAGTAAATCAAATTTCAGATTTCTGGCAGCAGGGCTAAAAAGGGGGGCCTTGGGGAAATGGGATGTAATGGGGAAGTCACGGAGAGGGAGGAGCTCAGGGAAGCAATCCTACAGAGCTGGCTGTGCACTGCTGGGCTCAGCCCCAAGATATGCGTGCACGGATCTGACCTCAGGCGGCCTAGGAAAGACTCTGAGACGTAAACTAAAAGTTAGATCATTGCCCAGGTTGCAGACTTGCAAACATGGTAAGGCATAGGTCAGATCCAAACATGACTGCAAAGACCTAGAAAATAGGACTCAAAGAGGAGATGTCACAGCAGCCTGTGTAGACACTGAAAGAGGAATTAGGGGATGCCACACAGATGTCTATGCACACAAAATTGACAACATAGATGAAATAAACTAAGTAACTGCTTGAAAACTACATACTATCTAAATTTGTTCAACATGAAACTATTCTGGAGATTAGAAGCTAAAATCAAAGTATTGGCAGGTCTCTTCCTTTCCTAAAGCTCAAGAGATGAATCCTTTATGTAGCCCCTTCCAGCTTTTAGAGGCCACCCACATTCCTTGGCTCATGGCCTTCTTCCTGCATCTTCACAGCCAGCCCCAACCTTGTATCTCCCTATGCTTTTGGTCTGTAATTACATTTCTCTCTGACTCTTCTGCTTCCTTCTTCAGTTTTTAAGGACCTTTGTGATCACATTGGGCCCACCTAGATAATCCAGGATAATCTCCCTATTTTAAATCCAGTTGATTAGCAACTAATTCCATTGGCAACCTTAATTCCCCCTTGCTATGTAACTTAACACATTCACAGGTTCTGGGGATTATGTCAGGTTCTGGGGAACATGACATCTTTGCAGGGCCATTATTTTGCTTGGCATAGTAGACCTTACTAACATGAATTTCAGGGATCTGGAGGGGCTCCTGGATGGCTCAATTAGTTAGGCATCCAATTTTGGTTCAGGCCATGATCTCACAGCTAGTGAGTTTGAGCCTTGCATCAGGCTCTGTGCTGATCCCTCAGAGCCTGGAGCCTGATTCCGATTCTGTCTCTGTCTCTCTGCCCCTCCCCTGTTCATGCTCTGTTTCTCTCTCTCTCTCTCTCTCTCTCTCTCTCAAATATAAAAAAAAAAAAACCAGTAAAAAAAATTTCAAGAATCTGACATGGAATTGAAAAGATATTGGGATGGTTAAGGCAAAGCTGAAGCTAAGAAAGAGTTTCACACATGAGTCAAAGAAGCTGATTGAAAACTGATTTGTTTGTTCTTGTAAATTCTCCATATCTCATTAACATGACCCAAAAGGTCAATAACTGCTTTAGGTCAATAACTCCATAAGCATGAGGTTGAATTAAAAGTCCATTTGGTGTTCTGTGTGGTTAGGAAACCAAATGAGTATATCACATATTATAAAATATAAGTCTAAACAGAATGTAGAAGTGCATCTTAACATGACAAGTGTAACCAGAGAACACAAAAAGGCCCAAGTTATTGATGTACCTGAAATAAAATGAATATAATTTCATTAGTGGAGAGAAACTCTGAGAAGAAAATAGAATAATGGATAGAAAAATACTGTAATTACCAGAATTATTCTTACATAATGTGTGCTTTTGAAGAATAATTATTCGATTAAGCATATAATTATTCCAATATAGGATGAATGGAAGCAATATTTATAAGGACAGTACCCTAGGGTTGAAAATAAAAACATCTCCATCTGGCAATAGCTAATGAGAAATGTAATCTAGGATTCTATTAGACAAAGGATGTCTAATGTTACTTGTCAATAAACTATATTGACAAGTGACTGTTACTCCATGTTAGCAAGTATATTCCTGGGGAACAGATATACCAATGATTCTCAACCTTTCTTCCACAGAGGTTACTCATGAGAGATGACAGCATTCAGACATGAAATGGACATAAATGGGAATTAAGTTCAATTCCCTATACAGTATTTCTGATGCATCCTCTTTCTTCCACTCCAAGTAATATGGTCAACAATTTGAGAATTAAATTCATGTTACTATAGTCATAACATAAGAGCTCACTACTTTCTTGGATTCTTTCTCGTTTTAGTACTGTAATAATTGGGTCTCCATTATGTGTGATTACCCAAAATGCCCCTTTAGAACTTCTGAGAATCTGCAAATGGACCTTCTGGTCTGGGCTATGCCAGGCTTCCTCACCACTTTTCCCCACCGCTTCCATCTCATAACTGTTCTCCATACTGGTGAAGTTGGCTCTGCTCTGCCTTGCTCTGAAACTAGACACTGCCTTCCTTTCTCTGAAACACAGCTGACACGAGACTTTATTCTTCAAATGACTTCACTAAAGGAGTCCTGCTATGATATAAGTTAAGCTCATTTGGGGATCTTTGTTTTGTCCATGAGGTATCTCAAACACCTAGAATATTGCCTGACACATAGTAAATGCTTGTAAAGGCCTGTTGAATAAATCCAAAGTTTATGGAAACTTAAGGCAATTACAGTGCAAAAGAGTAGGAAATGCTACTTCTAAACTCTATCAGTCATTCCTCAAGTCTCAACTGAGTTCCTAGGACCTATTCATTCTTTCCACTGAAGAAAATGCCATCTTTACTTTGTTCTGGCCACTCAAGAGAAATGAAACCAGTTAACTCCATAATAATCTTACAGAAATGCTCTTGTGGACCACAGAAAACACAGTCATTCACATCACTTTGTAGAGCAGTTGGATTTCTTTTATTCCAAATCCAGTGTTCTCAAACAGGATCTTATTTTATCTTCGTATAACTGCAGGTTCATGCAAATGTTTACTCCCAAAACCAAAATGGCATCTATATATCTATGTCTATGTCTATGTCTATGTCTATGTCTATGTCTATGTCTATATCATCTAAATCTACACCTACATCTATATCTATATCTATCCCTAAAATGATAAGAAATTTATCTTTAGCAACACAAAGTGCCAGTGAGAGCTTTGACGTTCCAGGATTTTTTCCTTAAACACTGAAAAGAATCCAGATGAGTTCTCTGCTTTCCCTAGCCCCACCTCTACACACACACAGCAGTCGTGCCAGTGGAAAGTGTTTCCCAACTCATAGTTAAGGGAAGGGAAAGAGATAATTTGTCTGTTTCTGGAATCACAGAGGTCATGCTTCTCCCCAACACCTGCCCTATCTACCACTTACATGCAAAAATAATTTTGAATATCCTCTATTCTTTTTATTTTTAAAAATAAGTTGTACACAAACTGGTGTGTGAGACTGGTGTATGAAGTTATTAGTAACCTATCACCACTGATCTCCCCCCCAAACATGGTCCATCCAGTGTGTTATGACATTTCAGCTGAAAGCACAAGGCAGTCTTTATAACGTAAGATCTTCCCTCTCCTAGCTTTGTTTCCAAACTTAGTCATGCTGTGAAAGGAATATTTTCCAAAATATATACAGATTTGAAACAGAAAACGCATACATGTGTATAATCACACACAGTATGCTGTGCCTACGTCACACCCCCAGTGCTACTAAGGAAAAAAAAGCCATCCTAAGTAGGATGATTATATAATTTTTCATCCAGAGTGAAACAATTTTGAGAGTAAAGGGGGAATACTCTTATAACTACACCAGGACAATAGGTATCAACAAAGATTTTCCAAAACTAAGAAACACAGTTACTTTAGTTATAAAGATAGTCCCTCAATTTCCAATCACCAAGCTGAAATAAGCCCACCTATATCTGCACCCCTCTCTTTTTTCTTGCCCTATGTTAGAATGAAAAAGGTATTGCCCCTTCTATTAATGGCACATCTCTCTGTTTATGCTCTAGACCCATCTTCTCTCACCTTCTCAACTTTTCAGCCCTTTCTCTCCTGTCTCCAACTTCTCTCTCTACTGGCTCCTTTTCATCATCATTTAGATATTATTCAATCTCTTCTTCTTCTTCTTTTTTTTAATGTTTTATTTATTTCTAGGAGGGAGAGAGAGAGACAGCATGAGCAGGGGAGGGTCAGAGAGAGAGGGAGACACAGACTCTGAAACAGGCTCCAGGCTCTGAGCTGGCAGTCAGCACAGAGCCCGACGCGGGGCTCGAACCCACGAACTGCGAGATCATGACTTAAGCGAAAGTCGGACGCTTAACCGACAAAGCCACCCAGGCGCCCCTCAATCTCTTCTTCTTAAAATCAAAAGTCCTTCCTTAATTCCATGTCCTGCCCCAGTCATTATCCTATTTTTGCCTCTTGTTTACAGAAAAATGCATTGGAAGTTTCCTACTTGTTTTCTCAATTTTAACTGCACCTTACACACTGCAGTCTGATTTCTACTCCCACCACTCCCCTGAGATGCTTTTGACAAGATCACCAATGCTCTGAACAAGATCTCAAACCCTATTTCCAATGTGTTTTAGTCTTCATGTTTCTTAAATTCTCAACAACATTCTATAGTTTTGAGAGGCAGCGCTCTCCTTCTCCATACTTTCTCCCTTTTTATGATACCACATTCTAAATTTCTGGTTATTCTTCCTCAGTATCGTTGGTAGGCTTCTCCTCCTTTATCAATCCTTTATTCATGAGTGTTCTTCAAGGGTATTATTAAGACTTTTTCTGTTCACACTCTCTTAACCTTTCCTACATACTCTCATCTACTACTATGGCATCAATTACCATCTTCACGTTGATGGTTTCCAACTAGATGTCTCCAACCCAGATTTCATTCCTCATGTTCAGTTTAGAAGACTACTTCTTTTGAAATTTTTTATTGAAAACTCAAATTCAATATCTTCCAAACTAAACTTATCTCTTCAAAATATCAAGCATATCTTCAGTGTTTCTAATCTCAGCAAACGGTTTACTGATTTCCCTGGTTTAAAAACTGGAGCCATCCTAGACTTTTCCTTCTTCTTCCTCTACATCCAATCAGTTCTATTTTGTAGATATTGTTCAAATCAGTTCACTTTTTATCATTTTCATTGATATTAACCCAGTTCAGATCATCATCTCTCATCTCTATCACCACCACTCTAGAAAGAGGCTGCAGTCACCACCTAAAAGTATGTCATAAATATAAAGTATAGGGCTACTGTTTTCCTTCCTTGCTGTCCTTTAATGGTAGCCTACCTAAAACAAAAGCTGTTACAAAGAAAGCAGAACACAAAAGTGAAGAGCAAGCAGATACCTCTCGTAGCACACAAACCTCCTAGTAAGCCCTTCCTAAAGCCACATTTCTCAAACTTTCCAGCTATCTGAGCCAATGCCTTTCATTTTTCTTTTTTTACTAAGAAAGTTTATTGCGTTTCCATCACCTGCAATTTAAAAGTTCTGACTTAAAAAAATCATGTAACCAGGTCATAATCTATCTTTAATCCTCAGTTTCTAGCACAGTGCCTGACCAGGTGATTAACATGTTGAATGGATGATGTTTGCAAAACACTCTACATTCATCTTTACCTCCACACCAACAAAGAGCAATGTGTTTTCACTTGTTCAGCAAGTATTTATTGAACATATTCTATGGATCACTATTCTAGATATTGGGAACATAGCTCTGAGTGAAACACAAAGCCTTGCTCTAATGAAATTTATATACATTCAAAAATAAGGAGTAAGAAATTAAAATGTGCTATTTGGTGTAAGATATTTACTATTCTTGTCCATGGATCTTAGAAAAGCCCCATGGGCACCGCACCTGGGTGGCTAAGTTGGTTAAGCGCTGACTTCGGCTCAGGTCATGATGCCATGGTTCTGTGGGTTCGAGCCCTACATTAGGCTCTGTCCTGACAGCTTGGAGCCTGAAGCCTGCTTCAGATTGTGTGTCTCCATGTTACTCTGCCCACTCCCACTCATGCTCTGTGTCTCCCTGTCTCTCAAAAAAAGAAGAGAAGAGAAGAGAAGAGAAAAGTAAAGGAAAAGAAAAGGAAAAGGAAAGGAAAGGAAAGGAAAGGAAAGGAAAGGAAAGGAAAGGAAAGGAAAGGAAAGGAAAGGAAAGGAAAGGAAAGAAAAATCCCTTGGATTTTGTATAGCAAGATATCATGTCTGAATCAAAGAAATTCTTCAGTGTCTATTGGCATAAGATATTTACATACAAATGAATTTAGGACATGATATCCATTAAAAATTAGGTCCAAACAAATGCCAGGGCTTAAAATTTCATCAGAAACAAATTATTTTTATAGAGCGCTAAAGATCCTGGTCACAGAAACTCAAGCTCACTAACCCTTTAGTTCAGTATTCAAGACACCGTGGAAAAAAAATAGAATACTTAGAGTAAGAAGTCCTAGAGCTGAATCCTAGATTTGAATAAAAGCCCTTTTCATTTCACTTAGAAAGTTAGCCAGTGGGGCGCCTGGGTGGCTCAGTTGGTTAAGTGTCCAACTTCGGCTCAGGTCATGATCTCACGGTTTGTGGGTTCAGCCCCGCGTCGGGCTCTGTGCTGACAGCTCAGAGCCTCAAGCCTGTTTCAGATTCTGTGTCTCCCTCTCTCTCTGACCCTCCCCTGCTCACGCTGTCTCTCTCTCCCTCTCAGAAATAAATAAAACATTAAAAATTAAAAAAAAAGTTAGCCAGTAATTATTACATGTTAGTTGAATGAATGAATGAATGCTAATAGCATATTAAGTTTGATCATATATATGAAAGCATTTGTAAGCTGTAATGTGTTATATAAACAGTAGTTGCTTTAGGCATTACTATTACTATTATTATTATTATTTCTGTGAGAGCCAAGGGTGTGGAAGAGCTATGTAAGAGAGGGTACTAGAAAGAGGAGGAAGTAAAGTACTGACTTGAAAAGAATTAGATATCTAAGTGTCTAAGAAGAGAGTGAGCAAAACCTATAGTAACAAGCAAAGCAAATAGGGGAGGTTTGCTTCCCCTTCTTTCAGCCTCCAGGCTCCCTTCTTTGGCACCTTCACAATTCTCTCTATAAAAATTTCTAATCCTGGGACGTCTGAGTGGCTCAATCCAGTGAGCGTTTGAATCTTGATTTCATCTCAGATCCTAATCCCAAGGATGACGGACTGAGCCCTGTGTCAGGCTCTGTGTTAACAGCATGGAACCTGCTTGGGATTTTCTCTCTCCCTCTTTCTGCCCCTCCCCTACCTGCACTCTCTCGCTCTCTCAAAATAAATATATAAACGTTTTGTAAGATTAAAATTAAAAAAAATAAAGAAAAAAAAGAATCTTAATCCTATATTCTTTCCGCCCACCAAAATGACCTCTTTACTCAGCCATACTGCCATCTTTAAAAGCTGGTTTTAGGAAAGTAATCTGATTGAATGGTGATGTGACAGTGTTGTAAAAATGCCATTTTTGTGCCCTGCATCTTTATTTATTTCATCTTTATTTCCCAATGACATGTCACCTCCTTCTTCAGTTCTTAAGATTAAAATTCCCCATAAGAGTAGTAATCTGTGCATGGCATTTTCTTTTTGTTTTTGTATTTTCTTATTTTATTGATAATTTGAAATTACAATAAAAATGAAAACATTACTTTTAAAAGTATATTTAAAAAAAACCAGGGGCATCTGGGTGGCTTAGTTGGTTAAGCATCTGACTCCTGCTCGGGTCATGATCTCGTGGTTCGTGAGTACAAGCCCCCACATCAGGCTCTGTGCTGACAGCTCAGAGTCTGGGGCCTGCTTCCAGATTCTGTGTCTCCCTCTCTCTCTGCCCCTCCCCCGATCATGCGCTCTCTCTCTCTCTCTCTCTCTCACTCAAAAATAAAATAAACATTAAAAAATTTTTAAAAATACTCCAATAGACATGCACTTCTTTTCCTTCTTTATTAGCATCTGCCAACTTAGCTTTCTAATCATCTGAATGAGTTTCTCTAAGGTGGCAATTCTCCTTTTGTTTCTAAGAAAACCAAACGGAGCATAACTGAACCTTTTAATTCTTGGCTGACTTATTTACCTACCCCAGCTTCTAGAAACTTAGAACAGGTAGATAATGATTTATTGTCTTGTTTTAGGATTTTTCAAAGTAAAGGCTTGAGTATGGGCAGAAATTGTCTTAAAATAATACTTTGGGATTTGAGGAGGAAGAAATTGATCAAGAGAAGAGAAAACTAAAGTAATAGACTTGTATTCTCCCGTCTCTGACCTACTTTCTAGTCTATCTTATTTACCTTAGCTGTATAGAAATATTACTATTTTCATTTCAATTGATAGCTTACTATTAAAATGTTATTCCTAGCACAATAAACACCATGCATGTAATTAAAATGAATTATATATACATAATTAAATTAAATAAATGCGTTTTGATTTTGCTGTTAAACTTTCACTGGAAGGAGCAATATTATTATATATTCCTTGAATTTTTGAAATTTCTTTTCATGCATGCACAGGTGTGCAAGAGAGAGAGAAAGAGAAAAAGAGAGAGAGAGAGAATGTGCACACGCGTGGGGGAGGGGTACAAAGAGAGGGAGAGAGAATCCCAAGCAGGCTTCGTGCATGAGATCATGACCTGAGCTGACATCAAGAGTTGGACGCTTAACCAACTGAGCCACCCAGGCATTCCTTTTGAAATTTCTAACATGACATAGCTGCTTGCTCATAGCCTTTTAAAGAAGAAATTATATTAGTCATGGACATGAGATCATTAAGAAAGCTGAGACAAGGCCAGGGACCTGGGATGGTCTATAGAATTGGGTCAGACTCCGCAAAGGGCCCAGAGCATATAAGTTAAGGTGTTCTGGAACCCTATGAGCCATGGGCAGTGGAAGTATGCCTTAATTCTAGTAGACAAAGGCTACCAGACAAGGGGTCAAGAATCAGTTCAGAGCAAACAGAAGTCTATGAAGCAGAGGTTGATAATATAGCTAGTCTATGAGTACAGTTCCTGGGTACCAATAATAAGCAGAAGCTTTCCATTTTGCCGGCTTCCTGTCTCACCTACTGGGTTTTTATGCGGTTCCTACTTGGAGACAAACCAGCATGATGTGTCTAGGTCTGAATAAGGGAATGTGTAATAGAAATATATAAATGAGAAAAGAGAAGGTAGAAAAATGTTGGTTTGTTTGGAGGTAGGGCAAGAAAGTTACCGAGCAAAGTTCTCTTAAATAAAAAAGATCCAATATAAGAAAAATAAAATTTCAAATGTTTGAATTTAGGAATAAAATGATCCAACCATTGTTTTGAGTACCTGCATTCTCACTTCCCCCTTTGTATGTTATTCTTAGAGTTGGCAAGACTTGATAAACAAATTCAGGAAATTTAAGAAAGGGACAAGAAAAACTACCTTTACTATATCTAACGAAAACAACTTCTATCCTAATACTTGTTTTCCTAAGGGCCTTTAAAAGTCTTAATATTTAGTCACAAACACGCCTTGAATAGTCGTATAAGGGGATATATAGTATTAAAACATCTTCATCTCAGAAAAATACAACTCTAGGCTTTCTCCAGTGTGTAACGGAGACAGATATCATCTCTGGAGCTAAAACGTTGCTATCCCATAAAGGGGAAGCAATCTTGCCCAGAACTGATCGAGAGAAAACAGAAACTGAAATCTTATTACCTGACAAAGCCCAAGAGAATCTGACGCACCACTTTTAGACACAGATTTTTTAACATTAGTCAGAAACTCCCTCAAAGGCAGTACAATTCTAAGAACAAAACAGAGATAAATTAGATCTTTTTGAAAAGTATTACATTTAATACAGATATCAACAAAAGAATGAAATATAGTTCTTTGTTTCCACACTTATGAAATCTCATACCCAATACTTGCCTATTTAGTTTGCTTGATTCATGTTTCTCTCAATGAAGTGGTGGGGAAGAGATCTATGAAAATAGGAATTAAAGAATTCTATTAATAGAAATGGAGTGATCACATTCTATGTCAAGTTACCTGTACTTTGAGCAAATGGTGTGATAATTTCAGAATGAAAGATGATATATGACAAAGCTAACTAGAGTCATCAGTGACAGATTTCCTCAGAAAGCTATATTTTTAATTTGAAAATGTATAAAGGGAGCAAAGATGGGTCAATATGAATTTAGGATTGAGAGCAGCATATTGGTATGATGAAAACTATTCTAAAGCAAGTAAAGAAAAGCTTACTGTTACCTTTCTATTCTGATAAACAATTCAGTACTGAAAGCCCTTTCAGACCAATCCTTAAAAATAATTAATTCCTGGGGAGTCTGGATGGCTCAGTTGGATAAGCATCTGACTTTAACTCAGGTCATGATCTCATAGTTCATGAGTTTGAGCTACACGTCAAGTTCTGTGCTGACTGACAGTTCAGAGCCTTGAGCCTGCTTGAAATTCTGTGTCTCCGTCTCTCTCTACCCCTCCCTCACATGTGCCCTCTCTCTCTAAAATAAACATTAATAAATTGTTTTAATTAATTCTTATAAATGCCTGAAAATCAAATGATAAACTCCTGACCTTTGTCCAGTTGATTTTATTTCTAAATATCAGCAATATGAAGGGAAAGGGAAAGGGCCAGTTTCCAGGGACATTTAGTGAAGTTTGGTCCTTACTAAGAGTCTGGAAATCTAAGTTTCAACAGCCATGGGACTTTGGCTCATCACTTCCCTTCTCTGGGTCTTAATTCCCCCATCAGAGGATGAAAGTATAATGAAACCATTCATTCCCCCAGCATCCATTTTAGTAATAAATCCCCCCATGTTTTATTTAGGCACAGGGGTGCCTAGCTAGACACTGTTTTAGCTAGAAGTGGTCAGGAAATACCAAAGGTGACTTTGCCTTCTTTATACCATTTCTTTAAAGATGAGGCCACTTCCCTAAATTCTTCCTGCTCCCACTGGTTGGGTAATGACAACCGCAGTTACTACCTTAGATCCGGCCTGGGAGCCACAGGATGGGGATAGCAGAGCCTCCCCACCAGCCTGGGCTCCTGACAGACGTCACTGAACATTGAAGTCCAACCACTTATATCACTTATCTCTAGGCCTACACCACGACCTATGGGAGAGAAAAGAAAAAGCACTTCTCTTAGACTACTTTAGCTCGGGTTCTCTTTGTTAAATTAGCTTATAACATGACCCCTATCTAGCGGAGAAGGTCCTGAACAAAGAATTGCTCAAGTATGTTCCAGTTCTGAATGTTAATACATGTAACAAAAGAAACAGAGACTTTTGCTTTAAGAGTAAAACAAAAAGAGGGGCGCCTGGGTGGCTTAGTCGGTTAAGCCTCCGACTTTCGCTTAGGTCATGATCTCGCGGTTCGTGGGTTCGAGCCCCGCGTCGGGCTCTGTGCTGACTGCCAGCTCAGAGCCTGGAGCCTGTTTCAGTCTGTATCTCCCTCTCCCTCTGACCCTCCCCTGCTCACGCTGTCTCTCTCTCTCTTAGAAATAAATAAAAATATTAAAAAAAAAAGAGTACAACAAAAAGAGTGACCTGTGTATCCTGACAATGATCACAGAAGCCCATGTTAAGGTTTCAGATCAATTTTTAAATGATGGCTCTTTCTTCTCTCTTAGCAACTTAGACTCACAGGCCCCTTCATTATATCTTTTAATTGGTCTGTTAATCACTTCCAATATCCTTCCAATTTACTACCATGCGGTATGACAATAGATTACCTTCACTACAAAGGCTATCTTTAAATTCCCACGGGCATTTAGTAAAGTATTATCCCCAGCCGTAATCCTATGAGAAGATTAGATCACTAAAAGTAGTTTTCTGCCTATCAGCATAAGTACCCACGAGGGCTTGCGGATAATGTGGGGTCTGAGACCTGAAATCCTGCAGCTTACAGGGGACAGCCAGAAGGAGCTCTGGGAAGGTCACCTGAATCAGACTTGCTTTTTGTTTATGCAAGCCATTGACCAAAAAGGAACTTCCAGAACCTTCCCATGACTTTGTAAAAGCCCAGACTTAAATACTTGATTTTATATGAATTTAATACCCACACACAAATTGTCTTTTTATTCATTGCGAAACACTTTTATTAGCAATACGTTCATCAGAGCTCCAGTGTGAAGTATCAGTGCTCTCAAAAGATCAAGAGTTAAGTTCATTAAATCCTTCGTGCCAAGTTAAACTCTGTAATACAAATGAATTCAGTAGCATAGAAAGTTTCCCAAAACAGTATTTCCCACAAGGAAGAGATTTAGGTACCCCGAAGACCGGGTAAATGGCATTCATGGCATTGGGGTAGGGAGAAGCAGATCTAAGAGAAGAACTAAAAGAATGCTAATGAAGAGAAGTGCAGGGATGTGATATAATTAGTGTCTCACCCACCTACAAATCAGTCTCCCACCCTGAAACCAGAGCAACCCCTTAAAGACACAAATCTGATAGCTTCTATTTCCTTGCTTAAAACTAACTGATAGGGGCCCCTGGGTGGCTCAGTGGGCTGAGTGTCCAACTTCAGCTCAGGTCATGAACTCCTGGTTCATAGGTTCAAGTCCAGCATCGGATCTGTGCTGACAGCTCAGACCCTGGAGCTTGCTTTGGGTTCTGCTTTGGATTCTGTGTCTCCCTCTCTCTCTGCCCTCTTCCCACCTGCCCACCTCTCAAAAATAAATAGACATTAAAAATGTTTTAAAAACCCTAACTATTAAATGCCTTGCCATGGCCCTTAGAAAAATATGCAAAATCCTAACCTGACGTAAAAATGTGTTATGTGCCTGGACTCCAATTATCTTTCATTTTTTTAAATGTATTTTTAAAAAATTTATTTCTGAGAGAGAGAGAGAGAGAGAGAGACAGCGTGAGCAGGGGAGGGTCAGAGAGAGAGGGAGGCACAAGATCTGAAACAGGCTCCAGGCTCTGAGCTGGCTGTCAGCACAGAGCCCGACGTGGGGCTTGAACCCACGAACGATGAGATCATGACCTGAGCCAAAGTTGGACGTTTAACCGACTGAGCCACCCAGACGCCCCCCTAATTATCTTTCTAATACCACATCAAAACACAATCCTTATCCCTCTCCCCAGGCTAGGCATGCTGGGCATTATGAACTGAATTACATTCCCCTAAACTGTTATACATTGAAGTTCTAACTCCCAGTACTTCAGAATGCGACCTTCTTTGGATATAGGGCCATTGCAGACATAATTAGTGAACACAAGGTCACTCTGAAGCAGGGTGGACCTCTAATCTAATATGACTAGGTTTCTTACAGAAGGGGGAAATTTAGACATAAACACACACAGAGAGAACACCATATGAAGAGATAGGCAGAAATCAGTGATGCTTTCACAAGTCAAAACACACCAGAGATTGCTAGCAATCTACCAGCAACTGCAGAGAAACATGAAACAGATTCTCCCTCATAGTCTTTAGAGGGAGCCAACCCTGCCAATGCCTTGATGTTGGACTTCTAGACTCCAGAACTGTGAGACAATAAATTTCTGTTGTTTAAGCCATCCAGCCTGCGGTTCTTTGCTACAGCAGCCCTAGCAAGCTAATGCACTAGATTTCTCTCAACTCTCCGCATGGGTCTTTGTCAATGGTGTACTCTTCGCCTAGAGAGAGGAATTTCCCTGCTTTCCTAGCCACACCATTTCCCTTCTTTCCTTAAGTCTTGTTGTAGGCACCATTTCCTTGAGAAAGAAGCCTTTCTTAGCCTCCCAGACTAAGTAAGATCCCTCTCCTCCCTAACCTACACTTACCATAAATCCAACTAGACCCTGAACTTCTTTAGAGCACTGCACTCTCCTGGATTATTTATTTGCTTACTTAATGTCTGTTTTCTGCATCTGGCTACAAGCCCAGTGTAGGGCTGTGTGTGTCTCATTCGCAGCCGTATCCTCTGTGATTGTCACATAATTAGTGCTCAAGAAATATTTATTGACTGGGCCCCTTGGTTTTAACTTGGAATCCTCTGTTCCCAAATATTGTTTCAAAGATCCCACATCCTTAGTAATGATTCCCACCAAAATATTTCTACCCTCATGTATATATTCATGTGCCTGAAGGCAGCCTCATAGTTCTATAATTTGTTCTTGTCATACCTAGCATTTTATTTCATTCCAACACACATCTGTATAAGCAATAACATTTGTAAATTTACTAGTCTCCAGGAATGTTTTTGATTTGGATCCTATATTACTGAAAAGAATTTCAATTATTTGGCAAGCTGACATGCTCATAAGATTCTATCTGTCCAGCAAGGCAGATGAGGGAAATCATGTGAGAAAGAACATGAAAGGAATGGGACCGGTTTTTAAAGGCACTTGTTCAACCTGTGTTTACTGATATGAAAACTTTTGCTGATGTCCTGAGGTGAAAAGCTTGGTGATAATTATCCAGAATCTATGAAATAGTAAAATTAATCTCAAAACATCTATCTATCTATCTATCTATCTATCTATCTACCTACCTATCTATCTATCTATCTATCTATCTACCTATCTATCTACCTATCTATCTATTTATCTATCTATCATCTATCATCTTTATAGATATGGTATATCTGTAAAAAGGAAAAAAGGGCAAATGATTCTAGAAATGATTATTTCTACTTGTCACATCAATCCTAACTTAGTTTGACTTTTGGGTGTCAACAAATTGCACCAATTCTTGAAAAGAATCTGTTCCAACAAATAGATTAGAAATCTCTGCAATAAAACTCTTAATGAGTGTGCTCACTTAGTAAGTGTGTGCAAGCATTTTGATTTATTTTAAAGAGAAGCTTCTGAGTAAATATGAGTGCAACAGATATTCTTTCAATAGGATAATAGCTGGAGATACCAAATTATTTAGCATCACATTTTCAGATGGATTCTTCTGGTCACAAAAGGACATAAGGGTGGCAAGTCCTTTTTGAATTCTATCATAAAATAACATAAACTATTGTAAGAGCACAGGAGGAACAAAGGGACTAGACTTGTCCTAGTCATTCATTTAGTAAATATTTCTTGAGTGCTTATTCTGTGTCAACTCTTGTGGCAGATGCTATTAATGTAAAGTTGAATAAAAATAATAGTAACAATAAGAACGGCTTATTTTTATTGCCTGTGAATTATAGTCAGACACCATACTAAATGCTTTACATACATCCTCTCCTACAAGCCTCACCATAGCCCTGTAACATAGCTACTGCCTTTGTCCTCATTTCATGAAGAATGTAAGTCCCAGATAGGTCTGGTAGTATGTACAAGGTCAAAGAGCTAGGACTTAAGTATAGCTATGGGCTCCTACCCAATGCATTATGCTACCTCACAATATGGAATGACTCAATGACTATAATTTTCCCCCAAATCCATAAAATTGAGGTTGCGTTTCTGACCTGAGAAAGAGAATGTAAAAGTGAGTTTGAGAAAGAGGATTTAATTCCACGATAATACAGAAATGGCATTAAGTAATCTTTTCTTAGAATGAGTTTATGGGCCATTTCACATCAGCTACCCAAGGTCAAAAGTCAGGATTATAGTGATTTTGGCTTCTCTCAAGTGAGCTTAAGAAAAGCAGAAATGAAAGAAAGGGCCTTTAGAACCTCAAGTCCAGGGTGTGTGGGTGTGTGTGTGTGTGTGTGTGTGTGTGTAAATGCAAAATAAAAACAGTGTAGAGAAGACATCTGGAAGAGCCCCTGGATGGTTCAGTCGGTTGGGCATCTAACTTCGGCTCCCCTGTCAGGCTCTGTGCTGACAGCTCAGAACCTGGAGCCTGCTTCAGATTCTGTGTCTCCTTGTCTCTGTGTGTCTTTCCCTGCTTGTTCTCTCTCTGTCTCTGTCTCTCTCTCTATCTCTCTCTCTCAAAAATAAATAAATCATTAAAGAAATTTTAAAAAAAGGAAGGAGACCTGGAGTTTTCAGTCAAGAAAGAAACCAGTTTGTTTTTTAACTACTGAGGCAGAAATTGAGTTTGCATACATTTTTGGTAGGGAGAATCCATAGCACACATGAGGTTCTCTAAAAACACTTTGACCCAAAATTTTGAGCCAAAACAGAAAAGGAAAATATATTTTCAAGGATCCAGAAAGAAAAGTATGTAAATATAACTATTCGCTGAATACCAGAATTCTCAAAATAATTTTAAGGACATCCAAAAACAAGAGAATAATTGGCCTCTATTTCATTATTGAGTCCCTGTGTTCCCTCACATGTGTCATCATGGTACTTTGACTTTCATGTTGGGGAGGGCATGCATCTTCCCCACCATTGACCTTGTCTTCCACTAATTTACACTCTTCACCCCTCTGTGCCTCTTTTTTTTTATATCTTTTTTTTTTTTTTTTACCATTTATTTATTTTTGAGAAACTGAGAAAGAGAGAGAGCATGAGCAGGGGAGGGGCAGAGAGAGAGGGAGACACAGAATCCAAAGCAGGCTTCAGGCTCTGGGCTGTCAACACAAAGTGCAATGTGGGCTCCAACCCAGGAACCAGGAGATAATGACCTGAGCCGAAGTTGGATGCTTAACCCACTGAGTCACACAGGCACCCCCTCCTCTTCTCTGCCTCTTTAACTAATTCAGTCCTGGTAGAGTAGGCATAACTTAACTGCATTGTTGAATTTGAGAGACAAACTGTGAGAGCTTTCAAGAAACATGTTTCTCTTCTATAGCTTGGGTAGATTATACTTTGGCAATGGGGATTTCTGCTCTGTTATAGTGCAGGCAAAGCTGAACAGCTGAACCTCCTAATTTAGAGCCAGCATTAAGAAGCCAATTTGTCCACAGATATAAGTCAAACTCTCCAGTAGTAGATTTGTCAGTAATTAAGGGCATTTTTTGAGCTCTATCTACTGACTTTTTTCTTATTTCTCAATTATTTTGAAACTGAATGAGGAAGTAGGCTATTTATCAGCCTCCTTCAAAGACCTCAAAACTACAGATAAATTGATAATAGTAGCTTACAAGTAGAAAAAGCTTCTCCTTGGTATATTCTGGAAATTTAAAAAAAAGGCTAGAATTGGACCGAAGTGGTTTAAAAATAATACTGGTTCAGTTTTTCCATCCCCAAGCATTACTAATGTATCCCTGCTTGGCCAGATCCACTGTGATCCATTTGTAAATGGGTATGTTAACAGTTTAACTGAAAAGCCCAGAAAGATGGTGAGAAGTTGGCTGCTAAACCTAGTTTTAGAGCCAATGGAAACATTTGATAAAGAAGGATTGGAATTAACCTTAGGGGAAAAGGGGGGTGGTATAATTCTGAGTCATGGAGTAGAGTTTCCTATGAAATGTTCAGATTTTTTATTTTCTAGCCATCCTATCTTTCATCTTTCATCTTTCATTTTCTTGCCTATCCATCATAACTGAATCAAGGACTGTACAAGCACTGTATAAGGTGCAGGGGGCCATGACAATGTTTTGCCTACTTTCTACTACAGAGTGTAATTGACCCCAGCTTGGAAATCCATACCAATATTTGCTTTCAGGCTGCTTCTTCCATGGGCTCTTTCTGTGCATTTCCAGCCAGTGACTTAGTACAGTAGTGATACTAAAGGAGATCCCATTCCAGAGAAACATGAGATTTTTATTGGCTAACTTTGTCTGGGGGATTCCCTGATGGCTTTGTTGAATCTGTGTGGCACTCCACTCACCATTCTTTCTCTCTGGGTTAAACGTGAATAGTGGTCAGATGGTTCTCCCAACCTTCACTGGGGTGCCTCCTTACTTTCTTTCACAAAAGCACCATCCCCTAATAGAACCCTGACATGCGTGTTTAATCCCATCATGGTGTCTGCTTCTTGAAAGACACTGAGGGAAACTTTTAAAAAAGCACAAGTAGAGTTAATTCACACTGGAAAAGAGCCAGAGACCAACATTACACAACTTCATGAAATACAAAAAGAGTTAGCTAAAGCTTTAGACTATAGTTAATGCAATTCTATAACTAATGCAGAGTGGCTGTCTACTTTAAAGGATGGACTTTGAGCAATGTCAGAGAGAGATAATAGCATTTGGGTTTTCCAGGACTGATACTGACTCTTCAGCAATCATGTATATTAAAGAATTAGCATGGGGTTTTGTTGATAGTGAATTGGCAGTACCACCTCAAAACAAAGAAAAAATGTCATAGACTTCCTTAACCATATTGACTACAAGTTTTATCAATACCACATAAAAAATCAGTTGGGGATTGACATTAGCCACACATTATTTGGTTCTATTTAGTATGATTTCCAGAGTGAATAGAAATAAGAAGTAACGCCCTTTGTAAATTGGTGCCTGAACAAGACATAGTCTTGTTTATGTGTGGTGCCCTTCCAACATAGTTCTGATTCTTGCCAATCCCTTCACTGAATCACACCTCATAAACAAGTGGAAGCACAAAATTTTGTACTTGTGATGTATTTGTAGACAGATTCTAAAATTGAGTTGTCAAATATGGTAGCCACCCAGGCTCATGTGGCTTTTTGGATTTAAAATTAAATTATTGGGGCACCTGGGTGGCTCAGTCAGTTAATCATATGACTCTTGGTTTCAGCTCAGATCATGACCTCAGGGTTTATGAGTTTGACCCCCACATCAGGCTCTGCACTGACAGCTCACACCCTGCTTGGGATTTTCTCTCTTCCTCTCTCTCCACCCTTCTGCTGCACGCTCTCTTTCTGCCCCTCTCTTAAAATAAATAAACATTTTTAAATTATTTATATTTGAATAAAATCTAAAATTTAGTTGCTCACCATATGACCTACATTTCACATGTTCAACAGCCTTATGTGACTAGTAGTTTCTGCAGTGGAGAGCACAGATATAGAACATTTCCATCATCAAAGAAGGTTATACTAAACAGTGCTGTTCTAGAAGAATTCCCTCAGGGTAACATAGTTATCTTATTTTTATATATTTTATTTATATATATTTTAATTCTACTACCTTTGGTGTGGGGAGGAAGTGTTGGAATATTATTCCTTTGAGCACAGCTTCTCTTCATTCCTACTAAAGAGGCTTAAAGACTGTTCTCCAGGCCATTAAGAATTTTAGGAGCCACTGAGGAGGAGTCAGTTTCATTTGGTATGAGGATCAGTAATCAACATATTTTATCGGTATCTAGTTAATCTGATATTTTTGACTAATGAAATTAAATTTTAGGACAATGAGGTAGCCTAATCAGCCTCTGGTTAAATAAGCAATGGGTTTAGAGACGGGATGCACCATCCTTTTGTAGAAAGACAGGATGGACATAACAGTCAGTGTAATGTTAGGTATGACTGGGAAGAACCAGAGTTTGGGAGTCTCATATAGCCAGACATAAAAACTGAGTTTCAAATGGGAGGTAAAAAAGGTAGCATAGTTCACTCCACAGAGACACCAGAGACCACAGAGACTCCTGAAAGAATCCATATGTACAGGCATACTGAGTTTCAAACAGAGGGGTAGCATCTCAAGAGAAGGAATCCTTCTGCTAGAATTGCTGACCCTGCCAGAAAAAAAAAAAAAAGAAAGAAAGAAAAAGAAAGGCACTCATTGACAAATCCCACTGAGAAACTCCAAGTCTTCTCTGCTGATATCTAGGTGATCAAGGATAGTTGCAGGTGACCAAATGACATGAGAGGGAACATCTCCTAAACACATATGCTACACTGGAGAAGCAAAGAACTCCAGAAATACACTTATAACATCTAGGGTAATATCTGTCTGGGTTTGTTGTGGGTACTTCTCTCATATTCCCATGAATGTAGCTATTCCATTGGCTTCAAATTAGGTTAGTTTTATGGCTCCTGTTGTTCTTTTGGCCTTTATTGAGACAGTCCATTCTGGATCTAGCTTGATTTTATTTTCTATTGTATTTTCCCCTTTAAAACAGGGCAATTATGCTCACTGAAACATCGGTCCATGATCAGTTTCCTGCTTACAGTCTTTGCCACATTCTCAGCTCCATTTTGCTCAATCCTCTTTTCTTCTCCCAAGTCAGACTGGCTTGCACTGATACCAATGGTTCTGTTCTTTTATCCAGAATTACAGATGGAACAGAATACATCTTCTAAGAATAGATTTATATACTCACTGTCCAGGGGATTAAGAATTCTTTGATATCTTCAGCTTTATTTATTATTTCAATCTTTCATTAAATTAACCCTTCAGTCACTCATCCATAAACATTTATTAAGGGTGTTTAATGTCTCCACACACTGGTTTAAGACTGAAGATACAATGGTGAACAAGGCATACAAAGGTCTTGAACATAGTTGCTTACATTTTAGTGAGGATAAACAGATAATAAACAACTTGAGAATTAAGTTAAATTATTTCTAATAGTAACAATTACTGTTTGAAAATAACAAATAGTGGTATTATAGGGTTTAGAATATTGGAGGAGGAGATTGATTTAGATAAGTTGATTAATGAAGATCTCTCTAAGGAGATGAAAATTGAGGAGAAACAAGAATAATGAGAAGGGGCCAGTCATGTAAAGAAAAAAGGGAAGGCTTCACCACATTGAGAGAACAGCAAGTGTACAGGTACCAAGGCATGAATAAGCTTGGCATGTTCACGGGTAAGAAAGAGGACCATGTGGCTAGAGCAGGTTAAGAGAGGAAGACATTGGCTGGGGCACCTGGGTGGCTCAGTCGGTTAGGCCTCCGACTTCGGCTCAGGTCACGATCTCACAGTTTGTGGGTTCGAGCCCAGCATCGGGCTCTGTGCTGGCAGCTAGCTCAGAGCCTAGAGCCTGTTTCAGATTCTGCATCTCCTTCTCTCTCTGACCCTCCCCTGCTTATACTGTCTCTCTCTCCCTCTTTCAGAAATAAATAAAAACATTTTTTTTAAAAAAAAAGAAAGTATATTTTAAAAGAGAGAGAGAGATACATTGGAATGAGATGAAATTGGAGAGTTAAGATCATGAGGTTCTATCAAGGAACTTGGATTTGCTTCCAATTGTAATAAATAAATAAATAAATACATAAATAATCTTTAAAGAGTTTAGAAGAGAGAAACAATGTTATTGACTTAGGTTTTGAAAAGTGATCTCTAAACAATGTATAAAAAGGGATTTACATCAGTCAGGGTCCCTGCAAGAAAAAGAGCCATACTCAAAAGTGTTTAACTGAAGAGAGTTTAGTGAAGGGACTACTTATAGAGGCACAAGTAGACCTGAGGGAGTCAACAAGCATTAACGAATTACCTAGGGACTACAACAGAGAGGAGCTGACATTACCCTAACACCTGAAGGGACAAATAGAAGGGGCCTGAGCCCTGTGAGAGCTGACGCAAGAGAAGAAAATGACTCTTCAAGAGCCACTGTCAGACTGTGAGAAGGAAGAGAAGGTGAACTAAATAACCTTCCCTTTCTCTTTCTCCCTCCAATCTTCTCCCTGCAGCCTTCTTCTGGGACTCTCAATTTTTCTGATCCAACCATCAAGGCAAGAGAGCCAGCGATGTTTATATAAACCTGGGGGTCAGAGCAGGGCAGCAAAGTGCAGAGAGTAAATATGGAAGGGAGGGTGAAGAACAAACAGGACAGGTTGCAGCGGAGCAGGAGTCACGCTGTAAAGACTGGTCGAGTACATACACAGCACGATGATAGGTGCTACATAAAAGAAAATTACCACATAGTTTAAAGATGATTTGTCAACATTAAATATCACTTTCTTAAAATACAGAGGTATGGAGACATTTATAAATATTGTGTTTAACTATTTTATAAAGTGGCTGCTTTCTACCTAAAGGAAACAGTGCCTATGAAAAATAACCTCAGTACCTTTTGAGATAAATAAAAGAAGAACCAGTTAGGTCAAAGTCAAAAAATAAAAAGTAACAAAAAGCAGGTCGTATGGGAAAAATTTACTTTATCTTCTGGGTCTGTTCCCCAGGGTTTTCATGCTGGCCTGCCTAGCTCTTAAATAAATACTCTCCCAGGTAGAAATATGAACGATAAATGATTGTGGGCAGACATTAAAACTATGCTTCCATTAGAGGCAAACATTAAGTGCAAGAAGAATGTTCTCATAACCACGGTGCCCAAGACCCAGTCTTTCTCCAACTTTTGTAATATCATAGGGATTTCTCCACTCCTCACTACCTTCTGAGGTCTCCTTCTGGGATGCTAAGCCATAAAAAACAAAGCAGAACAAAACATAAAAGAGTTTTGTTAAAACAGAAGAAAAAAATCCGAGATTCTTTTAGCATAATAATATACCTGACTTATGAGAAAGAGACAATCTTAGCAATATTAAGAAAGGCTGAAAAAGGGGATGGAGAATCCTTTAGCATAATAATGATTGAAAATCTTGTTAATGGAGGAACCAATCTTAGAAGGAGAAATATTTGCCTTCTTTGATGCTTTGCTCTCTTATCTTTACTTGTGCACAAGTTCTAAGCCCTTTCTACCCCTCTCATCCAAAAAAGTAAGACAAAAACAAATGGTGGTGGCCTGGAGAGTGGAGAGAAGAAGAGGACAATGGGGAACAGGGGAAGGGCTAAGAGGCAAAATACACTTTTATTTCTCTCCATAAGAGAGTGAGGCAGTCTGGAATTATGTTCCAGACCAGTAGAAAACTAGAAAAAAATGGAAGAAACAACTATTTTCAGTTACTGCACAACCATTTACTACTCTTGAGAAATGGAAGCAGTGGGTGGGGGAACTAGGTGAACCTTACCATCACTGAAGTGATACAGGGAGGAAAATCTCAAGGGAACTGCAGCAATCCCTCTGTGTTCGGCAAACACAGATGGGAGTTCAGGGAACCCAGACTTGCTAGAATTTGCACGGCAACATACCTCAGGGTACAAAATCACATATGGCAAGCTTCTGAAATCTGTGTAAGGTTCACCTTAAGTCTTCAACTGTATAGCAACTTGCCTATTTATAAGGTGAAATCTCATGAGGACAGATAGGAACAATTTCTGAGGAAAAAGCCATTACCAGAGAGCTGAAAGAGGAATAATTCCTGGAGTTAAGAACCATTCAGGAACCGTTTGAATTCTCTCAATCCAGCATGGAGAGACTTTGTCGGACACACACAGCATCTAGTAGACTGTACAAGGGTCATGCCTTAGAGGTGAAATAAATTTATTTCTAGAATAGAAGCTACTCTATATTCATACAAGACAAAAGAGCTTAAACAGAAGCTATGAAATGATCAAACTAATCCACAAGTGACTTAACTTTCTTCAGAAAAAATTCAAAACTCAGTAAATTATCCAAAATATCCAGCACTCAACAACATAAAATCAGAGGTCTAACAATTATTAAAAAGAATTTAGAGAAGAAAACAATAAGCAAAACTAAAAGGCAACAGATGGAATGGGAGAAGATATTTGCAAATGACATATCAGATAAAGAGTTAGTATCCAAAATCTATAAAGAACTTATCATAATCCAGTGAAGAAATGGGCAAAAGACATGAATAGACACTTCTCCAAAGAAGACATTCAGGTGGCCAACCGACACATGAAAAAATGCTCAA
The DNA here is from genome assembly GCF_003009895.1 of Hyaena hyaena. Lineage (NCBI taxonomy): Eukaryota > Metazoa > Chordata > Mammalia > Carnivora > Hyaenidae > Hyaena > Hyaena hyaena. The sequence goes on along the minus strand of NW_024081029.1, from coordinate 1,640,554 downwards.
CATCACTCATCATCATAGAAATACAAATAAAAACCTAAATGAGATACCACCTCACACCTGTCAGAATGGCTAATATTAACAACTCAGGCAACAACAGATGTTGGTGAGAATATGGAGAAAGAAGCTCTCTTTTGCACTGCTGGTAGGAATGCAAACTGGTGTGGCCACTCTGGAAAACAGTATAGAGGTTCCTCAAAAAATTAAAAATAGAACTACCCTATAATCCAGCAATTGCACTACTAGGCCCTGTCTCTGTCTCTGTCTCAAAAATAAAAATAAAACATTAAAGAAAAAAAAAGAAGCCATAGCTTCTTCCCATAAAGAAAGCTCAGGTCCCAATGACTGCACTGGTGAATTCTTTACACATACAGAAAAATAATACTAATCTTCTAAGTACTTTTTCAGAAATAGAATTAACTCCCAAGTTGACTGTCTTTCCAGGGAATGTAAACATAGGTGCTCAGTCAGTTCTTCCCAATACTGGGAGTGATAGTGCGGGGCCCCGTCCATGGCTGTCTGTATGCTGTCGGCCTCCTATGGGTGTGTCTCCTATTCCTGGTCTGGCCTGGGCAGGCACACCAGTGTCATGTCTTCTGCGGTGGAACTGTTAACACGTGGTGCTGTGGGTCTGATCTCCCTTTTCTATGCATCCTGTCCTGAAATGTCAAGTCCAGTCTTGTTGCTGTTGCTGCCACTGAGAGAGTTTGTCACTAATCATGAGCTGGTGCACACTGGAACCTCTTACCCAGTGTAGTTTTCCCAAGCGGAGGCCTCCCCTGGTCCACACTAGCAGGAGAGCCTCATGAGGGCAGGAGTGAGCGCCCCAGGCCTTGGGGCTGAGAGGGATGGGGACAGGGGATCTAGAGCTGCCAGCACCAAGCGTGATTCCTGTTACTATTCTCACTATTACAATAAAACAGAGTTTGACACACACGCACAAAAAGAACCATTTAATGACCGTAAGAGGGCAGAATAAGCTTAATACTTAGGAGTAAAAAACTAAACCCTTCCCCACTAAATTCAGAAAGAAAGTGAGAATGTCTACTACCTCTTCTATTCAAAAATTTTGGCAGTTTTAGTGCAAAAGTCAAGAAATAAAAAAGATACACAATTTTAAAAGAAAAAAACTCTTTGCAGAAAACATAATCATGTTCATTTTTTAGACTCCGAAGGAATCCATTTATTTTTAAGTTGATTTATTTATTTTGAAAGAGGGAGGGAGAGCACACACAAGCAAGGAAGAGGCAGAGGGAGACAGGGAGAGAGAATCCCAAGAGGGGTCGATGCTTATGAGTGATAAAGGGCTCAATCTCTTGAACTATGAGATCATGACCTGAGCCAAAATCAAGAGTTGGATGTTTAACCAACTGAGCCACCCAGCCACCCCAGAAATTCATTTAAAGAAAGCTCTTAGAACCAATAATCTAGCTTAGCATGATCAAAGGGTACAATGTTAATATACACAACTTTCAACTGCATTCCTATATACAAGCAACAAGCAATTGGAAATTGAAATGTAAAAACAGTAGCATTTATAGTAGAATCAAAAACATGAAATGCTGAGGAATAAATGTAATAAAATATATGCAAGGACTGTTTGATGAAAACAGCAAAACTTTGCTGAGAGAAACTAAAGAAGATCAAAAGAAATAGAGATATATACTATACTTATGGATTGGAGGAGTCAATATTATTTAGATAACAATTCTTTCCAAACTGATCTCAAATACTATAATGGTCTTGCCCTCCTTTAGTATGTTCGCTCCCACCCAAGTGACTTTTCTCAATTATAGAATTGATCATGTAATTTATCCACTTAAAAAACACTTTATGGCTGGGGCACCTGGGTGCCTCAGTTGGCTAAGCATCCAAACTTGGGCTCAGGTCATGATCTCACAGTCTGTGGGTTTGAGCCCCACATTGGGCTCTGTGCTGACTGCTCAGAGCCTGGAGCCTGCTTCAGATTCTTTGGCTCCCTCTCTCTCTGCCCCTCCCCCACTCACACTCTATCTTTCTCAAAAATAAGTAAACATTAAAAAAATGTTTAATAAATAATATTTTATGGCTTCCCAGAGCTTATAGGATAATATCTAAATTCCTTAGAATAATATATGATGGCTTTCATTCATTTTTGTTTCTCCATCTCTAGCATCATGCCTGACACTTACTTAATAGGCACCCAAATAGTTTTTTAATGAATCATTGTCTGATCTGCTGATTAAATGAAAGAGATTAGGGTTTCTTTCAAGGATGAAAAACCCAAAACAGGTTGAATTTCAGAAGTGAATAGAATGCTTTCTTTAAGGTTGGCTAAAATAAATATGCAAAAAGATATTTCATAACAGGAAAGATTATTAAACATTTTTATTCTGGCTCCCTTTTCATTCTGGCATTGCCTCTAATCTAAAGCAGCTCTGAGGAAATTATGTTTGACCACAAGCCCCACAAACTATTTCTAGTTTCCCATAATAAATCCAAGGAGAAAATCTTATAATATGTCATCTATAGCTCATCCTACCTCAATCTTCAAATCCGCCCCCACCCCCCTTTCACTTTGTCTTCCACACTAGACGAATTTCCCCAGGGAAGAACGAAGATATTTATAGCAAGCAAATAAAGAACTCTGTACCGGAAAGTCTGCCTGGCCCAGGGAAGTTTGCCTGCTTCCTTTCTACCATCCGCACAGAGTACTGGTAGCAACCCATGTCTCAGTCTTCAAGAGAGAGCTTCTGCTCATTCAAGAGCCTGATTTTCTTGTGGGGTCTCTGACCTATACGCTTGGGTATGTGCATACTCCTTTAAAAACATTTTCACAGATCCCTGAAATCACATTGGCATAACCCTTCTAGATAAAACAGTTTGGGAACCCCACAAAAACCTGTTCCCTTTGGTGTCTGGTTAGAAACACATTTGTGCTTGATTAGTTTAAATAATTATTTATTTTATTATTTAATTATAATCATATTATTTAAATAATTATTTAAAATACCATTTTGAAACCAAGCCTGAAAAAGACAGAGAACTATGCATAAAATGGCAACACTAAAATGAAGGCAGAAAACACATGGGAGATTTCCAGAAGTCCCTATTTCAGCTAGGGCAGGCAGAGAAGGCTGGCAAAACTGGTGTGGAGCAGACTGCCTTCTGGAATTGCTTGTCCCCTCCCTTCCATGTCCTGATCCCCTGTCTGCATGCTGCCTTCTCTCTCCCACCTTCTTAGGCTCTTTCGGGAAATGATCTCAAGTTCCCCTTCACGGAAACTGTACCTGAAGGTGTAATAAGACTTCATGAGTTTCCTCTCCTCAGGATTTGCCTTTTATCATGGGACAAAGGTCCTTCTGATACCTCTTTGGATTAAACCAAAAGGAATGATTTTTATGAAATAAGCAAACCTGAAGAGACAGGGAGCAGACTTCCTTTATGAAAGAATTAGAGAAGGCAAAGCTGATGCTGGTGGGAAATATTCGGAGCCAACCGTGAAGGAAGTACTCAGGGCCACTTTAGTAAAGGCCAAAGGAATCATCAAGTGTCCTACTGAAGATGCCACCAGACTCCTATCAACTTAAACTCACACATTTTGAGAGAAAAACTAACATATTAAGTGACAGAGTTAGTATAAAATCACAATTTTCTTTTACCTTACTGGCTGCTAAGACCCCAAGGTCTTTTTCTGTTACACCCTCCAAATAATCAATTTCTGTCCCTTCTCCCTGATATAAAAAATGTCTTTTCTCCTTCCCACACCAGGATCCCTTTGCTCTCTGTTTTAAACTTTTCCCTTTGTCCTTTCACCCAGGCCTGTCAGGCTTCCTTAAACCTGATTGTTATCTCCTGCATTACACCTCTTCATCCAACTTAACGCCACCAACCAACTCCTAAAGGAAGAAGAAGATTGGTGTGTTCACTGCTTTCAATAACTCTTACAGTACTGCAAGGAAACCAACAGCAAGTACAACCTAATTTCCAGGACCTGAGGTTTTAGGAATCATTCTGGCTGCTGCCACCATTTTTACTGCTTAGTAAATGGAGTTAACCTTGCACAGCTCTCTCCTCCTCAGCAGAGAGGTGAACTGTTGGCCAGAAACGGCCTGGTTGGGTGTCAGTGCCACTGCAGGCTTGTTACCTTGCTGTTCGTAGAGTGCCCCAGGCCCGGAGTAAATAAAATGATAAGTGAAGAGAAGTAAAGCAGAATTTATCTTGAATCACAGAAGTGACTGTTCAGTAATTCCCTCCATTGGTCAGGTGAGGAGTGTTAGGTGAGGAACATGGAAAAACATGGAAACACACACACACACACATATAAAGAATATTTAGGGGCACATGAGTGGCTTACTCTGTTGGGCTCCCGACTTCAGCTCAGGTCGTGATCTCACGGTTTGTGGGTTTGAGCCCCGCATCCAGCTCTGTGCTGACAGAGCAGAGCCTGCTTTGGATCCTCTGTCCCTCTCTCTTTCTGCCCCTCCCCTGCTCACAGTATCAATCTCTCTCTCTCTCAAAAAAAAATTACAAAATTAAAGCAAAAAGAATATTTGAAGGAAGTTAATAAGGCCCCTTCTTCATCTGTGAAACAACGGCTGAATGTGGGAGGAGGGGGGTGTGTGGAGAGGCCCAGCAAGTGCCTGGGCCATAGCATAGTGGGGACTCAAGACACTGGCAGAGGAAAGCAGATGAAACAGGACTTCCTTTGCTTTCAAACTAAGGCCTATCCTGAGAACAAAATGCTCTGTTGTCATGAAAGTGAAAATCAGCCACACAAGCTCGGTTCAAAGAAAATGTTTCAAAATCAGAATAAAAACCAATGTTGAGAAGCTTGCAGAGCCTTTTTCTCTGATAACCTCGCACCCCTCTATCACGGCCTCCTATCTACTTCCCAGGGTTACCTACACAAAACTGAGTCACCATGAAGCCCAATCACGCTAACAGGTGCCAGGATCCAAAAATAATTGGAAAACATCTGTTCTCAAGGTCTCCTTCTATTCCACTCTAAGCTCTCCACAAAAAGTAATCTCTCTAGAATGCATCCCAAAAGGCAGCTCAAAATTCTTGGCTCCTTTCCTCTTGCCTGCCAGACCTCTTCCACCAGTGACTCTTTGCCCTTTCTAGGCTGAATCCAGCAGACTCTAGATTCTCCACCTTTCTCATTTCGTCCACACAGCAAATGGTACGGGCTGTGGTCTAGTCCAAAGCTTCCCAGCAGACATATCAGTGCAAACATGCCCCAGTTTGCCTGAGACTTCCCCAGTTTTAGCACCAAAAATCTCACATCTTAGAAAACTCCTAAGTTGTGTGTAGACCAAGATTGTTGACCCCAGTACTATAAGATGACTTGGTCTGCGTAGAGGCAGCCGGGCAGAACTTGGAGTAGTTGACATTCCAGGATCTGTGACTTACAGCCACGGGGGGCTTGATCCATCTACCCAAATGGCCTATGCAAAAACTATTATTTTCTATGTGTGCCATGAAAGAGTTCATGAATTGTTGGTCTAGGCAACTTCGTTTTAGTGTATGTAGTTGGAGGGCGTGGGTGAAGAATGTTGCAAACCAATAGCTTTTCTTTTCTTCCCAGTGCCCTAGGTAGAGTCCACAGATTTAAAAAGAAACCCTGAGAGGCACAGACCAAGGTTACACCTCCTTTCTCGGCCTGGGGTTTCAGCCAAGGGCCACACGGTCACGCCGTTTGACTTCACGGTCGGGAGGAGCACGCCTATGCACCGGCCTCTCCACCAGGCACCAGTGAGCAGAGTTTGATTTGGAGCGCAGACTGGGGGCCAGACTGAAGCATGAGGCTCTTGGTGTAATGGGGTGGGGGGTGGGAGGAAGATCACAAGAATTTTGATGTTCATCGTGTGCCTACTATGTGACAATGCTACACTAAGAACTCCACACTAAGCTCTGTTTTTATAAATGAGGAAACTAAGGCTCACTGAGATTGAATTACTTGCGAACATCACCCGGTAAGTAAAAGGGCCAACATCAAACACAAATCTCTCTGACATGGAAGCTTATACTCTTGTCATCCTCAACTGTAGAGACATCAGCACCATCCATAGTTAAAGCCAGCAATCACGTTGGTTCTCAGCTGCCCAAGGAGGAGAGATTTCCTTCAGATTTCACACCTGGGATTCAAACAAGACCAGATCTTCCATACTCTCTTCTCAAAACCGCAATTAAAGTAACTAGATGACAACATAACATAACTTCTTTCTGCCCTAAACCATCTCACTATCAGGGAAAACCACAGTACTCAAAATGGACTTCCAGGTCCTGGTCCATCTCATTTCTCCAACTTCACCTCCCTCTCCTCTTGCCCTCACTTACCTCCACTTCTGCAACTGAGCCTCCTTGCTGTGCCTCACACATGCAAAATCCTCTTCTACTCAGGGCTTTTGCACGTGAGGCTTCTTCTGACAGGACCATACTTCCCACAATCATCCACACATCCCATCCTTCACTTTTGTTAGATCCCTGCTCCATGTCACCTTCTCACTGACGTCCTCCTGACCACCCTCTGTATAATGGCAAATCCCTAATACTCACCACCTGGCACTTTTTATCCTCTCTCCCTGCTCTATTTGTCTTCTTATCAATATTCGATATACTTTGTATTTTACTTGTTCATTATATTTCTCCCCACAATGTAAACACAATGAGGGAAAAAGTTTTTCTGGTCTGTTTTGTTCACATTTAGCATTTGGAATGATAAGTATGTGTGGAATGAACTAATAAATCAATGACAGAATGTTGGTATTCTTTCATATATTGCTTTCTTTACACACACGCAAATAACTCTTCCTACCCTTAGATGACTCCATGTACCAGAATTGGTTACAGAAGGTTCTAGGTGAACTTAATGACATTGGACTCAAGAGGAGAAATAACTGCCTAAGGTTTCTATTGATTTTGGTCTTAACTGTGGGATGAGGGATATTACATTTCCTGAGCAAAAGGCGGCCTTAAAAGGAAATTGAGAATTAAGGAAGAAGTTGTTTCTTCTCTGAAACAATCCTTCTAGTTATCTCTGCTTTTAATCGTATTTCATGGGGTACTTTTCCTCCCCTTGAAACTATTCTTGGATCAGGCTTTTTCTCTGTTGTGAATGTAATCACCTCAAACATCACTGAGAACCAGAATAGGAAAAATATTCACATTTTTGTTAGAAAACACCAAGAATGATTTTATAAGCAAACAAGTAATTCGATTTTTCTGGTTTTGATGCTATTTCTCAGGATAGAAAATACGGAATTACATCATTAAGTCATTTGTTTTGTACAGCATCCGGCACAGTTAGATACCCACTGATAATTTCATGGATTGTTTTTCTGTAGTGACTACTAAGATATTTATTATACTTAATATTTGATAATGCATTGGAACCATGGTAACTCCAAGAAATACAGTCTTTCTAGCTAGACGATTACAATCTTAAATGAAAGAGAAACTAATAACAAAAAATAATATATGGCTAGACATTAGTTTATTGGATGTGTTCGTTTTACAAAAAAAATACTTTTTATCATTCTTCCATTTCTTTGATAGTTAAAATTTCTCTTTTAATCAAGAAACCTAACATTGCAGGTAACCTAAGAGGTAATCTAATTTTTATTTCTCTCTCATACCTGAAAGTCTAACATCTTCATTCTTAGCCTCAATTTTGCCTCAGAATGAACTGTATTTTAAAGCAGTGTTAGCTCAAAAGATCAAATTTAGCTCAGTTTGTCTTTTAAAGGAGAAAATCCACTTTTCCCATCAAATAGGATATAATATCAATTAATTAATGATCATGAAGTGCTTTTTAAATGCTGACTGAATGCCTTTTCACCCTTGTGATGGTTCAAAGTGAAATTCAATGACTCCATAGCCCGTGTGTTAGTGGTTAGAGATCAGATTCCATAGACTATTGGCTATTCATTCAAACTGTTCTTCAACTTTAATTTGTACAAGTACTATTAATAAAGCTGCTTATTTGAGAAGAATTATGTGGTAGCACATTTGCACTAATTAAACCTATCTAATTTGGGAACAGTATGGCTCAAAATTCATTAAACCCCAATAAAATTGTGCTTTTTAAGTCATGGGACTCTTTTTCCCACGTTTAAGTAAATTGTCTCAAACATAGATATTTTATAAGAATTTGTGAAGCTAGCTTCAAATTACTTGCTCACAAGTGTTTATGCCAGCATTTGTCTAAAATAATTAAAAAAAATTTTTAATGTTTATTTTTGAGAGAGAGAGAGAAAATGAGCAGGAAGGGCAGAAAGAGAGGAAGACACAGAATCTGAAGCAGGCTCCAGGCTCTGAGCTGTTGGCCCAGAGCCTGATGTGGGGCTCGAACTCATGAACTGTGAGATCATGACCTGAGCTGAAGTCAGACGCTTACCTTACTAAGCCACCGGGTACCCCGATCTAAAATAATTTTTATTGCAAGTCAGGTTTTTCTCTCTTTTTGCAACAACATATTTCTTTGTTAACAACTCCTGTCACTCCGTGGATAGTATACAAGCTAAATTTTAATATTATCAGAAGGAATATAAAGCTAGGAAGGTAAGAACCCTCCCTCACAAAATGGTTTGCTCCCAAATCAACTATAAATTTGTTTAGATTATGTACACTGTTTCTTTCCTCTATAGGTCTTATCATACATAATGAACTGTTTCCTTTAATTAATATTCACCAAGCTAGAGTCTTAATCTGCAAAGCAGAAGGAGTAAGTGGTGAGGGTACATACAATCTTGGAATTAAGCTCTCTCCCAAATTCTTGTGAGAACTTTAAAGACATTAAATTCTGAACCTCAATTTTCTCATATCTAAAATGAACCTAATAATAACTTATTCTCAAAATTATGAGGATTCAATCAGCTTGCTATAGACTGAATGACTGTTTCTCCCACCTCCAATTTGTGTATTAAATCCTAACTCCCAACGTGATAGTCTTTGGAGGTGGGGCCGTTGGGAGGTGATTAGGTCATGAGGATGAAGCCCTCATGAGTGGGATTGGTGCCCGTGTAAAGAGACATCAGAGAGCTCCCTTGCCCCTTCTACCTTGTGAGGACACAGTGAAAAGCTGAAATGGTGGTTGCCTATGAACCAAGAAGTAGGCTCTCACCAGATACCCAACCTGCCAGCCCTTTTTATTGGTCTGCTTATCTTCCAGAACTGTGAGAAACAAATGTGTATTTTCCACAAGTCACCAAGTCTATGGTGTTCTATTTTAGCAGCCTGAGCAGACTAAGACAGAAATTGATACTGAGAAGTGGGTGCTGCTGAATCAGATACCTAAAAACATGGATATAGCTGTGGACTTGAATTAAGGGACAGAAGCTGAAAGAGTTCTGAGATGCATGTTGGAAAAATGGACATTACTTTGAATGAACAATTCTGGTAAGAGCTCATAAAGGAGAGGAAAGCTGTTAGAGAAAGCCTCTGTCTTCTTAGAGAGTACCAAAGTGATCCTGAACAGAATGTGTATAGAAATGCTGATGAAGTCTTACATAGAAATGAGATGTATGTATATTGTATAAGGTCACTGGATGAAAGGTGATCTTGAAATAAACTAGCAAAGATCTTGGCTGACTTACCTTTGTGCCCTAGTGTTTCGTAGAAGGTAGAACTTGTGAACGATGCCATTGTAGAATTGTCAGAAGAAATCTCTAAGCAAAATGTTGAGGGAGCAAGCTGGTTCCTCCTGACTAATTATAGTCAAATATCAGAAGAGAGAACTGATTTTAAAATAGGATTGTTAAGCAAAAGAAAGCAGAACTGAAAGATTTGGAAAATTCTCAGCCTATCTATATTGTAAAAAATGAGAAAGCTGGTCTGAAGAGAATGTTGAGTAAGGCCAAGCAAGCATTTGATAAGGAGATTAGTATGGATCTTCCAATCTCAATAGTGGTTAGGAGCAATTGTAAACAAAGGGAAGAATGATTATGATGACAGCAATTCAAAGATCACCAGATTTGTCACTCCCACCTCAGGCCCAGAGTGCAAGGGCTCCAGGGCACACAGTGGCTTCACAGGAGGGACCACCAGTGCCTATGGGACCTCAGTGCATCCTTCTTGAGCTACCTAACATCGCATGCTCCCCTCCCAGCTAATTGGCCACCCTCCTCGACACAGCTCTGATTGGCCCTAGTGCAGCAAGGGCTATTTCTGGGAGAACCATGGGGGTATGACTGCCTCTACCTAGATTTCAAAGGGCAGGACTTTCTGGCAGAGCAGAGACTTGAGACTTCAGTCCCAGAGAGGAGTGGGGCCCAGGCAAAGAACCATCACAGGGGCAAGCCACCTAACATGTTGGGGACCAAGCCCCTGCCTAGCAAAGCTGTGGGGGCAGGACTGCTGCCTTAGTGTGTCCACAAGGCAGGTTGCCTTCCCCACAACCCCATTGTGTCTGGAAGGTAGATCTTGCAATCCAGTGAGTCAATTAGCATTGAGCTAATGGATTATTCTCCAGCCTTAAGATCTCATGGAGTTTCTTTTGTAATTTAGACTTAATTGAGACCTGTTAATCCTTTCTCCTTTCCTACTTCACCCTTGTGGAATCATAATATCTATCTTAGGCCTGTCCCACCATACTATTTTGGAAGCACATAACATGATGGTTTCACAGGTTCACAGCTGGAGATCAATTTGCCTCAGGGTGAATTGTGCTTTGAGTTTCACTCTCATCTGATTTAGATGGGATTTTACACTACAAAGATGATGCTGGAACAAGTTAAGACTTTGGGCTATAGGGATGGAATGAAGATACTTTACATGTGAGAAGAACATGAATGGGGGGGGAAGGGGTGGAGTGCCATGAGTCGAATATTTGTGTCTCCCTAAAACTGATATGTTAAATCCTAACTCTCAATATGATGGCATTAGGAGGTGGGGCCTTTAGGGATGATTAGGTCATGAGGATGAAGCCTTCACAAATGGGACTAGTGCCCTTATCAAATGACCCCAGAAAGCTCTCTGCTCTTTCCTTCCTCCCTGCAATTTGGAAGAGGGTTCTTGACAGAACCCAACCACACTGGCATGCTGAGCTGAATGCCTTGGAACTATGAAAGATAAACTTCTGTTGTTTATAAGGCACCCAGTCTCTGGTACTTTGCTATAGCACTGCAAACCGACTAAGACACAGCTAATAGGGTAACACTCTCCAGAGTACGTGGCACATGGAAGATATTCACTAAATATTTGCTTCTTTTTCCATGGTAAGCCTCTTTTAATTTTTAGAGCTTTAAGATTTTGGATTTTTCTAAAATTTGATGTGCACACTTTATATCAATTTTATTATTGTATCTTGATCCTAGACATCAAGGAAGGACACTGTGATGCATGTGCCAGCACTAGCTATGGTGCTAATTCTAGATTCCTTATCTTGGTTCTTGAGAATTTCATATTTTTTCTCACATAATGCTTGTGGTTCAGTTAAATTGTATAGCCACTATGACTGTTCAACGTCCTCGGAGCATTTGTATTTTGATAGAGAAAAAAGAAAATATGGAATACATATTAGATATCTACTGCTGCATTTAAAAAATTACTCTGGTAGTGACTTAAACAACAATCACTTATAATCTCACATAGTTTGGGAGACAGCAGCTTAGCTGGGTATGTCTAGATCACAGTATCTCAGGGGGATGCAGTCAAGGTGTGAGCTGAATCTGCAGTCATTTGAAGCCTTGACAGAGATGGGGGTCCACTTCCAAATTCACTCACATGGCTGTTAGTGGGAGGCTTCCGTTGCTCAATAGCTAGACCTCTCCACAGGGCTGCTCATGGCATGCTAGCTGGCTCTCTTCAAGTGAATGATCCAAAAGAGAGAGAGAAACCAAGACAGAAGCTACAGTATTTTTTATAACCTAATCTCTGAAGTGATCTACCATCACTGCTGTCATATTCAGTTGGTCACACAGACCAACCCTCATACAGAGTGGGAGGGAACCATACAGGAGTATAAGTTCCAGAAGGCAGCAATTGAAGCCGGCCATTTTGAAGGCCTGCTACCTCAAAGTGTTTTTAGGAAGCTTTGTTGATGTCAGTTTCAGTTCTGGCTCCGTCAATTAAGAGCTATGTGAACTTGGGAAAGTTCTGTATCTCCTCCAAACCTCACTTGTCTCATTTATAGAATGAGAATACCAATTATACAGCACCTGCCTCATCTCACACAGTCAGATGGGTGAAGCTCCAAGCACACAAGTGAAGAGGAGAAACAAGACAAAAGAACAAGAGCATCATAACAGTGATGTCCTCCTGAGGTAAAAGACAGTTGCTGACTACCGAAGACCAATGGAAAAGTATTTCATCTAGTGAAGCTTCTAGAACAAGAAAGCCAGGGATTTCAACATGACCAAAGTTTTCTAAAAGGGGCAGCAATGATGGAATCAGCAGCAGGCAACATAATCAGGCTGCGTGTAGGAGAAAAGAAAAAGTGGCCATCAAGCAATCTCTCTAGACAGCAACATGGTCCCCCATTTACAAGTTCAGATCTGGATGATGGGTTAAAAGTCAAAAGCATCAAATATGAGTAATCTTTCACTGTAATTCCAAGGATTCCAATAAGCTGTAGCAAGCGTTGGTGGTATAGTGGCAAGCATATAGTTGGTGATATAGTGGAAGGTATAGTGCCTTCCAATAATCTATAGCACTACTGTGTACTAGTGCCTCCTTCTTGGACTTACTATGCTTAGGGTTACCTGGCAACACTGTTTGTTATAGTGCATTTTCTGGATCAGTAGATTTGGGATGGGTAGAGCTTCCACATTTCTAACAAATGCTCAAGTGATATCCCTGCTACTGGTCCGCAAACCAAATTTTGAGAGCCAGGATATATACCTAAAAATATTGGAAATAATTGGGGCATCACTGCAGGGGCTAGAAGCCAAGAACCACCTGGGAATCTCTACCAAAATTTCAGAATCATTTCTCCTCATCCTGGCTGCCAGCTACCCCTCAGCTAGTAAGCTGGAGGAGCAAGTCTCTGTAGATTAGAATAACTGATTCTTCAATCTTTACAAAACAGATTTAGAAAAGTGGGAAAAAAATTAAAAGACTAATCCTATATAAATAAAATCTGGTTTCAAAATAAAATGCTCACTTGTACAGGGTAAATAGCTCCTTCAAGGCTAAATGGTTCCTTAAATTGAACTTCGTTTTTTTAATCTCCCATGTCCCTCCTGTCCTTGAAACTGCTTTGCCTCAAGGGAGTATTTGATTTCTTAGGAGTGCATCACATTTTATGATTCTTGATTCAATCTGAAGTTAAGCTAAATGTTTAAATGTGTCATAAATATTTAAATTAGACCCTCAAATTGTGTGTGTACACAGAAGTAAAGTGTTCAAGTTGTTAACAGTGATTGATCCTGAGTAGATGTGAAGATTATAGAGAATTTAAATGTCCTTTTTCATACATTTATATGTATCCCAAATTCTCTACAAGTAGTGGATGCTGTTTTCACACAAACAAGCGTATAGTTCCTGCATGTATATGCAAGTAATTTCTCTGATCAAGCCATGTAGCCATCATCAGATTTTGTTGTCTCCTGAGATCCAGAAATTAAGAATATTAATTGGCTTCTACTATGCTTTAGATGCAATATTAGAAATAGGATAGTATTCCTATCTCTCTCTCTCTCTCTCACACACACACACACACACTCACACTCACACACACACACACACACACAGTCCCTGTTCTTGAAGAACTTACAGTCCAGTCAGTGCTATAAACATCATAGGATGTGGGGGAAACATGGGAAGATGCTTACACCAGTCAGGGCCCACTCAAGGAAATCTTGCAGAACAAATCAGAGTTTGCCAAACAGAAAAGCAAGGAGAGGACATCCCAGCTAAGGGAAGAGCATGAAAGACACCTTCACTGCCTAATTTTTCAGTCAGTCTGATTTTAAGGCACATTATCCTCATTAACTGGTTAGTCCATGTCAAATCTCTGAGGGTTATTTCTGTGAACAGTAAATTTGGTTGATTAGATCTTGATGTTAATGAGAACCTCGTGTTAATTTGATGGCTTGCCAAAGGAATGTGCTAAGAGAAAGTAGAATGAAGAACCCTAAAAGACTTTAATCCTAAACTCGATGAGGGCATTCTGAGACAGGTAGTTCCAGAAATTTATTCAATAGCTAGTCCCAGGAATTTATTCTCCACTGTTCCTGAGAGCCAAGTTTTTGAGGGTGTTTTCAGGAAAGTCATTTTTTTCCTTCAGCCTTCTCATCTACAAACACATATAACATACACAGGCACATACTCTCTCCATCACCACCAACACTAGCCAACATACATATATAACACTTCACTTCATAGAAACCAACAGAAAGAAAATAAACAAGCCAACATAAGTCAGTTCCACTGCTGAAGGGAAAAAAACAACTCAAAATTATGCTCTATGAATATTGGTAGAACCTCTCTGGTTATCCCTTCTTTCATTCATTTATCCAACAAATGCCTATCAATACTAGGGCTTCAAATTTGACTAAGACATGGTATTTACAAAGGAATTCAAATCAAAGACCATGTACAGTGCAATAAGTAGGTGATAGGTGGATGGAGATGGAGAGGGTGTTAGGAGCACAGGCATAGTGCATGGTCTTCCTTGGGGGGAGTAGTCCTGGAAAGTTGTCTGGTTCCCTGGCAAACCGCAGAGAACTAAAAATTGCTCAGTATGGCTGGAGCAAAGGGTGAATATGAAGGAGTGGCAGACAATAAAGCTGATAATATAGAAAGAAATGGGGTCACAAAAGGCCTTATATACTAAATGAAAGAAACTGAACTTTATCCTTGAAAGCTGTGGGGAGCTATTGAAGGATTTTAAGCAAAGAAATGGCATGATTAAAAAGATCAATATCATACCAGTGGGTGGAGAACGGATTGAAGGGAGGCCACACTGGGGACAGGAAATGCAGTTAGGGGACTATTGAAGGATCTAGAGGCATTTAATGAGTTCAAGTTAGGGTAGTTGTGCAAATAAAGAAGGGAGGGAAGATAACGAATAAGATCTTCACAACAAAGTGAGTCACCAAGGATACTGACCCCAACTCCAGGTTCTGAGGTATATAATGTGGAGACAAAAATCACAAGGAGAACACTAATGTCAGAGTGTTATGCTTTTAGTTAGAGTAAGAAAGTGAAAGGAAAGTTCGTGGAGAAGACTGAAAATGTAAGCCAGTTTATATCTGGATTGGTGGTAGGCCATGAGTTCTGGAGACTACCAGTGGAAAGTTCTGGAAGGTCTTGGAGGGAAAGCTTGATGCAGCAGATTAAGAGAGTTACAGGGCAGTTTGAAAATAAGCATTCACATAAAGATGGCTTATCTTGAAGTCTTGAACAGGAATGTGGACTTGATGTGGTCGATCTCAGATGCTTGAAGGATGTGGTATATCCGTGTCAGCCAAACTTATTTGACCACGAAACATTTTTAAAACACTAATGTATTTATGGAACATCAAAAGAAGTTCATGAAATATGAGGAGCTCTTTGATCAACGTAGGCATTTAAAAACGGTCTCAATGACTCTTAAATACAGAGAACAAACTGAAGGTGGATGGAAGGGTAGGGGAGAGAGAAAATGGGTGATGGGCATTGAGGAAGGCACATGTTGGGATGAGCACTGGTGTTGTATGTAAGCCAATCTGACAATAAATTATATTTTTTTAAAAAATGGTCTCAAGAATAAATTAGTTTCTGCGAAAAATTATCAAAAATCTTTTCTGTCGTTTTAGTACCGAATAGAAAAGAAACTAGAGGAATCAAATAATTTTTGCTTGTTTGTTTTAGTAAGAACAGAAAAGAAAACCTGAGGAAATGATAGAGGTAGAGGTCTGGCCCTACACAAGGATCCCCCTATCATATGCTCAGAAATTTCCCTGATTCTCTAGCCTGATTCTCTCTAGGTAATTTCTCCCCACAAGTTCCCAGACTTCTTCTCTAGTTGGTATCAGCCTTCTAGTTCCCTCAAAGGAATCTAAAGTTGGAAAGTCAGGTTTGAATTTAGAATGAGTGGACTTCTTTTGTACCTGAAGCTCATGGGGCTCATGGGGAGTTTGTAACCTCTAGGAGGAAAGATGTTTTCTGATGAATGTGAACCAACCTTTCTCCCAAATTTCATTCATACTTCTCCTTTAAGCAATCAGAGCATAATTAAATGTCTTGAAATTCAGATTCTGAGAAAATTTAAAAATGCTCTTTTAATCCTAAAGTTTTTGTCATAAAAGCAAGGTCAATGATGTATTACGTATTCTTTCCAAGGACACTGAAGGCTGTCATCACACTTTGCCCAAACATTTTTTTTTATTACTCTCTAATGAAGTCTTGTGGTAAAGCAGATGAAAATAATGTGTCTGAATATGACCTTGGTGATTTACTCCCTAACTTATATTTACAGTATTCTAATTATCCCCTCCTTTGCCTCAGTTGGCTGAAATTTTGGTATATGAGAGAGAATCTGTGTTTTCTGGAACCGTTGCTCCATCATCAGAAAATCTTCCTCTACCTTCTCCTTCTTTTTTCTGAGCACCCTTTCACTTCTTTGCCTTAACTTATGGTTATTTACTTAGGACCCCATGTTTCCAGGAACCTCCATCTCAACAGTTGGGGTTAAAGTTTCCTTGCTCCCCACTGTCACTTCCAAACTATTCTTCCCCACTCTCTGCTTAAAAAATAATAAACCTACTCTCAAGGAAGGGTGACTAAAAAGTTCAGAAAAGTAGTTGTCTTGGAGTCAGGTCAGCAAGTGAGCTCCACACTTCTACTCAATATCTCAACTTTGATATCAACTGTAGTGACTCCCTGGTGCTTCCTTAACAAGTGAACAGTCCTCCACAAATGCATTCTTACTTTCCAGAAACTGAATGAAATTTTATTGAACAGGGCAAATAAGAAGACCAAGTAACCTCCTTGACATTTGCTTCTCCCTTAGGCCCTCATACAAACCATCATGTTTTCCTGCTACATTTACTTCCTACAGATATCTTGAAACCATCTACTGTCTTCTATCTCCACTAATGCATCTACCATCACCTCTAGCCTGGTCACATGTAATATTTGCCTAGTCATTCTCTCCACAATCAAATCTAGAGCCCTCACCCAATCTACTTTCCATGCAGAGACTATTCTTTTCAAAACACTAATCGGATCATGCCACTGATTAAATACCTTTCCATGGCTTCTAAAAGTTTGTAGGTTAAAACCCAAAATCTTTGTCAAGACCTTGCATTTTCCTATCTCTGTAACACTCTTACCCTATGGGATTCAGTCACACTGGCCTTTTTTTTATGGTGCTGGACATCCTACATGCCTATTCACCATGGGTTGCTATACTGACTACTACCTCTGTATGAATGCAAGAACATTTTCCCCAACTCAGTCTCCCCCAGACCCCAAACTCCAGTCCATCACCCCTCTGCTTACACCATAATTTTCACTTCATCAAACTCTATTTTTTATTCAAGTCTCAAATTCACAGTCTCTGTTTCCTCAGGAAATCTTTGAGGTCCGTGGGTAGATGAGGCTCACTTCTTATATGCTCTGAAGTATGGTTTTTTTTGCCCCCAGAAGTACATAATTATATTAATTACTGTCTCCTCTAATAGACTGTAACTCCCATGGAAGCAGGAATCATGCTCAGTTTTGCTTAGCTTAGCCCTTGGAACATAGCAGGTTTTCAATCAAAATGTGTTGAATTGTATAGGATAGTATCTTAATTAGCTTTTGCTTCATAACAAACAATCAAATAACTCTTCGAGGCTTACAGCATAAACATCTTTTTTCTCACATTCATGGATCTGCAGGCTGATCCCAGTTCATACTCTAGGGTCTTCAGGTAACTCAGCTGAGTGGCTCTGCCTTGGGCTGTAGTTCAACTGTGCTTGGCTTTAGGCTAAATACTGCCTTCAGGTCGGCTTTATATGTTTTCCTCAGGACATGATCTCATGGCAAAGGTAGAAGCACAAGATCCAAGCCAAACCACACAAACCCATTTATGGCCTCTACTCATATCAGGTCCATTAGCATTCTTTGGCCCAAACAAGTGATATGGCCAAACCCAACATTGATGGAGTAGCGAAATATATTCCATCCAAAGGTAGGGGAGAAAAGGAGTGACTATTTGCTGGGCAATAATTCAAACTATAATATATGAATACAAAACTCACTGTAATTCAATTTAGGAAGTGTTAGATGACATAAATGACATATTAATAATGGCCTGTGTAACTCAGGAGAGATAAAAAGCCAGAGCGTCATAAAAGAAAAAAGTTTTTATGAAAGAAGTTTCATTAAACATAGGCCTTGAATAATGAAAGGATTTAAACTTGTAGACCCAGAGCTACCTAGACATCTCAAGTGGGTGAAACATTGAGAGTAAAGGCCTAGAGAGAGGAATGTGTAGAACATTTAAATATTTGTGTGGCTAGAACACAAGAGTACCTGTAGGGAAGTAAAAAGAGAAAGCTGATAGTGATTTTATTGGCAGTGCTTACAGTCAGCAATGGTGTTAAACAGTGGAGTAACATGTTCAGGACTGGGCTTTGGGACGATCCATTTGTAGCAATGAATGGGACATACTAAGGGCAAAAATTGAATGGAAGAAAATCCATTAGCAAATTTTTCAGATGTTTGTGAGGGCATGACAATTGCTTGATCCAGAGAAGTATCGGTAAGAACTTAGCAATTAGCTAGCTGTGGAGAGTCAAAAAAGAAAAAAGTCAAAGATGCTTGGGATTTTTTTAAGTTAATAGACCTGGAAAAGGGTAATATAATCGTCTGAAATAAAAAACCACAAGAGGAAATATTTAGAAAAGATGATTCACTGGTTTTGGATATGTTTTTCTTGATACATCGGCATGAATACCCAGATAAAAATATCTGACAGGTGTGGAGTTTAAAACTGAGACTAAGGTGGGGGGTCCTGGGTGGCTTAGTTGTTTAAGTGTCAAACTCTTGATTTCAGCTCAGGTCATGATCTCACAGTTCATGAGTTTGGGCGACATGTCAGGGTTTGTGCTGACAGTGTGGAGCCTGTTTGGGATTCTCCCTCTCCTTCTCTCTCTGTCCCTCCTCCACTTGCACTTTCTCTCTCAAAATAAATAAAAAACAAAAGAAAGTGAGACTAAGGCTGAAGACAGGCATTCACTCATCCATTTGAGAACCATTTATTACTATAATCTTTACAGAGATTGTGCCCATCCTGTTGATATTGTATGTCTAGTATCTATCAGGTTCCTGGTTTAGTGCAGGTTCCTGGAACATACTTACTAAATAAATGCGAGGCAATGGGCCTACAATGGTGAAAAAGGTACAGACAATGCTCTCGGTAAGTTCACAGTCTAGATTTGGGAGTTACCATAGTAAAAGTTATGACTGAGGCTATGAAAAGAAATAAAATTGCCTAGAATCCTTTACCCAACCCTAACTGCCCAAAAGCAAACTTGGTAAATATGAACATGCAGGGGTGGAGGCGGAGAATAAAGTGAAAGCTGGAGCCACACGAGTAACTACAGAAAAGAAGAAAACCAAAATAACCAAGTCTCACAGAAGCTAAGGTAAGAGAAAATTGCCTTAATGTCATAGCAGTGAAGACCAACGGAATTTCCAATAGGATGAAAAATACAAACATGTTATTTGACTCGGCAAGAGCAGGTCCATGATGTTTTGAGATATTGAACAGTTGGGGTAGAAACCCGATAGCAAAAACTTCATTAAACAAGAAGTGCTATATGAGTCAAGGCAGAAAGTGCAGTCTAAACTTTTTTTTCTTTAACTCAAGAGGTTCTTAACTATTGAATTAAGATAACTCATAACCATGTATGAATGACTAATGTCTTTCTTTGGTTGTCCTTTATTCAGTTATTCCATAACCTATGCCAGGTAAATCCTTACCTCTAGTCGTGTTATGTTCTTTGTCAAAAAACTTGCATATTACCTCTTGAACTAATTCCTAGATAAGTTCTTTTGCTCTAGTTCAAGTGCCAAACCTATATTTAAGGAATTTTCATCCAGGTCCTTTCCTTATAATATGTATTCTTCACTCCAAGCATTTTGAACGATATTCTATCTACTCCTTTAATTAAACACACACACACACACACACACACACACACACACACACACATTTCTCACCTATGTGACTGCTTACATACATCTGTTTACTTATGACACCTTGTTCTTACAATCTTGCTTTCCCCCAAGGCAACTGATCCATGAAGCCTTTATTAGTCTCCTGAAGCAATTGTCTTTTTCTCTTTTTTTTCTGAAAGAGGCAAATACAAAAAGACTGAACAAACAGAGGCCAGAGAAGTATAGACATAATAGATAGACATAATAGAGGTTTTTAAAATAATAAACAGATAATTTGAGCAATTCTATTAAAAAGGAATAATCTAGATTAAATGGACAGACAATATGTTCTCTACCAGAAAATAAAATGCCAAAATTTGATGCAAGAAAATATAGATACCTCAAATGTAGGTAACAAAGCAATTAATCTCAGACCCACAGGGTTTCAGGTAAGGCTTACAAAACTATCAATGAATAGGTAACCCTGTATTATACCAATGTAATTTTAAACATGAGGAGGGAGTTGCCTAATAGATTTTAGGATGCTAACATAGCCTTGATTCCAGTATTAGCTTGTGACTGTATAAGAAAAGAAAATTATACAACCATTTCCCTTATGAACATAGATGCCAAAATTCATAGTAGCATATGAGCCTACCAACTTCAATAGTGTATTGAAAATAACAATCAGGTAAAGTTTAACCCATGATTGAAAAAATTATTGAATAACAGAAAAGTCTACCAATTATAGTTCACCAAATCAATGAAAGCAAACTGGACAATCATGTAATTTCTCCAATGATACAGAACAATATTTGACATTATTAAAAACTAAAAGAAAACACCTCCTGAGACTAAGACTAGAAACTTGAAACTTTCTCTTTTTTAAATTAACTTATTTATTTTGAGAGTGAGAGAGAGCAGGGGAGGGGCAGAGAGAGAAGAGAGGGATCCCAAGAAGGGTCCCTGCTGTCAGCAGAGAGCCTGATGCAGGGCTCGAACTCACAAACCATGATATCATGACCTGAGCCAAAACCAAGAAATGGAATGCATAACCAAGTGAGCATCCAGGTACCCCAAAACTTGGAACTTTGTTAGTTTCCTAAGGCCTGACCACCAAAATTCTAGACCAATATGAACAACCATCTATCAGAGCTATTGTGATTATTTGTTTGTTTATCTATATTTTTCTGAGAGAGAGCGCACAAGCAGGGGGGAGGGACGGAGGGAGAGAAAGAGAGAATCGTAAGCAGGTTCCACACTCAATGGGGAACTTAATGTGGAGCTCAATCTCCAGGCCGTGAGATCACGACCTGAGCCAAAATCGAGTCAGATGCTTAACCAACTGAGCCACTCAGGTGCCCCAACAGCAATTTAAATAAATCAGCAAATTCTATAGAATCAATTTGAAAAATCAAAGTATTTTTCCCCCACCAGCAATTACCAACTACAAAATAAAGATCCATTCATAATAGTAATGTGAACTGGAATTAACCTTACAGGAATGCACAAAAACTTTATGGAGTAGATACTACATGTTCATGGTTGGGTGATGCAACATCTGTAATTTCACGGTCATCTCAACCACAAATCTAGTCAGATTTTTTTACTACTTTTCTGTGACTTTTCAAATTTTCTCACTTGCACCACATTTATATATATATATATTTGTCATATATATATATTTGTCTTATTTGCTCTGCTAAACCCTAAGTCATTTGAGGATAGTAATGTCTTTTCCATTAAAAAAAATTGCTCAGAGCACCTAATAACACCAAGTCTTATATGAGAGGTGCTTTACAGAAATGTATGTTGAGGAAGTGGAGGGAAAAGATTTTGAAGGTATATTTTCAAGTTTTCATGATTTGTCCTAGAAAAAGTTCTTAAAATAAGTTCATAAAGTAGAACTTCAATGTTGAATGGCTTCTCAGTTTCATTTCTTTTCCTATAGTTTTTAATGTTATCATTGACTATATCCTAAACTAGCTGAAGTGCTAGTAAAAGTTTGGTATATTGCAGCTCCTGGGTGGCTCAGTCAGTTAAGTATCTGGCTCTTGATTTTGGCTCAGGTCATGATCTCATGCTTCCTGAGCTTGAGCTCCATGTTAGGCTCTGTCTGCACTGACAGCATGGACCCTACATGGGACTCTCTCCCTCTCTTTCTCTCTCTCTCTCTCTCTCTCTTTGCCTCTCCTTCAACTCACATTCTTTCTGTATCAAAATAAATAAATAAACTTTAAACAAAGTTCGGCATATTGATATTTATATATCATCAAATTTTAAAAGAGATATTTCAGGGGCGCCTGAGTGGCTCAGTCAGTTAAGCATCCGACTTTGGCTCAGATCATGATCTCACTGTTTGTGGGTTTGAGCCCCGGGTTGGGTTCTGTGTTGACAGCCAGCTCAGAGCCTGGAGGCTGTTTCTGATTCTGTGTCTCCTTCTCTCTCTGGCCCTCCCCTGCTCATGCTCTCTCTCTCTCCCTCTCTCCCTTTCTCTCTGTCTCTCTCTCTCTCTCAGAAATAGGTAAAATATTAAATAAATAAATAAATAAATAAATAAATAGAGATATTTCACCAAAAGTTTCATATTGACTTCTAGTCCAGTGTTCTTTTGGGTTTTCAGGCACCTGCTATTTTCTTTTATTAGAAACTTTTGGGAAATTACTATATATTATATCATTTTTAAAAATTAGGTAGATTTCCGTTCCTTCTCCTTTTCACAGAAAAAACCCACATGCATCTATTTTGTTTCTATATTACTTATCAGTATCTCTTTAAATAGCATATGAATCAGTCAATGCATCTGTCAAATTACTAGCTTGTATAATGTCCAAATATGTCTTCAATCGAAATAGAATCATAATAGTCACCAAAATTGTCAATGGTGCAAAGGTTATATCTATTCTGTGAAAATTTTAAATCATCAGGACATTTATGAGCTTGTAGGCTCATAAATATTGGAACATGAAATTGAAATTGATCTGAAAAATTAGATGAGGACAAAGAGAGCGTAAGTAACTTTCTTATAGTCACAAAGAAGTTGGTGAAAGAAAATAGAGCAGACAATCAATCAAACCATCAGCGACTCGTTGACTGCCCATGCTTTTTTGTTCTTATCACTATGCCATTATTCCTAATAGAGTAAATAGAAGCAAAATCATATAGAACAGCCAAACCTGCACAAAATTGTGAGGTCAGTAATGTTTTCCTTTCTTTCATAAAGTGTTCTTCAGTGAGATATCAGTTCCTCACTTTCTGGACATTTTTACCTGGAACCATTACTTACCCTTGTGAGCTTATTAGCTTACATGTACCTTGGAAATAATGCCTATTCAGAAAGCGTTTGGAAAGATTAAACGATAAAGGCAAATCCCTTCTTAGTGATCTAACCATACTGACTGATGAAAAGCATTTTTTCTTCCTCCCTCAATTTAAAACAGTATGGTTTTCTAGCCTCTACTTCTAACAAAATAGGTAAAATATCTCTTGACCTGACTTACTCTTTGACAAAACTAATTAACTCCATTTTCCAAAAATCTAAGTTATTTTATTCGAAAATAAAAATCATGTTTGACTGCATAAAAGAAAACATGAATGGCTCATTTATATAAACTTGCTCTTTGTGTCTATATGTCATACTAAAAATAATTATGTATATCCTAAAATTTGACACACTGACTTTGTTGCAAATCTAATGCATTCAAAACGAAACATATGGTAGAAAGAGCACTAGATTAGGAGTCAGGAAACCTTGCCTCTAATGCTTGCTTGGCCATTATTTAATCATTTAGGGTAAATTACTTAATCTCCCTGACACTCCTTCACTTCAAACTCAAGGGGCTGAGTGAGGTGATTTCTGAGGTCATTCACCCCAGAACAGTCTGTTTCTCAGCACTTTTACAAGTGCTCAGTCTTCCCGAGATTTTCTCCTCCCCCATCTACTTTTAACTTACCCAAAACTACCAAGAACCTCATCATTTCTCAGAGTTTTGCTCTTGAAAATTGGACATATAGCTTAAAAATCAATAAGGGAACATGAAAGCCTAAGTTATGGTTACACAAATGCTCAGATGTATATAGAAAAATATTAGTCTTATCTCATCTGAATTGTTAGAATTTTATAATAGTTTCCTTTGAAATATGTATTAGAGAGAAATAAAAGAATTTAAAGGCTAGAAGTACTTAACTTTTACATTTGGTGGATGAGAAAGACTTAGCCATTTTTCTGAGTTGATAGTAGACATAATTACAACACTACATCTCCAATGTTCAAAACTTGACCAATTATAGATAATAAGATGCTTGAGGTATCTTAAAGTTTTAAAAATTCCCCAGAGTGATATTTTCTGAAGCCATGTTTACCTACTACTAACCAACCACAGTTACCTAAAGAGAAAACTTTTCATTCATTTCATTCATTTACACACAACCTCATCTATTCAAAAGCAATTTAAAAAAATTCAATCCTTTGGTTTGTACACTGGATTCCAACACTTTTTTCCTACTTAGGGAAATTGCTGCTGCAATTCTGCCCTTACCCACATAACTCTGTCCTTTTTCCTGATCATGTCCTATCTATATAAAAATGCTATAATTTCTCCCATTAAAACATAAACCCTTTGACCTCATATCCCCTCTAGCCACTCTTCTTATAGAAATTTTTTTTTCAAAAACAGTTGCCTATATTTCTTTTTTTTTTTTTAAATATTTTTATTTATTTCTAGGAGAGAGAGAGAGAGAGACAGCTTGAGCAGGGGAGGGTCAGAGAGAGAGGGAGATACAGGCTCTGAAACAGGCTCCAGGCTCTGGGCTGGCAGTCAGCACAGAGCCCGACGCGGGGCTCGAACCCACGAACCGCGAGATCATGACCTGAGCGAAAGTCGGACGCTTAACTGACTAAGCCACCCGGGCGCCCCATGTTGCCTATATTTCTTAGCTCCCATTATTCTCCTTCATTCTTCCTTGAATCCTACCCTACCGGGCTTTTGCCACCGCTACTTTACCCAAAATAGCTCTTGTCAAGAGGTCAACAGTTACCTTCAGGCTATTAAATCCAATAGTCAATTCTCAGTTCTCATTTTAGTTTACATATCAGCAGCACACAACATAGATGATCCCTTCCTTTTCCTAGAAACAGTTTCTTCATTTCACTTCCACCATAACTGTAATAAAAAAAATAATGACTAACACAGGCTAGCACTGCTCCACTTTGTAGTTCACCTGCATTTACCATGATCCATCTGGTTTTTCATAAAGGCTATATAGATGAAGTCAATTTTGATATGGTAAAGAAGGCTACTCTTGCTTTTTGTATTAGTCTTTGGTAGAATTCCTGCAATTCCTCCTGGGATGAAGTACTGTGGTAGTACTCTGGTTTACTACCTTCGCCAGAGTATAGGGTGGGAGTTGGTGGGGTTTGTGGAGTGGGGAGTACCATTTCAGAGGCTTCCACTTGTTTTTCCTATCAGAATGGTTCTCACTGCACAGGTTAGGAAACCAAAGTGATGATTCTGCCAGTGGCTGAGAGTAGCCACCATGATTATACCCTCAAGAACTTAAGGGTTGTGGATTTGACCTGCTGGAAGCTGACAATGGGCCAGGATTCCATCTGTTTTCTAGCCCTCACCTTCAGCATTTCTAATAAGGAATCTATGACAGAGTGATCTGAGGCATCTGGCATTGTCCAACCCTAGTGTAAGGTATGGTAGTAAATGGTCATGCCCTTTGGTAATAAACTGGTAAACAGCTTCTGGAAATACTTGTTTAAGAAATACATAGTTCTTCCTCAAGGAGACTGGCCTTTTCATTCAGTCAATAGGCTCAGGAATGGAAAATCGGTAGGGATGAGTTTTTTGTTTTTTGGTTTTTTTCTATTACTCCGGTTGACTTTAATATTTTATTTTCAAGATCTTAATATTTGGCTATATAATTCAAGCTCATTGGCTGCCCATCTCTATTGTCTTTAAGAAACCATGCACCATCAGCCATTGTCACAGATCCTGTACATAGATCCCATGGTTGCTATCCAACTGAGTTGCCCATTTCAGTAATTAGGACCACCCTACGTCTGGTGGTTAAGCTCACCATTGAGCCTCCTCTATTCTAGAATTCTATCACTCCCATTGATACTACAGTTAATTCCATAGTAGCAACTCTTGTATCAACTTGCTTACAGAGGACAGCCATCAGTGATGCCAATGTCCTCCTTACCAGTGCATTCTTCATTGCTTAAGTGAAGGAAGTGTCATTTGCACACAACAGGGGAACATAGCTGTTTTATGTAATAAAGTTATTCTAGCTTGACCATTCTTTTGAACTTCTGATTCCTTGCTCAATTGTCTACCAAGGCAGTTACAAGATCTCCATCTCATTTACCATGTGATCATTATCTCTGTCAAGAAGCTATCCAAGCAGTATATTAGGACTCAGTCCAAGCATTATTGCCTGTATGTTAAACCCTGAGTTATAAGAAAGCACCTCCATAGCAATAAACTCATCCTTACTGAGTTTTATGTTTTGCCCCCACCACCATCTTACACTATTCCCATTCTCATCTCCCAGTTCTTATCAGTTATTAGCCATGTACCTCAGTTCTTTAATTAATAATTCACTTCTTCCAATAGCAGAGACTGTACTTCTCTTCTGCACCCATGCTGACTTGACCCCACTTATTGGCCCAGGCACAATGAGAAAAGGTGTAAGCAGATCTTGAGAAAGACAAGCATCATTTCTGAGAGTCTTCAAGTGAAGCCTTTGCATAGCTTCCAAGCATTAGAAGCTGTCAGTTGGAGAGAAGAGCTGCTTCTGCAGACCTTTAGCATTTCTGAAAAGCTTCTAATAGCAATGCTACAACATTACCACCATCCCAAATAGTATCAGCAGTGAGATCTTTCTTTTATCAGAGAATGATCAAATTGCACACTCTCATTCTAAGGATCTGTTTTCTAAGACCACTTATGCTACCAACTGTTTTAGGTTGGGTTTCCTAAAAAGCAGGTGTTGAGTCAAGGATCTGGGTATAAGTAATTTCCCTGGGAAGTAATTCCAGGAAGCATGGGAAGGGAGTAGGGAATTGTAAAAGGAAATGGAGGAAAGGCAACAAACAGAATGCCAGAGAGCAGGTAATCATGGTGGGTGACTGATATTCTCTGAGAAACTGTAGGATATACCTCAGAATTGTATCATCACTGGGCAACGAAGTTATCCACAAACTCCTGACTCTCCCTGTTTGGTGGTTGCTCTGAGAGGAGTTAACCCTCTGCCCCATTCGGGCACAGGTCAGACATGCTTCCTCAGCCAGTTAGGCAGAAATAATGGGTTTGCATTGCCCACAGTAGCGATATGTGGGATCCACATAGGCCAAGGAAATGGGAGCAGAGTAGTGACAGTGTCTGCTATGCTACTGTGTACTGAAAACCTATCTCTAAAAGAAGGTGCCAATTACATTTTCAGTACACATAAAAATAAACCTTTATTATTGGTTAAATGTTTGTCCATGTCCTACTTAAAAATCTTGTTGTATTCTACTAGTGCACTCCCTAGATTGGAAAAGATTATAATGAATAACCACTGAAGAATTATGATTTATGGATATAGTTACATAGATATAGATAACTTATATTATGTACAGTTATGTATATAATTTTATATCTATATGATAACTCTGTAATAGAGATTGAAAGGAAGAAAGACATGTATATGTATATGTATATGTATATGTATATGTATATGTATATGTATATGTATATGTATATGTATAGAAACCAGTTGGGAGGCTATCACAATCTTCAGACCAAGGCAGTAGCTATAGATGGAATGGAGAAGTTCTGAATGGACAGTTCTGAAAGATCTTAATGAGAATGTATTAGGACTCATTGACTGATAGAAAATGAGAATTAAAAGAGAGGATAAATTAAAAACATAGTTAATATATTTTCCTTTCCTTTAGATTTGCATGTTAAATTCTTAACAGCAATCAAGTTAAAGAGAAATTACAGATAACTTCAGAAAAATCTAGTAGAAATTCTTCCTACTGAATTTTAAACTAACTCCATAGTTTATTTAGATGCTCTCCAAAATTTGAGAACCATTGCCCAATACAATACTACTAGAATTCCTTATGAGATTTGAGTGTCATTAACTGGCTTGTAGGTAATAATTCTCAGAATATCATTCACTTCAGGTTAACATTTTCTATATGGAAATTTATTAAGTCTTATTAGCATGAATCAAAAGTTTAACTGTATGTCTATCATACTTTCACTAACTACCTTGGCAAAAAGCCAAATGACATGTTAACTGTTGTCAGACAGCATTCTGAGTAGAACTTTACAGCAAAAGGAGATGAACTGAGAAAAGCACTGCATGATTCTAATCCAAATGCCAAAACCCAAGTGCTCCCTACTCTGTTTCTAGTAAGCACAGAATGACTCTCACCCGAGGCAGTGCCAGAATGAAACAGGATGGATTTATAATTGGCCATTCAAACTTATTAATTGCCCCAAATTAAATTCACAATATGGTACAACCTGGTTGCCATGGCACTGACACAAACCAGACAGGACACATTCTTTCCACTTGAGAGACTGATTAATGCAACATTCAACAGGGGACTACATCTCTTCCAACTCTGTGTGACAATTTCTCGTAGCAAATAGGTTGTAACAAAAAGATGTCACTTCTTCTCTAGTTTCCTAATGATTAAGAAGGTTACAACCAATATCCTTACATGTAAGCAGAAAAAGAAATGTATGAGAGAAGTTATTGACAGTTTAGGGATAGAGTGATGGTAAAATATATATCCTAGAAAGATCTTCAAGAAGAGTAAAAACAAATTGTTTATTTCTGAATGATTTAGTATAGCCTTAATTCATTCAGCAAACATTTGTGGAATGTCTATTTTATATGTGACTGGCATATTCTATGAACGCTGGGAATACAGCAGTGAATAAGACAAAGTGTGTCTGATGAACACAACAGCAGTAACTAACAACCAGTCCTTCAGCACAAAAAGCTCTGATTTGCAGACCTCACTGATTCGCATGGCGCAAATATTCCCATGATGGCCAATTTCAAGCTACCTACATGATGTCACTGAGGAGCTAGGAACTGACATACACAATCAGCTTTCATGAGCCAGTAGGAGGCAGTTCCAGCACCTTTACAGAACACAGGCACAATGGGCTCTCTTCTAAAAAGAATGGTTGAATTGTGTTGAAATATAAGTGTTGAGGGGTGCCTGGATGGCTCAGTCTGTTAAGTGGCTGCTTCTTGATTTCAGCTCAGGTCAGGATCTCATGGTTTGTGAGTTTGAGCCCTGCGTCAGGCTCTGCGATGACAGCATGGAGCCTGCCTGAGAGTCTCTCTCTTCCTTCCTCTCTGCCCCTCCCCTGCTCACACTTTCATGTGTGCTCTCTCTATCAAATATAAACAAATACAACATTTTTTAAAAAGGAAATATAAGTTTTGAGAAACACTATATCCTTTTATTGTGTACTCTATCCTTCTCTTAGAGGTTGTTCAAACACATTAGCACAAGAACAAGTCCTATAGTGAAAACTTATTTAGAATTATCTACCCAGTGCTTCTTAAAATGACCACAGAATTATCTTTCCAGGCTGGGTCATCTTTCAACTGTGTAATCAGACCCCTAGAAGCTAAAAAATTGGTGTTTATGACTTAGAAGGACTTGAATGTAAGGATCTTAGAATACCCAAGACAGGCAGAGGCAGATACATCTTCACACAGTTTGGAGTAGCAACATGTTCTGAAGAGATTATATATTCTAAATGCACATAAGAGTTGTTCCTGTATCATTTGATTCTCGTTACCAAGACTTGTTTTAGTAACCACTTACGTATCTACTTCTCAGTCACTCAGGGAACAGTCAGATTATGTCTTCTTTTATGGATTACATAAATCCTTTACATCCTTCTCCTGAATTCTTCCTTGATCATCCACTTAAGGCTGATGGGATAAAAAACAGGTGAAAGTCAAACTAACCCAGTAATTTTATTTGATAGTAACTTGACAATTTAGGCTTTAGAAATATTGATTAAAATAAGATGATTGGGGAATAACTTAGCTTTTTTCCAGACCAACACAGGTAACTGAGAAATTGTGATAAGTCACTTACACTTTAATGAGAAATAAAATTATGGAGACCCATTTGAACACCAATAGTTTTTTTTTTTAATTTCACCTAAGACAAAACTGAGACCCTGAGCAATTAAGTAAATTAGAAAATATCTAGTATCAATTTTGTGTGGCAGGTTTAGAACATGTACAATTCTGCAAACCCATACTGTAACAAATAATAAAGTTTTTCCCTTTGAAGTTTTAGGAAAATTCCAAAGTGGTGAAAGCCTCTTGGGGAAAAAAAAGTCTATCTATCAATCCATCTACCTAGTTACCTACCGACCTACTTGAGTTTTGCCATGGAAGCAGGATGCTAAAAGACACAATGTGTTTAAATATACTCACAAAAATACTTCCAGACATTCTAAAAAGAACTAAATTTTTGCATAAATGTATTCTCTGTAGGAAACTACCATAAATATTACTTATGAAAATTGTAATGATTAAACCTTGGACTCCAGAGAGTGAAGTTTCAAGAGCAGCCTAGATAATGATACAACTTGATGCTAAATCAAATAATATTTAAATTTAATTCAGTAAATTTTTACCAAGAACATGCTACAAAAGAGGCTTTTGCTTGTGGCAAAATGAGAATCAGTACCTACACGTCAAGAGTTTATTCGGCAGAAGCTAAAGCAATTTAAAATATTTTGATGGTAATTTCCCAAGAGGAACATTGACTATGAAATAAATATTTGCCATGGAAAATAGAAGACCTAGATCATAACCTAAACATAATTTTGGCTAACTGAAAGACCATCCATGCAAATTTGGTTTTATCAACACTGGTGAGTTGAAGCTGGAAAGTTAAAATTATTGACTCCACTCATTCAGTTTCTGTTAACTTATGAAACAAAATCACTTCCTGGAAAAAGAAAAAAAAGAACTTAGCAAATATTGTTGTAGACTGTTGACCTCATCCATTTGGTGATGAGAGTTACCTCGCTAAAATATTTTGAAGCAATTGGTTGTGGCCTTCTTAAATTCTGTTTAGAAGGCTTTTGTTGTGAAATAGAGGAATTTGAATGAAATATTGCTCCTATGCGTTCTATTTTTCCTTTTCTTATACAAGTGAAATTTATTACCTATTATCCTCTCTGGTTGCTTCGATGAAATGTCTCCTTAAGATTGCTAATATTAGTAGCAACAACAGCTGGTGAGTGTAATTAGCATTTAAATGAACAATTCACAACTATGTCCTTCCTTCAAGTCCCAGGATACTTCTGATAGATTCTCGATGCACATATGCAGTAGTAGTTGCAAGACAGATATGCAATCAACAGCACAGTCTAAAAGCTCCATCTGTTAATGGATCAGTCATTCTGCGAAGGGCTACTGATATACTCACCATTATTTTGGAAAAACAGTCATCCCAAATCTAATCTCACATCTCCATGCCAGGCCAACTCCTTCTAATATTTAAGGCTGTTCAAGGCTCAATTCCAGCAAGACTAGAATTGGGTTGAGTTATTTTATCAAATAAAAGAACTACCAAAAATCTCTTATCCCTGGTCAAAGCATGAAACATATTATAATGTTGCTTTGTCCACATGGGTCCAAAAAGTTTCAAGGAAGTTTGTACCAGCTGGTTAGCATTGTTTATTGATGACAGTGAAACTGATGATTTGCACCTAATCTTCATGGGACCTTTCTGCCATTGGTGATGCCAGTAGTGACAGTCAAACAGGTTTCAATTGCTAAGGGACATTACCAGGACCCAAAGTGACAGTGTTTTCAAATCTAGAGTTTTGCAAGAAAAGCATACAATATTAACAGCATTGGTAGTGATTACACAGCAAGAATGTGGCCAAATAAAATAAAATACCATAACCAAGACTCTACCTTAGTCTTGATTCCAAGGTGTCCAGTATGCACGCCAGTGGCTCTTGATCTAAGGGAACAACTGCATCCATCTAGCCTTTTACAAAGATGGGAAAATTGAGGCTCCTACTGGCCACTGTGGACTACTAATGTGAGATTGGTTTGCATTATGTATTTAAGTAAGATATTTTTGCTTTAATGCTGTTGCTATATTGTATTCTTTTCTAACAAAACTCTAAATTTGGAAACACTATCACTTCAGGTCCTGGGAATGTTCTTTAGCAATGGAAATCTATTTGACAGTCACTATTGATGCAAAAGCTATGTAATCGATCCTTTTTAAAAATATTGTTTATTTATTTATTTTGAGAGAGAGAGAGAGAGCAGGGGAGGGGCAGAGACAGACAGACAGAGAGAGAATCCCTAGCAGGCTCTGTGCTGTCAGCGCAGAGCCTGACATGGGGCTTGATCTCACAAACCATGAGACCACGACTTGAGTTGAAATCAAGAGTCATCTGCTCAACTGGCTGAGCTACCAGGTGCCCCTAATCTCTCTTTTTAATAATCACCTTTAAAAAGAATTACCTTTCCAGGATTATAAATGGTAATTTCCCATTGTTCTGCATGTTCGTGTGTGCGTGTGTGTGTGTGTATGATTTGTATTAACTTTTAGTTTTACTAAACTTGGACTCATTTGATGGTGGAAATAAATGATCTGTAATTTTTCTGAAAATAAGTTGTGAATTTTTCACCGTCAGCTGTTAAGGATTCTAATTTTGGTACTTATCAAGCAGAATAAACCTTGTCATGTACAGCAACCAATGTTTATTTGTCACTATATCCAGAATTAAAACACCAGATCCTTTATAGAAATATGTGTAAAATAAATATATAGTTTGCATAAAAGTTAAGAGATTTTTTTCCGTTCTATGTTTAGGTTACTTCTATAGCTAAAAATGAGGTTTGTCTTTTTTTTTAAATTAAAATGATCTAAAAAGTTCTTCTGGGGCTCTTATTTTTGTCATATATGCACCTCTATTTAGACTGAATTGGCACAAGGCAAATGAGTAAATAGATGATGGATAAGTAGATAGGTAATGAGGAAGGAAAAGAGAAGACTAGAGAGACAGTTTTTTGTGATACATGCAGAAAACAAAAACTGTCATTTCTTGAAATCCAATTAAACTATTGTGAAGCTGAGTAAAAAAAAGTCACTCAAGGTCTAGAGTATAAATAAACAATTAAACCACTAAATACTACCTATATCACCACCATTTTCCATCTCATCAAGGATGGATTCACTAAAAATTTTCAGGAGTAAAACTTGTTTCCCAGGCTGTTACAAACACTGGATATTCTACTGGGAAAAACTCTGAATAAGAGTAAAGAAAATAGAGTCAGGTCTTCTATAAGGCTTGTTTTGAAAACGCAAATCTATTCCAAGGTAACTGACATATTAACCAACAGTTTGAGTATAATATGAATTTTACATCTGTTTGTGCATAATTTTATCTGCAGAAAACAGTACATAAAGCAAACAAAACAAAACAAAACAAAACAAACAAACACCCAAACCTGCACCCAGCTGACCTGAGACAAGTCAAATGCACCAAATGCATATACAACCAGACCTTGGACATTTACTAAGGACCTCAGCTAATGGGTGTAACTCAGTTAATGGGTGTTCTTTTGCATTTGTAAATTGTCTATTTAAAAGAAAAATCTATTCATCATCTCAGATATGTCTAAATGGTTCAAAATGCCAATCTGTGCATGCAAAAGAGAGCTTGAAGGATAAAAGAGAAGCTTGAAATGATAAAGCATTTTGACAGAAATCAGAGAACATGTGATATTTCCCAAGAACCAGAGACAACACAAGAAAATAAAAGAAAAAACTATGCTTGGAACAACTTCAATAATAAGGCCTCAAGAAGCAGAAAACATAAAAAGATTGTTAAACATACGGATTGAAGACCACATAGGAAGAAAATCAGAAAACGGAAATCATCTTTTTCATAATCAAAGAGGAAACACTTTTTCTAAGCTCTTTTTCCCCATCACCCTAGGCTAAGATGTAAAGATTTCTGATCAGAGCAGGGATCCCTTAAGATTGTTTTACTGTAATTTTCTCCTAATCATCCAAATATGAAAATTCCGTTTAAAAAGGAGAGAGAGAAAATGCTATCTATATACAAAGACCTTATACAGAAATCACCAAACCCAGCAAGTGACTCCCTTTAGACCAATCACTCCTTTGAGTGGTATATTCATTGGATTTAAACATACCAGGCTTGGGGCACCTGGGTGGCTCAGTTGGTTAAACGTCTGACTTCAGCCCAGGCCATGATCTCACGGTTCTTTGGTTCGAACTCCGTGTTGGGCTCTGTGCTGAGAGCTAGCTCAGAGCCTAGAGCCTGCTTTGGATTCTCTGTCTCCTTCTCTCTCTGACCCTGCCCTGATCATGCTCTCTCTCTCTCTCAGAAATAAATAAAAAAACAATAAAAAAATTTAAACATGGCTTGAATTTCCAAAGTTGTTGGCTGTTAGATCAAGCCATACAAATAAGAAAGCCTTAAAATTTTTTCCAAGGCAGAAAAACATGCCCTAGTATTTAAGGTAAACATAAAAATTCAGGTCTTGGGGCACCTGGGGCATTTGACTCTTGATTTCAGCTCAAGTCATGATCTCACAGTTTGTGAGTTCAAGCCCAGAATCAGGCTCTGCACGGGCAGCATGGAGACTGCTTGGGATCCTGTCTCTCTCTCTCTCTCTCTCTCTCTCTCTCTCTCTCTCCCTCTCTCTCTGTCCCTCCCCTGCTCTTTCTCTCTCTCTCTTTCTCAAAACAAATAAACAAAACAAATATTAAAAGAATTTAAAATTTCAGGTCCCTCTCAAAATAAAGTGCTGTATTGATTGTAGTACGTACACATTTCTTAAACATTTAACATGTGTGAAACTATGCTACCATTTTTATTCAGTTCTTACTTTTGTTTTTAAACATGTCACTTGATGAAGTCTTGAAGTGTTGTGACACATTTTTCCTGTAAAACCCTGTGGTTTTGACACAATTTTCATAGCACTTCCATTTTGGAGACTGCATACGTGGTGTTACAGCAAAACTGACTGTATTACACTTTAGAGAAGGCCACTAGCTTTCTACAAATAAAACTCATCTATACATTACATTTAAAGTGACAATTATCCAGAAAGATCATCATAAGTAAGATTGACGGTCTGTCAATAATGAAAGAACGTGGCGGTGGGGGATGGGAATTCCATCTCTAGGTTGACAGCAGTGTACTTAGCATTTCCTCTGAGACAGCATACCATCGTCTCAACTGCACCCCATATGTCCAAAATTGAAGTCTTCATCTTATTTTGAAGAACTGTTCCTCCTCTAGTTTCCGCCATCTGAGAGAAAACTGTCCCTTCATTCTTGCTCTTTCTCCCACTCACTCCTGAGCCTTGGTCATCCTGAATGACTCCTCCCACTCACCAAACTGCACCCAAACCATCACCAGACCTGTCTACTCATCTCCTCAGTACATTTCCAATCTCTCACCTTCTCTCTGTCTCCACTGCCCTGACCTGGTCTACATCTTCCGGAGGCTGCCATTTCTTTTTAATGGTGCCCCTGTTTACAGGTTCTTGTCAGAGTATGCTGTGAGGAATACAAGAATTAGGTCATACCTCTGACTAAAAAGTTCAATGACTTCTATTGTAGGCTTTATGATCCACAAAATTCCTTTAGTTCAACATGGCATAGCCCCGGCCACCTCTTAAATCTCATCTTATAATATTAGTCCCCCTCAGCCCCATTCCCAGCTTGATGGAGCCACGTCCTTCCTTGCCTCACAGCTCCCCTCATACTGTTCCTCTTATGTGCACTTCTCACCTGTTTAATTCATACTCAACTTTCAGGTCTTAGGTATATATCACTTTTTCAGAAACATTTTTTACCTCCTACTCTAAATGAGCACCCTCTTCACTCTCTTACTGGTCTTACAATTATTGTCCATCTTGAGGCCGATCTCAATTTGCATTTTTTTATACATTTGTATGATCGTTTACTAAATTCTCTATTTCTCACTGGACTATGCATCCCACAAGGACAGAGAGTTATCCTATTTTGGTCACAATATTGAATAACATATGTCTTTCACAGAATGAAAATTTTCAGTATTTGCATCACGAATAAATTCCCTCAGAAAACATTTATCACATGTTTTAGATGTTGGAATATGTTCTGGAACTATATCTAAGAACACATGGTCTTTTCTGGGAAGGCATAATCAGATCATCATCCTAATAGCAGTACTTAGCATTTTGTGGATTTGTGATGGGTTATATATTGTCAAAATCCATCTTCACAACAATGCTATGAAGTTGGTACAGTTGGGTTGTTAGCCTCACTTCCCAGATGAAGAAACTGACTCGGCAAGGTTAAGCAATCACCCAGGGTTATACAACCAGTCAGTGGCAGAAGTCTCATACATGTCCTCTACTCTCTACAGAAGCAGAAAGGACATACTCATCCTTAGGGAGTGGTGAAAACTTTCACTGAAAAGTAAAATTTGATCTGCGTCTTAAAGAATGGGTCAGAGGTTTTCAGACAGAAAAGGGGGTGAGGGTATGCCAGAAGGAAGAGCAGATGCATGTGTGTGAAGGACATGGCATATTTGTGGTGGGGCCAAGGAATCCAGAGGAGGTAAAGCACTCAGTCACGTGGCAGAGAGAACGAGGAAAGGATGCAAAAGAAACAGGCTGGGGCCAGATTAAGAAAGACCTGCATTAAATCTAAGCTGATCAAAGGAAAGCCCGTGATAGTTATGGTCTAACAAAATTACAAATATTCCACCTACTTCCTGTGTCTTAAAACGCTAAGTGTACAGATTCTACCACCGGAAAACAAAAGTGCCAGACTTATTAAAACATCTGGATAACTAAAGTCAGATGTTAGAAATTTCTAATTAAACTGGGGCGCCTGGGTGGCTTAGTCGGTTAAGCGTCCGACTTTCGCTTAGGTCATGATCTCGCGGTTCGTGGGTTCGAGCCCCGCGTCGGGCTCTGTGCTGACTGCCAGCTCTGAGCCTGGAGCCTGTTTCAGTCTGTGACTCCCTCTCTCTCTGACCCTCCCCTGCTCGCACTGTCTCTCTCTCTCTCCTAGAAATAAATAAAATATTAAAAAAAAAAAGAAATTTCTAATTAAAATAAACCCACAGCCATCTTCCTACTCCATTCTCTTGCTTGGACATATCTGTCCTAGATAAACAGGTATGCGGTAGGGGTGCCCCGCGGCATAGGAGAGCCACGGGGATCCAGAGTGGGATTTTGGAGCAAGATCAGTGTGAGATGAGTGTCCACTCAGAGAGGCAGCCCAGGGTGAAATCTCAGTGCTCCAGAGGGGTGGGAAGACATCCAGGTAGGGGATGGGGATTCTATAGGGTCCATTCTTAGGAGATGGGCATAAGGTGCCAGAGCCTGAGTATTTCCACAGAGGCACAGCCCAGTGCCGGGGATCATAGCTACATAAGGATGACATCCATGAAGAGGGAACTGGGTGAGGAGGAAGTCCAGGTATGAAGGTGGAAGGTGTCAGAGCCCAGGAGAGGTGAGGAGTGATTCTGTGTGGGAGAGTGGCCCGATGTAGGGTGTAAGAGGCCAGCTGGAATAACGAAGGTGCCTAGCATGGGGACTGAAAACCCAAATGGAATGAGGAAGGTATCCCTGGGGGGGATGGAGCAGGATCAGTGATAGGAGTGAGTTAAATACACTGTATATTTAGCATATATTAAGAATACAAAAAATAATCATGCAGCGTTTTCGCCAGAGAATAAAGTTACAAATATGGAA
The DNA here is from genome assembly GCF_003009895.1 of Hyaena hyaena. Classification (NCBI taxonomy): domain Eukaryota; kingdom Metazoa; phylum Chordata; class Mammalia; order Carnivora; family Hyaenidae; genus Hyaena; species Hyaena hyaena. The sequence goes on along the minus strand of NW_024081029.1, from coordinate 1,602,691 downwards.
AGGAATCCTAATTGACTAGAATTGAATACTTCAATGTAAACTCAGGGATTTATAAAACTATCTCTATGATAGCGAAATAAATATACAGTAGTCTCTGCTTATCCACAGGAGATATGTCCCAAGACCCCCAGGGACTGCCTGAAACTGCAGATAGCACCAAACCATATATACATATACATGTATATGTACACACACACATCATGTATTTTCCTGTACATATAAATGTATGATAAAGTTGAATTTATAAATCTGAGATTTAAGAGATTAACCACAATAACTAATAATAAAATAGAACAATTAGAACAATATACTGTAATAAAAGTTCTGTGAATGTGCTCTCTTTCTCTCTCAAAACATCTTTCTGGGGGCACCTGGGTGGCTCAGTCTGTTAAGAATCTGATTCCTGATCTCAGCTCAAGTCATGATCTCACAGTTTGTGGGTTTGAGCCCCCATGTCAGGCTCCTGGAGCCTGCTTGGGATTTTCTCTCTCTCTCTCTCTGTCCCTCCCCCCCTCAAAATAAATAAATCAACTTAAAAAACAAAACATCTTTCTGTACCAAGGCACCTGTGAGGCTCAGTAGGTTGAGCATATGACTCTTGATTTCGGCTCGGGTCATAATCTCACAGTTCACGATACTGACGTCTGCATCAGGCTCTGCATTGACAGCATGGAGTCGGCTTGAGATTCTTTCTTCCTCTTTCTGCCCCTCCCCTTGTTCACACGTGCAGGATCTCTCTCAAAATAAATAAACTTAAAAAAAATCTTTCTGTACTTTGCTCCCTCTCCTTGTAATGATGTGGGGTGATCAAATGCATGTGATGAGTTGAAGGGAGGTGAATGACACAGGCATTGTGACATGTTGTTAGGTTACTACTGACCTTCTGACAATATCAGGAGGAAGATCGTCTTCTTCCAGGCTGCGGCTGGTTGACCCTTGTGACTGAAACCATGGAAAACAAAACTACAGATAAAGGGATGCCACTGTACATGTCTGTGCTTGTGCACGTGTGGTGTTCATGTTTACTTACATTTGCTAGCTCTGTCCACTGCAAGGGCATGATAAGGTCAAGAACCATATGTACACCTAGCACTCAGACCTTCGTTTCTAAAGACCTTTATCCACTGGAAACAGGGCTTCTTTGAATAAACAGAAGATTCCAAGGCCGGGGAAGAAAAAGTACAAGGTGAGCCCACAATATTTTATTGTGTCTGAAAGTGAGGAAATATTCAAAAAATGATGGGAACTTGTCAAACGCCACAAAAGCCAGGTTGGAGGGGTTCTCACTGGCCAAGTCAGAGATAATTTCAAGGTCAAAATAAACACAAAGTAACAGATTTACCAATTAATTTAAGTCCAATTGTAACAAATGTACCACTCTGGTGGGGAAGTGTAATAATGGAGGACATTGTGGATGTGTGGGGGTAAGGGACATAGAGTAAATCTTTGTACCTCCCCTTCAGTTTTGCTGTTAACCTAAAACTATTCTAAAAAAAACCAGTCTTTAAAGATAAATTAAATAGGGAGTCATGTGCCCATATTTATAGAAATAATCCATTGAACAAACAAATTGAAACTATGATGAGACAGGGGATTTTACATCACCTCAAAGTATCTTTTCAAGAGAGGCGTCTAGGTGGCTGAGTCACTCAAGTATCTGACTCTTGAGTTCAGCTCAGGTCATGATCTGATGGTTTGTGGAATCGAGCCCCATGTTGGGTTCCATACTTATGGTAAGAAGCCTGCTTGGGATTCTCTCTCCTCTCTGTCTCTCTCAAAATCAATAAACATTTTAAAAATATGTATCTTTTCAAGAAAAAATACCTAACTGCAAAGGTTAAAAGAGTAACTTCACAGTGGACAAGGTGGCCCCCTTACTGACGTGATGAAAGTGAATGCCACCAGCAACAGGCTGATGCAAAGAAAGGAGTGAAGCATCACTTTTGCAATATCCCTGCTGAAGATGCAGAACCTGAGTCTAAAGAAAAGGAAATATTAGGCAAACCTAAGTAGAGGACATTCTGTAAAGTGATTGGATCTTCAAATGTGTCAGGATCATTAGTCAAGGAAAGGCTGAGAAGGTGCTGCAGATGACAGAGGCTAAACAGACAAGTAAATGCAATGTGATTTTGAGCTTCAACCTTTTATTATAAAGGATATTATTTCAATGTGATCTGAGGACGAGACGGCAGTAAGGTATCAATGTTAACTTCCTAATTTTGAGGGTTGTACTGGGGCTATACCCTTCTTGTAGGAAATTCACGTTCAAGTATTCAGGTTGCTGAAGCATAATATCAGCAATGTACTCAACAATAGGTTCAGGAAAACAGAAGTTCTTTGTACTTACTGTAGACCCATCATTCCTGAGAGTTGATTTTTCTTCTAAATAAAGAAACAACAATAATATCACATTTATATGTCTGCTCAATTCTCCAGAATCTAGCTTGAACTCAAATAAACCACAGGTGGATCTTTGTCTTTTGAACTCCTAGCAATATATTGTTTCCCTTAGCAACTCACTGAAAGGTATGTTCATTCCCACTTACACAGTTCTTAACAAATTATTCTTGGTTTTCAATCTTTCCAGCCAATTATGTTTATTATATAACCATGGTTGAGGTTGATAGACCAAGATTACCAGAAGCACACTAAAATAAAAATAATAATAATAGTAAAATAACAACATAAAATGTTGAGTGTATTTAGCTTGCTGTAGCAAAGGTCAAGGCAACCCACAGGAGCTGTAGGAGTATCTCAGTAAGTGGGAGTTGAGAAAGGCTTTTTATGGGATTTGAGTTTCTGCTGGATGATTCAAAGGAGTTAAAAAAGCAGGGACAAATTCTGGATTGGAAGCCACCAAGAAGCAAGGCAGATTCAGTGATTGGGAATCCTAACACTTTCTGTCTCAGAGGTGGAGGATTAAGGCAAGCATAGAGGCGCCCCGGAGAAAGAAGCAGCAATCACCCACGTTAGTCAGAAGAGGGGGGTGTTTAGTCATTTCTGCAGTCATGCGGTGGCCTGTCTGTGGCATGTTCTTGGCAACGTTCATGGCCTATTGAGAATATTATGGTCTGGTTATCATCAGGGCTATTTTTCAATTTCTCACCAAAAATGTGGGAGAAGGGCTCCTGTGTGGCTCAATCGATTAAGCATCTGAATTCTGATCTCGGCTCAGGTCATGATCTCATGGCTCATGAGACTGAGCCCCGTGTTGGGCTCTGCACTGACAGTGTGGCACCTGCTTGGGATTCTCTCTCTCTCTCTCTCTCTCTCTCTCTCTCTCTCTCCCTCCCTCTCTCTGTCTATCTAGCTCTCTCTCAAAATAAATAAATAAAAATTTAAAAAAAAAGTAAGTGTTAAGTAGGTCTGTAAGAGGCAGACATTGTAAACATAGGAAGTAATCGCTGTAGCCTATTATTAAGGGAAGAAAGCGTGGAGCTAAAATAAAAATATGAAGAAGGAGGAGGAGGAGGAAGAGAAGGAGGAAAAGAGGAGAGGAAGAAGGAGGGGGAGGAGTGGAAGGAGAGGAAGGAAAGTAAAAATGTAGTAAAATGTAGTCAAACAAAGGGAAGAGTGGGAAGAGGGAGAGGAAGAAAACAGTAAATTGGCTGCTATTTCTAAGGCTTTACATACACCAAACATTTTTCATTTTCAAAGCCACACAGCAAATTAGCTAGTATTATTATCTTCATTTTACAGATGAGAAAATTGAGGAACTGGGAGATTAATTTCCCCAGTGCCACTCAGCTAGCAAGTAGCAAAGCCAGGGTCACTATATAATACACACGATGGTGGGTTTATACGTCCAATGGCTAAATATTTACTGAAGCTACCACATACAAAGTATTATCTGGTATTACAGGAAATCATATGATATAGCACCCTCTAAAATATGCCTGAAAACTCTTCCAAACATTTGCCATTCTCATCAATCCCCCTTCTTCCCCTCTTCCTCACAGTTTCAAAGGGTGTAACATAGTCTCACATGTCAGTTGAAATACGGGATCAACAATGTATCTTGTTTGACTTTAACTTTGACTTTAACTTACCCGCAACTCAGGCCTTCATCTCCTCCCATTCTTCTCCCTGTGCTTACCTTGTTTCTTTTTTAAACTCTGCTGCTCATGTACACTCCGTGTGTTGTGCCAATTGTCTGCTTATATATCTGTGTCTTAGGAGACATTATTTATATTTTTGGCTGTTTAGCATCTTGATTTCCTTTTGGGGAATTTCTCCTACCCAGTGGTATGCTGATAAAATCTGGCTCTCCAGGGGGAGAAAAAAAATATTTTTAAATAGTATTTTTACTAATAAAATGTTATTATAAATGTTACATACAAACCTTACATTTTGTTATAAATTTTACTGATATAAAGAACATATAACAATCTATAAATAATAATAAAATCTATAATACTCTGTCTTTCCATTGTAAATTCCATACGGCAATTAATTCTCACAGAATGCTTTTGTTTTTTTTAACTCTTTTTTTAAAATTTAAAAATAAAAACATATTTAATGACAGACAGAGTGCAAGTCAGGGAAGGGCAGAGAGAGAGGGAGACACAGAATCCGAAGCAGGCTCCAGGTTCTGAGCTGTCAGCAGAGCCCAACTGGGGGCTCAAACTCCCGAACTGCGAGATCATGAGCTGAGCCGAAGTTGGACGCTTAACCGACTGAGCCACCCAGGTGCCCCTGTAACTCTGGTAGCCAAACTATAGTAGTAGTTGATGACAACGTGTAGCTACGGCTCAAACGTTGCTGGCATTATCATGTACTTAATGAGCAAGGGAAAGGGAAACAACAAAGAGACATGTCAGAACTATTCTGGTTCATCGATGACATAAGTTCTTTGATGAATCTCATAACAGTTTTTGAATACTAGAGAAATATTTCCTCAATTTTTTGAGCTCTTTGTAATGTAATGGCTGCAGCTGTCATACAATTTTAAATTTAATCTGCATTATTTCTCCATCACTTTCTTAAGTCTGAACAACCAAGAAAACGATAAATCAAGTCCTACTTTGTAGCATTTGTGAGTTTGTATGGTACAAAACAGTCCCACCCCAGACAATTTCGTAGCCCATCAATGTATCATATTTCCACCCCAAAGCCACAGTAGATGCAATGCAAATAACCTTAAGGACATAAATAATAGTAAAATGTCGTAAAACAATTAGGAAGTGGTAAGTTTTGAGTACTATTTTTGTTTTAATTTAATTTATTTAACTGTACGTTAAAATCATTTAATTTTAAATAATTACTGTTTTTAACAAGTGGCTTATAAACTTCCTGAAAATGGAACAATTGGCTGTTAGGAGCAGTACAAGCCAGTCTAGCACACCACTGCTTCTTCCCTACAGGTCATGGGCACTCTTGGGTAGGAAGAACCATCTTCCATGTTTTATAAAGGAGACCAAAGGAAACAGGTCTCCCCTCCACCACAAGGAGTCAAGGGACAGGCCTAGATGCTAAGCTTGGCCCCTAATGTGCTCCTCCTGGGGTCTGAATTTTGACTGACTCATAAAATGAGGGAAGAAACAATTGGAGATCCATTGCCCATCATGGCGGCAGTTGCTAACCAACCAGCTCCTGCTGTGGAACCGTGCTAGGCTTCCCTTCCTACTGTGTGGAGGGCCCCTGGTTACTGCCTTTCTTAACACCTGTTCTTAAGCCTGTGATCCTCCCATGTCTTTCTATAAGCTACCTGTGGGATCTCTCTATTGCTCACACTCAACAAACCCAACAGTTACTGTGCAAGGTCTTAGAGGGATTGGCTGGATCTTCCTGTTTCTAAATCTTGTACCTCACATAGTGCTAACACCAGGTGAAGAATCAATAAATATTTGCTAAAATGAATATGTGAATGGATTTTATATGTGAACATGTGAACGTTAGGGTAACATTCCTGATTATATAGATCATATACAACCCCCTAACATAATTTGAAATAATAAGATAACATTCTGAGTTCCAGAGTTTCAGAATAAATGTTGTAGCACGATGTTTCTGCGTGTGATAATTATACAGTAGTCCTCTCCTTATCAGTGAGGGATAAATTCCAAGATCCTCAGTGGATGCCTGAAGCCACAGAGAGTAAACAGCCCCATATATACTGTTTTATTCTTATACATAGACACCTCTGATAAAGTTTAATTTATAAACCAGGTGCAGTGAGAAATTATTAATATCTAATAATAAAAGAGGACAATTATAACAATACAGATCTTCCTCAGCTTACGATAGAGTTACATCCTGATAAACCCATTGTAAGTTGAAAATATCATAAATCAAAAAATGCTTTTAATACACCTAACCTACAGAATATCACAGCCTAAGCCTAGCAAAGCTTAGATATGCTCAGAACACTTACATGATCCTGGAGCTGGGCAAAATCATCTAACACAAAGCCTATTTTATAATAAAGTGTTGACTGACTCAAGTGAGTTAGTGAGTACTACATGCAAAGGGAAGAACAGAGTGGCTGTATGGATGTGGAATGCTTGTAAGTGTGAAGCTTATGCTCGTGATGGTGTGGCTGACTGCGGCTGCCACTCCCAGCATCACAGGAAAGAATGGAGCCACCCAGCTAGCCCAGGGAAAAGACCCAAATTCATACTTCAGAGGAGGGTTTCTACTGAATGCATATCACTTTCACACCATCCTAAAGTCAAAATGTTAGTAAGTCAAATTATAAGTCAGAGACCATCTGTGTACTGTAATAAAAGTTATATGAGTATGCTCATTCTCTCTCATGCTCTTACTCTCTCTCTCTCTCTCTCCGAATATCATTGTACTTTACCCACCCTTCTTCTTGTGACTATGTGAGAAGATAAAATGCCTAGAAGGCACCATGAGGCAGAGTTAGGCTACTATTGACCTTCCCACAATTCTTCAGAAGGAGGATCACCCGCTTCCACACATCAGTAACTGAAACTGCTGAAACAAAACCACAGATAAAGGACTTCAAGCATATTTGTTATTAGGTATCTCTCTATATTAGGATGTTGATAGTCCTGTTGATGTTAATAATAATCCCACTGGTAGTGGGAGGAGGTGGTATTTGCCAAGTGTCTGGATATTTCTCGTGCCTACTTTATATCCTTTCCACCTGCCTTTCACTGCAGCCATTGAGGCAACGAGCTTCCTACAGGTGATCCCTGATAACTCATCACCTCAGCTCCACTGCATTCTCTGGGACTTCCCTGACGTCTTGGCAAGGCACAGCCATTCACACAAAATTTAGAAGTGAGAGAACTAACAGACAAGTCTTAATTTACGGGGATTTGAAGTGTGTAAGTAGTTCGTCCCTTCATTTGTCCCTCCAAGAGAAAATTCTGAGGAACATTCATTCTACAAGGCTTTTCCCAGGGTCCCAGCAAGACTGAGCCCCAGTTGCCCAAGGTGATGACAGACTCAATGACATACTCTTGTATTGGTTTCTTTCTCCTCTACTTGTCCCAGTTGCCTACTCCTGTCCCCTGGGATCATGTCCCAAATAAACTACCTTGTCTGAGGCTCAGATTTTTGAGGAAGGCCGAACTAAGATAATAACTCAGAAAAAAATTTTTTTAAAGGAAAGAGCATTTTTCTCTTCAACTCTTCCTAACATCTCAGTTATTCACAACTTGTCGCAAGTTGATTCAAAACCAGAATTCAACAGTAGGTAGTGGTAAAGGCTACATTGTGTCCCTCCAAAATTTATATATGAAAGCCTCTACTCCCAGAACCTTGGAAATGTGACCATATTTGGAGAGATGGCCTTTAAAGAGATGATTAAGTTAAAATGAGGCCACAACCTGAGCCATAATCCAGTTTAGTGTCCTTCTAAGTGAGGACAGGGCGAGAAGGTAGTCATCTCCAAACCAAAGAAAAGGGCTTCAAAAGAAACCGAAACCTACCAATACCTTGATCTTAGACTTCCAGCCCCCAGACTGTGAAAATAAATTTCTGTTCTTTAAGCCACTCAACCTGGGCTACTTTTTTTTAATGGTAGTCCTAGCAAACAAATTCAGTATATTAACAGAAAATAATATTTTTTTACCCTTTACTAGTATAGGACCTACTTACCAATCCATCAAGAGAGAATTCTTTTAGAAAGGCACAGAGGTTTAATATTCATGATACTGTTGAGTCATTGACAAAATGTAAAGTTATTTTTAGGATTCTCTCTATATGACATCAATATATTTTCTAAAGTTTTGTAGTTCAAAGAGACAAAGTTTCTCTCACCTGGGACTGCAGCTCATCAGAAATGAAACATTTCCATATATCACTGTGTAAAAAGTGCATCTCTACCATGGCAGACTTTTCTAACTTTCAGGATTGGAAGGAGCATTCTTTTCTCATGTTGCTGTAGAGGGAAGCATGGCTGGGCATTATATAAAACGTTGATAAAACCTGGAAATGTTCACAGTTTGTGGGAGGTATTTCAGATCATGGAATAAAGAGGAAGGGTAAATTATATTGAGTTGCTTTCTGTATTGATTTAATGCCTCGTTACTTTTTCTGGATCATGGAGAGTTCCCAGAACACTCTGCTTTCCTCTTTACTTTTCCTTTGATCCACAGTAACCAGTTGTGTGCGTGGAAGGGCCATTGTTACTCCAACATGAAGGAGAGAGACCTAGAAAAGATGGGAAAGCAGGTGAGGCCAATATGGTGAGGGCTGTGAGGGCAGCCAAAGTGAATGAAAGGCCTTTCTCTAAGGGGAAAACAATTATTTCAATTCTCTCTCTCATAACTCACACTTAAAATTTGGGCATAAATAGATCATTGGAAGATATTAAAGAGCCATGATTAATATCATATGTAGAAATGTTATCTAAAACTGTTAGGAGGCTAGGCCACAGAAAAACAAACATCCATAAGCAAGCAACAGTTTCTTCATATCAACATGTCACTGGTCACATTTTTCAAAACACCAGCCTTAAATTCCTGTGGGAATCATAATATATATTTATTACAAAAAGAGAAAAAGGAAAAATATTTCTTTTTTTTTAAATTTTTTTAATGTTTTATTTATTTCTAGGAGAGAGAGAGAGACAGCGTGAGCAGGGGAGGGCCAGAGAGAGAGGGAGTCACAGACTGAAACAGGCTCCAGGCTCCGAGCTGGCAGTCAGCACAGAGCCCGATGCGGGGCTCGAACCCACGAACCGCGAGATCATGACCTAAGCGAAAGTCGGACGCTTAACCGACTAAGCCACCCAGGCGCCCCAAAAGGAAAAATATTTCTAAGGAACTCTTCAGTCAAGTTTGAGTGTATTAGCTAAAAGTGATGTAATCAAATGAAGTCTACTACTGTGGAATTCTGTGCTAATTAGCAGAGAGAAAGGTGACTTCAGCAGAAACGATATGACAATGGTCCAAGGAAGAACACTTCATCTGGAAAAGTATGTGCTGAAGGTACACAAGCCCATTGTTTATGTGGTCCCAATAAAGGACCCTCACAAAAGGGATACTACTTCTCCAAAGGGATTATTGAATTTTTAGCCGTTCCAGAATGAAGACTGAAAGGTCTTTTGATATCCCACTCCTTAACTTGTTTGATGTGTTTACAGAAATTTGGGTGGGGGCATTCTTTAAAGAGCATATGGGAATATAAATTACTCTGGGCTCCATTGGTTAGGATCACGTGCTATATGAAATAATTACCCAATTTACTCCAGAACAGTAATGAAATTTGCAGTTAGTGATCAGTCAGGTGCTAGATCACTTTCATTGGTCATCAATTTTTAACCTCAGTTGAGAGATTTTCTCAAATGACATATTTAATTGATACAGATAAAGAAGAAATAAGCCACCCACCAAAAAAGAGGTGGCCATTGCGAGTTATCTAAATCTCTAAGATGACAGAAGGAAAGTAACCTCATGCTGAGTTCAGTAATAACCAGCCTTCATGTCTGAGCTCCAAAGAGTACTCTGAAATACAGATGTGTTCCTTCTTACCGCAATCCCTGCTTTTTATAGTCTGCTAGTGAGCAGACCATTTCTTTCCTTTATCCTTTCTTGCTTTCATGCTTTCTTCCTTGAATTATGAAGAAGCATCAGCCTGGGGCCCTACTTTATGTTATAGACAGTCTGCCAGGAGGACAGAGTACATAGAACTGAGAGGAAACTCAGAGTTCTGCATCTGAAGCAATAAACAGATGCTTTGGGAAGAGGTAAGAAACACCTATCTGGAAAGTTCCAACCAATTAACACTAATAAAGGACCAGGGTCTGTACAGTAAAAAGTTCTGGAATGGTTGGTGTATACTAATAAATAGCAATGTAACACACAAGCAGTGCTTTAACAGGTTTTAACTTAAAACCTCAGACTCTTGCTATGTCGGTGCAGAACCAGAAGAAGACAGAAACACTAACACAATCTCCTTACAGAGGAGCATATACACAAATTTGGGATAATCCGTGACAGCCACCCAGCAATATATTTACTACACCTGCTATCCGAGAAGGTGGAGGTGTCTTTCCCTGTCCACTCACAGATTTGTGAGTGTATGTGGCCTGGTGGAAACAGACAAGGAATTTAGACAAACATACTGCCCACTCATTAGCATGTGGTTTTGGCAAGTTGCTTCACCTCTCTGAGAAGTGGGTTTTGCCATCTATGAAGTGCGAATAATGATAATATCCACCAGAGCTATTTCCAAGGGGCTAACCACATTTGCAACTTGTCCTGAAATAAAGTAAAAACTGCACACAAAGCACATAACTTGGGAAATACTTGATAAATGTTCATTTCCATCTTTTCTTTTTCCTCCCACCACATGTATTTCCTTGTTGATAGTCACTTCTGGCACAGCAAACAAAGGCGATGGGTTCATTGACAACCACTTAGGCAAGAGCGGTCAAACCGGTAAACGATTTGACAGTGTGCTGAGCGGAAGCTCCAGAGAGAGGGGCTGCAGGGATTACTTCTCCCCCTGAGCACATTCTCCACAAGAGGCACATTTTTAGCAATTCTGGGAAAGTATTATGTTGTCATGAAAGAATGAGAAAGAGACAAGCATGGGAGCAATACCGAGGCAGTCAAGGAAGCTGCCTCATTGACATCTTGATGAGTCCCTTGAGGCTCAGCCACACCTTGGTTGGCTTCCCCAAAAGAATGTTAGATCTGGAATCCCTTTCAAGGCAAAATTACGCCAAAATAATTGAGAAGTTCTAGCCCCCATTCCTTCTTTTTCGGACTAGAGTGACAAGATGAACCTTAATGGCAGAGTGTAGGGAAATACACAGGAAAAAGAGACAGGCGCTGACTTTACTGCTCTGATGCAACCCTTTTGGTTGTGACTTGACATCTTTAAATATCTCAATTGGTACCGTAACAGACCTTTCCGGATCATTAAGTGATTCTTCTTGGGAACACTCTAGATTATTGCTAGCAAGGCATTGTTTTTCTGTGCTTCCATGCAAAACGGGGAGTAGGGAGGGGGAAAGATTCTGAAGACAGGCTTGGAGCACAATTAGACACACGCTACAGTCTCCAGCTCTATCTCGGCAGCAAACTTGGGTGGCTAAGTTTCCACAACATTTGTAGGGAAACAAATACTCTATAATTGCAGGCTTATGCTGTTCTTGTAATGGTTTCATCAATGTCCTCAGTCCCTCCTGAAGGCTTGAGAGGATTATGAGTTTCATGACAAATACACATAGCAGAGGGGTAGCCTGTGGAAGCCAAGAACTCTGGAGCAGCTGGGCAGATTGTGACCTTGAGTAAAAACTTACTACTTTACATGGTTTGTTTCCACATGTAAAAGCCAGAGCTCCAAACTTCAATAGGACTTTATGAAGACAAGTTGGGTATCACTAGTTCAAATGTCTCTAACCACCTTCACCTTTTTCTTTAGTCACACTCCCTCTGTCTATTCTCCATCCCTCTTTCCCTCCATCCTATGATGAAGTTGAGACTCTACTGAAAGGGTCAATAAACAGAAACCCTATGTTTCAAGACTGATGACCTTATTCAGACCCTCCCAGCCTCTGTACTCTCCATAGACCTGATGTGAAGGGGAGACTGGGAACGAATGTGTAGCTCAAAGCATAACATGATTATCTTTACACATTAGGTCAACTTATAGAAACTAGACCATCCCTAGAGAAAATACTAAAGTGTATACTCACTAAGATTAAAAGGTATGTTGATTTATTTGAAAGATGGCTATTAACTGAAGAATGTGAAGTTACCTAAATTTTGGCCAGCACAATAAACTGAACAGAAATACCAAAGAATAGAGTTTAATAATTTAAAAGGCCCCAGAAGAATTAGTTTATACTTGAGCAGAGGTTTCTTTATGTACCTTATCTAAAATCAGGGTAAGTATTCTAATTTACAGATAGCCCACACCTGAGGCTCCTCTTTTGCAAGTCCACATTTTCCCAGGAAGTAGGTTGGTTGCAGCAGGAGCAAACTGCAAGGGTTGGCAAAAATTTCCCTGAAGTTCCAGATGTAAATATTTTAGGCTTTGCGGGTCACACACATATGGTTTGGTGACCTCTGTAGCAACTACTCCCCCTACCATTGTAGCTTGGAAGAAGCCATAGACAATATATAAACGAATGGGTGTGGTCTTGCCCCCATAAAACTTTAGCTATGAACCCTGAAGTTTAAGTCTTATAGTTTTCACATGTCACAAAATATTAGTCTTCCTTGAATGTTTTTTAATCAGCTAAAAATGTTTGTATGGTTCCTGGGCCACACAGAAACAGGAAATGGCCCATGGTCGGTGTTTGCCAATGCCAGCATCCCACAAGGACAATGAGTTGTATAGGCAGAAAATATTAGTCTGGATTGGATAAATCAGGAAAACTGACTTTTTATATTAACTTCATATGAGGGGAAAAAGTTACACACATGAAAATATGTTCAAAATATTATGTATTATACATATAATATTATACAACATAATAGTTGTTGGTGATGTTTATTTATGTAGAAACTGCCATGTATATAAGTTTACCACATAAAAACCCAGAAGCACACAAGTAGGCATGGATTGTCAAAAAGCACAAAGGTAGTAAATGTGCACATACATAGGTCAAAGTTGAGGTATGAATTTGTCTCCAATATCATTGGAAGCAAAAGCGAAAGGGAAGCATTCAATTCAATTCAACAAATATTTATTTTGTTAGTTTCTCCTACGAGCCAACCATCATTCTAGGTACTAGGAATATGAGAATTAAAACAGAACAAAGTCTTGGCTGTCACGACATAAAATAGTTATGAGATAGATTCTCTTGATAATAAGACAAAATAGCAAGACTTTAAGGGAAGTGAAGACTTTGTAGACCTCCTAGGTGTAGAGAACTGTTAACAATTTTACTTTAGGCTCTGCATAGTCAACCCTGCTATGCTATGAAAACTTTTGTCTCAATGACATGCCTATGAAAGTGCAATATTAAATTTTTTCTTGCATCCTTCAGTGAAAACTGAGGACAGGACACCAAAGCTTGCCTCAGTAAAAGTAACCCTGCAGTCAGCCAACACAGCCTAGTGTCAGTATATAATTTTTAGCTGATCTAAACTAATCCAAGAATAGGACATGGATTACTAGATAGAAACCGCATCTCAAAATCTACCTCAGAATAACCTTGGAAGCTTCTGAAATATTGTAGATGTTTGGACTGCACTAGCGAATCAGAATCTCTGAAAGCGGGCCTAATAATCTGCATTTTGAAAGAGCGCCTTGAGATTTTGAGAACCTTTAACTCTTAGTAGGAGGTTTTAAACTGTTTGCCTTCTTCAGGTGTTGTGAAATCAATCTGGAGGACAGTATTTTTTTTTGAAAGAGATTAAAATAAAATAGAAAGAATACTAAATATTAATAGTGGACTACACTTTTTAAAAATATGTACTTAAGTAGTACAGATGGTAAACATAAGCATATTTTTCAGAAACTTTTATTTTTATGTATACATGTAGTATAAGTCATACCTATATATCTTTATTATGGGTTTCACTCAAAAAATTCTAAAACCACTGACCAAGAGGTACACATCGACTTCAGATCCTTCAAAGGGGCTCTAAAAATATCAGTCTTCTCTGATCTGAGAACCAAAAGCAAACAGTTGAGTGTAGCATTCTCCGGCAGGAATCTAAAGGGTGTGTATTCTGTGTTTTGCCAATAAAGTAGGAGACAATAGGGTTAAAATCCTTGGGATAGATGTGTTTAAATAAGAACACTGACTGGAAGATGATGGTGAGAGACATAATGGTGTTTTATAATAATGGTAATGGAAGAGGAGGAAATTGGATCTAACGATCTCATAATAAAGTAATTGGGCCTCTTAAATTTTAATATCATCAAAGGTAACTATTTATTGCTAGTATCTATGCCATTGGCACCTTATGCATATATATATGTGTGTGTGTGTGTGTGTGTGTGTATATATATATATATATATATATATAATGTGCTTTTGTTCTAAGCATACACTAGTGAAGGAAAACATCAAATATCCTTTGTTTACCATGATATGTTCATTCATATTTTTAAAAATACATATTGTTGGAGGGGCTGAGCTGTCCCTGTGGATTAACATTCTGGGAAACCATGTACAAACTCATGACCACCTACAGAGGTCTTCTGGCCATAAAATAGCAAAACATTTCCCCAGGCCATTTTTGTGTTCTCGATTTACTAGTTTACGTGAAGCAATAATTCACCCCAATTTTATTTATGATATCGGAGGATAAAACTTAGAACATGTCAGTGCATTGACTCTTTACGATTAACAGACCTAAATTTAAGTTTCCATCCAAACCTATATAGTCACCTCTTTACAAATTCATTCCCCTCCCAAAATTATGATGCAGGTCCCATTATAGCAGGTGCTATTTCAGAAAGAGCAGATGCTTCCGTCAGTTTCAGTATTTGTAATATGAATGCACTTGTAATATGAATGTGAGATATGCATTTCACAAAAAGCATATCTTTCAAAGACTCAGCACAGAGAGTGACTTTATTGTGGCTACAGATATTAAGTCAGTTCCGAAATAAAACAACAAAGGCCGTATTTCCTGTTTGAACAAAGCTTTGTGAATGCAACTTAGTTAAGTATTAAACAATTTTTATTACGTGGAACTTGTTCTTTAGAGCAAGTGTTTGTTTTTAACACAGAATTCATAGAAGAGTTTCACCGTGTTTGTGAACTCAGAAATGTCTCAAATTTTGTGTATATTGATGTATAGATTTTTCTAGGGAGTGGACTCATAGCTTTCACCAGTTTCTCAAAGGAATTCATGACAAACAAAAGCATCACAAAACAAACTTTCACTGATTTAAAGCCAGGCTTTATTTTTCCATTCCGTGATTTAAACTCTGGATCTTCTCCGTCTGTCTTCAGATAAGATCGAGCACAGTTTTTTCCTTGTATTTGTATAATTTATTCTTGAAGGATTTCATTAGGTAACACCCTGACATTCTCTTCTCCAAAAGAGAGACAAACAAAGCTTCACCGGGAAGAAAAACAGTTGAGAGGAATGGTTTCAAAGGAAGTACAAAAGCCAAGGTCTAAGTCTCTTTAGAGATGTTTATGTCCACATTGGAGCAGTAAAATAATGTACAAAGCTTGCTGATAAATAACGTGTTCCTTCTATAGTAGTAGACGAAATCACAATGGAATGTCAAGCCAGGTAAATCATAAGGAAAGTACTTTGGTTAGGTCAACATTTCTCTCAAATAGTAGAGGTTAATATTAACATGGTTTCCTAGAAAACGATCCTCTCCTTACCATAAATCACACAACAAATGCACAACCCAGTCCATTTTTGAAGTATCTCTTAAAATCTGCAACCAAGGAAGTTTAAATGGATAATGTGTAGTGAAAGATATGGGACAAACTTTGTTAAATGGTGACATTATGCACTTTGACTCCAAGCGAAGTTGATCTTCCTCCATGAGGCTAAGATAAGTTCAGCACGTGATAACCTTGTATTGATTTAAAAACATTTTTTAAATGTTTATTTGTTTTTGAGAGACAAAGAGAGATAGAACACGAGTGGGGAGAGGGCAGAGAGATGGTGACACAGAATTCCAAGCAGATTCTGAATCTGTCAGAGCAGAGCCCGACACAGGGCCCAAACTCACAAATGGAGAGATCATGACCTGAGTCGAAGTCGGATGCTTAAGTGACTGAGCAACCCACAGGCCCCTAACCTTGTGTGGATTTTAAATAATTCCAAGCCTGCAGGAGTAGGTCAGTTCTCTGAATTAATACAAAACCAAAGTATCATTTGTTCAATAGAAGTTTTATCAGACATTTTCAAGGAAATGACAGAATATTTTCATTAACACTAAATATTGACTTCAATATACATGACAATAGTTAGGAGTGATAATTTAGTTTGCTTGTTCTTAAATCACAGAAATTCATCAGTTATTCCTATATCACATCCTGAATGCATTCACTGAACAAATCATTCAGTGCTTTCCATGTGTCAGACACTGCCCTATGGAAGTAATGGTTCCTAAGGGTTTGTAACGCTGAAGAAGGACAGGAAGGATTTCCTAACTGAAACATGGATAGAATGGATGATAAGTGAGTAAATCATTTTGTCTTGGACAAGCATGGGCGGCAGTGACTAGCAAATCTTGATACCACAAGTCAGATGGCAAAAAGTAAATTGTTTTAAACAATAACAACAACATCCCATGGGCTTATTAAGTGCCAGGTAGTCTACTAAGAAATCGAAAGAGCTTACTTACTGTGTCTAAACTGCACAGAAACCCCACAAAGTGGATATTTGTAATAGGACTCTGGGTCCCAAATGACAGAAACTCAGCTTGTAAAACCCAGTAAAATGAGAATGTGGTTTGATCCCTGAAATCACAGGCATGTCTGGGTGGCTCAGTCGGTTAAGCCTCTGACTTTGGCTCAGGTCATGATCTCATGGTTCATGGGTTCGAGCCCCATGTTGGGTTCTGTGCTGACAGCTCAGAGCCTGTCTCCCTCTCTCTCGCTTTCCCTCCTCTCTCTCTCAAACATGAATAAATGTTAAAAAAAAGAACTCTAAAATCACAGGCACTAGTTTCTAGAAGTGTTGTCAAGTTCCTCACTGGGTCTGTCATCTCTGCTCTCTTTGCAAGTCTCCCACATTCTTCTTTCTTGGTCTTTAAATGGATTTCCTCTGGTCCTTATGTCTCTCTACCAGAAAACAAGACCGTGAATAATTCTCAAGTTTTACAACCTACATTTTTAACACCTAAGAAAGGCTATCCTTTCTGAGTTGCAATTCTAATATTCCTGGCAGGGACACTATCAACCAAGATTTATTCAGATGCCCAACACCACACCACCAGTGTTCAGTAAGTCATGTCTATTAAATTAAGGTAATAAGAACTTGAAATGTCAATCCTTCTGATTTTACTTTCCTTCATACACTTTTATCCTTCTCCCAGTTAGAGAAATTCAGAAGCTTTAGCATTTTTCTATAAGGAAAGTAAAAAGAAAAAATACAGGGGCACCTGGGTGGCTCAATCAGTTAAGTGTCTGACTTCAGCTCTGGTCACAATCTCACAGTTTATGAGTTCAAGCCCCCGCATCGGGCTCTGTGCTGACAACTCAGAGCCTGGAGCCTACTTCGGATTCTGTGTCTCCCTCTCTCTCTCTCTGTCCCTTCCCTACTCACACGTAGTCTCTCTCTCTCAAAAAATAAATATACATTAAAAATTTTTTTTAAAAAGAAAAAATACATTGACATTCATTCGTAGGTTTGGCTTAGTTGTTGTTGGTTGGTTGGATTTTGTTTTGTTTTGCTTTGCTTTTCATGCTTCCTAACTAACTTCTTGAGACTTAAAAGGAAGTCCCTGAAGAAAGTGGATCAAAGAGTTTACATTACAACTCCTACACTTGGAAGGGAGATGGTTGAGGGTTACCTGTGCTGAGAGAGAGAAAGAAAAAAGGGAAGGGTGGAGCCAAGAAGAAGAAGACAGAATCTCCAGACCAGGAGGGTCACAGGGGAATTAGGGATGAGAAGGAAAAGTTAGCCTGAAAATATGGCTAATCATCATAAAGTGGCCAGCTCTAGGAAGCAGAGTAGAAGCCAAGATAATGGACTGTCCTTGTGCTTACAGAAAAGCCATGTCAGTGGCTGTTGTCACTATTGGACAGAGGATGGCTGGCAGTGTCAGCTGCCTCTACTTCAGCCATGTATTACCCAGCATCTGAGCATCCATCTGTGCCCAAAACTCTGCTCAGCCTCTTATGGGCACTATCTTTATCATCAATCCAGGGCCCTCATAAGTACCCCAAAACAGAGCATAGGAAACTAGACCCACCAGATACAGCAGTGGTAGAAAAGAGAAAGCCCTAATACAGGTATTTGAGGGGGCTGAAGAGTGGCAAAACTCCCTCTTATTTACCACTTTGTCAATTTCCAGGACAGTCATGTAGATGACAGGTAGGAAAGGGACATTTTCAGAAAAAGTTCCGGCATGGTTGCAGGGCAGATGAAAACATAATCACATCGTAGGATATAAATATTCTCATTTGACATGTAAGGCAACTAATTTTTAAATACTTACCGAGGTGCTTGGGTGGCTCAGTCAGTTAACCCTCTGACTTGGTTCAGATCATGATCTCATGGTTTGTGGGTTCAAGCCCCACATCTGGCTCTGTGCTGACAGCTCAGAGCCTGGAGCCTGCTTCAGATTCTGTGTTTCCCTCTTTCTGTGCCCCTTCTCCACTTGCTCTCTCTCATGTGCATTCACTCGCTCGCTCGCTCTCAAAAATAAATAAACATTAAAGAAAAAAATTTTTTAAGTTAAATACTTACCCAACGTCACAGAGCTAGGAAATGCCGAGCCACACGCAGACTCAGCCACAGCTCCGAAGCACGATGCAACAGTTCCTCAACATTCAGATCTTGGTGGCAGCTTCTTTAATAAATAAAAGTGTGCAAGAGGTATTTGTGGACATTTTTGGAATCGAAATTCCAACTTCTGGCACCAGAGGAATTATACAGCTATCGGAGCAGCCATGGAAACAGATGACTCTACGATAGAGTGTACAGTGTTGTGAGAAGGGTGTGTTGGTTTGGTTTTGATTTCTGAAAACAATGTAGTTGTCTCTATCCATTATTTCTCTATATCTCTATGTCTTGAACTCAGATTGGGGTCTGAGGTTATGTTTTGTGGGTGTTTTGTATATGTGTATTTCCATTTTAATGAAACATTAATATGTGCATAGTATGGATCATTTGGCCCATTCAAGTGATCATTTTCAAGGGACAGAAAGATCCAAAGGCCATAGAAATCATAAGACTTTAATCCATAAGCATTAGTAGGAACTTTTAAAAATTCTTCCATAAAATTCACAGTAATTGTAGAAAAATCAAGTGTGAATTATGCTTCTAAATCATCATTTTAATAGTTTTGTAGTATGTGTAGCCAATCACACAAAAATTGTGTCTGCCTCATTCACTTGTCTATTGTGTCTTCTTCATTCATGTTGCTAACGTTGGGCCCACTGGAGTGGATGTTGGGTAAGGAATAGGAGCAGTGATGTGGGCTGGGCCGGCTCTAGCTTGCTGGGCATGGACTGCGTGCATCTCTCCCCAACTTTAGGTGCGTTGGCTTGAAGTCAGCCATGGTGGGACTATTTGCACAATAGAAATCAGCATACACCGCAACCTAATACTTCTTTTTATTTTCCTGAAAGCAGGTTGTCAAATATTTACCAGAAACTCTTGAATGGGACCATTTCCGCATAGGACTGGGGTGAGGAAGACAAACGGTGCAGAGGAAAGACCCACTATGCTACTACCAGACCGATTCATTCCCTAAGGGTGCAACCAATAAGTAGTATCTATAAAAACAGCAGCTATATTAACTTTTACAATGGTTTTTCATGAATAGAATTCAAGGATTAAAGAGGTCTTTTAGCTACGATTACACATTAGCTATCCTGTGACAAGAAAATGAAAAGCTTTAAGGTTAAATAAAGAGAGAGAGAGAGGTCTTTTAAAACTTTCACCTGCTTTCAGACTGTTCCAAGGAGAGTTTTGGAATTTTTTTACATGGCATTTACTCACTTCACAAGCATTCTAATAGAGGAAAATAATATTCACGTGTTCCAAGAAAAGAAAAAAAAATCTACATTCAGATAATTCTGTAAAAACATTACCTGTATACCATGGTATTTCATTTGGAGTAAATTCCATATCAGCCTTTCCTCAGGTCATCTATGGAAAAACAACTTTGTTGTTGCGTCTGTCTTTGCCAAGGAAAATAGCATACCCTGATGCCTACCACCCATGTGAAGTAAAGATATATTTTGATAAATGCTTTTGAAACTTTTTCAAAGACCCACATGCTATGTGACAGCAATTATTTCACAAATATTGAAACACTAGCCGCAAGATGTTTCTCTGGTTTCATCCTAGTGCAAGAACGAAAGCGCGCAAACCTCTCTGACTCCCTCTCAAGGCTGATTTTTCTAAGATTTGTGGAAGTTCCTTGTAAAATGACTCATGATCATGGGTTAGGCTGCCTAATGGAGTGCATTTTTCCCGGTCAGATCATGTACAGTGTCTCCTGTTTGTGTTTCAAAAGAATTTGTTTTTCCCAAAGAGAATCTCCTCTTTGTGAAATTTAGGTGTAACTACGTTTATTGAACAACCATTAATAATAGCTGTGGAATAACTTATCCTATTAGCACAGCTAGCATTTATTGAACATTTACTAAATTGGTGGGCACTGTGCTAAACAAGCACTTTACTTTCAGCATCTGATTGAATCCATTCAACAGCCCCAGGAGACAGGAAATCTTATCTCTGTGTAATATATGAGAACACTGAAGCAGAAAGGAGATGAATAATTCTCTCAGGGCACCTGGGTGGCCAAGTTGGTTCAGAATCTGACTCTTGGCTTCAGCTCAGGTCATGATCTCCAGGTTCTTGGGATCAAGCCTGGCATTGTGCATTGAGGCTCTGTGCTCTCAGGGGGGAGCCTGCTTAAGATACACTCACTCCCTCTCTCTCTGCCCCTCCCCTCCTCAGGCTCTCTCTCTCCTCTCAGTCTCTCAAAATAAATAAATAAGCTTAAAAAAAATAGCTCCCTCAAGGTCACCTAACCATTGAAAGGCATTGCCAGGAATCAAACCCCGATGTGACACCAAATTCCATGCATTCAACTGCCTGAATATATTAGCTGCAATATCATTGACTAAGGTGCTCTGCATATATATCTCCCATTCAATTCCAACACATAAAGTTTCTGTGATGCAAGTTTTGTTATTTACCTTTACAGATGAAAGAAACATGTCCAAATTTCCAGAGCCAGAGGCAATGATTGCCAGAAGTGGATTTCAAATTCAAGCCTCTAACTCCTTGTCCAGGGCTTTTACTACTCCTGTGCCCTTCTCAGCAGAGACAAATGATTTAAATGGGTTACAGGCTTACTTATTTAAAAATTTCAAGGAAACAGCCTTGAGTGATTAATGTATCAGTGTTTGCTATATTAAAAATGTGGCATTTATTCAGTCCCAATTCTATTATGGTTGAGGGTAACAACAGAGAGTATATGCTAGAGTAAATCACAGACTTCCCTTAATTTTCTGGGAAGAAAATGTCAGAGGGGGGATCTATGCTATCGAAGAAGTAGAAATGTATCAACGTCATTCCGTTGAAAGAGAGTCGATTACTAAATCCAGGAGGCATTGTGCCAGCCAGCCAGAACTCAGGAAGAGAGATAGATAAACAAAGAGAGAAATCAGGCAGAATCATTTGTAACCTTTAATCACAATAGAGTAGCCAAGAACAGACCAGCCCGAGTTAAATGTCCATCAAAACTGTGCTGCAGGGGGGGCACCTGGGTGGTTCAGCATCCCACTTTGGCTCAGGTCATGATCTAGCAGTTCTTAAGTTCTGTGCTGACAGCTCAGAGCCTGGAGCCTGCCTCAGATTCTGTGTCTTCCTCTCTCTCTGCCCCTCTGCCTCTTGCACTCTGTTTCTTTCTGTCTCTCAAAAATAAGTACACATTGGGGCGCCTGGGTGGCTTAGTCGGTTAAGCGTCCGACTTTCGCTTAGGTCATGATCTCCCGGTCGTGGGTTCGGGCCCCGCGTCGGACTCTGTGCTGACAGCCAGCTCAGAGCCTGGAGCCTGTTTCAGTCTGTGACTCCCTCTCTCTCTGACCCTCCCCTGCTCACACTGTCTCTCTCTCTCCTAGAAATAAATAAAACATTAAAAAAGAAATAAGTACACATTAAGAAAAGAAAAGAAAAGAAAAGAAAAGAACTGTCCTGCATGTGTTTAAGCCCTAGTCACTCCACCCCTAGTATCAACTCCCATTGTAATGGCTTCCTAATGAGAAAACCACATGCAAATGAAGTAAACAGTGGTTAGGGGCAATTGTAAACAGTATCGCCTAAATTTGGGGGCATTTGTGGAGGGGTTGGGGGACGGTTTACAATGCAGAGCAAGAATGATCATCGTGAAGTGAAGGGACATGACATCTATGAGAGTCACCTATATATTGACCCTATGCACTCAAGGGAAGGAACAGACCCTCTGAGTCGTGTCACCTTGTCACTTCTCAAGTGGACTCCAGTGGGGGTGAATCTGAGTAAAACACCATGTAGATATCCTCATTGTCTTGCCACACGTGATCACTGATGCTTGGAAGGGAATTCTAGAAATCGGAAACAATGGGCTGGAATGAGTAATTGGAAAAGTATACCTTGTTTCTCTTAGCAGAATCAACATTACAAAGATAACCATTCTCAAGCTGCTGGGAAAAGCAAACACAGCGCTCTCTTTTAAGGCCAGGAGCACACAGAGCCAACAACCTGACCACTTTGAACCACTTCAGAATCTTGAAATTAAGGGAAACTTAAAGCAAAGCCACTAATTAAAACAAAGGTTACTGATGAAGACAGTCTCTGAACATAGGTTGGAAAGGGGTTACGTATCAGAAAATTCCCTTTCGTAAGAATTCTAACAAATCAGAGATAGAGTATGGTAATCAGAAAGGTGGGGTGAGGGGTATTGTAGGAGTTTGGGAAGGCGGGCAAAGGTGAAGGCTGTAATAGTGGAAACAGGCTTAGAGATAGTCCAGGAAATTTTCAAGATCTATATTAAAATGCATATAGGTATATTCTAGCTGACTTGTTCATGAGGGAATCTGGAACTCATGGTTGCTTTCTGGAATTATAAGCAAAGACAGAAAGCTTTCCTAGCCGCCATTAGCCCAGATGGAATGGTATTACTTGGCACTTAAGGTAGTATCTATTTACTGCACTGTGTGGTCAGATCCATTTTCCCCCATTAGAGTGGGAGCCACTCACAGAGGGGTCTCCTCACACAGCAAATGCCAAACAAATATTTATTGGACAGAACAAATGAGAAGTGTTAAAGTCTACTTGTATTGCCCCAGCTAATCTTAAAATTGTCAACCTCAAGAGAGAAATGATAAGTCTTGAGCTTCTGGGCAGACATTCCTTTCCCTTTTAGACCCAAATTAATTCAAAGTCTGATAATTCTAATTTTTAAATGATTTGTTTCTGAGGGAAGCGATTGGTTGTTTGAGCTACCCAGTTTGTTGCCATCTCATTTATCTTATTCTTAACTCTAGGTCTGCAGCCAGCATCCTGTGGGGCGGGCCCCACTCCGCACAAGATGAGTGCAAGCAGCATGGCCCTAGCTGCCCTTCAGCTGAAGTGTGAGATAAAGGAAATGTGAGTTTCCTTCCCTCCCACTTCATCTCTCAGTAGTCTAGATCAGGAAGACATTTTGTGTATTTTCTTGGAACCATGCCTCTCACCTAAATTTGGGGATTATAGTTCAAATCCACCCTTCTGTTTCTTAATATCCCTGCTGGGGGTGCTGGGAGACTGTCTAAGGGTTAACATGGCCACTTCTGTGAAGGGTTAGAGTTAGGTTAGGGTTATGGTTAGGGTTAAGGTTAGGTTAGGGTTAGGGCTAGGGTTAGCATTAGGTTTAGGGCTACAGGGAGGGAAGAATGAACTCCAGCCAATAAGATATAATGTGAACAGCTCGTGTACCCAATCCTGACTTCTAAATATTGTTGGAAAAGGACAATTAAGGAAATATTAGAATCATGTAATTGGAATCTAGAAAATGAAACGATTATTTTTTACTGATCTCATTGTGCACTCTTTTTGACAAGGCAGAAACTATCATTGTCTCAGCTTATGCATCTCTACAGGGAAATCTTCTCTGACTCTTGTCTTAAACAAAATCTCTTTCCCTGTATGTCTCAGTACCGAACTCTGATGTCTGCTGAGAGCCCACGTGCACTCGTGATTAATAACCAACTTCTTGTGTTTTGGCTTTTTGGTTATTTTGAACTTTTTGGGTTAAATCTCAGTTTCATGTCCTCCACCACTTTAATAATTATTTAATTCATTTAACCATTCTGTGTTTCATAATCCTAATCTTTAAAAGCAATGACAATAATACAATTTCATCGTGGTGTTGTGAGGATTAAAGGAGCTGGTATGTGTAAAGTATTCAAAGGAGTGTCTGGCACATAGAAAATTCTTTATAGTCTATGTTTTTAAACTATTCTTTACCATATCTATAACTGCTTGTTTGTCTATTTGCTTGTTTATTTATTTATGAACACTTAACGTATCATCTACCCTCTTAATATATTTTCAAGTGCACAATACAGCTTTGTTTTCTACAGGCACCATGTTGTACATCGGATCTCTAACACTTATTCATCTTGCATATCTGAAACTTTGTACCTGCTGTTTAGCAACTCTTCTTACCTCCTTCTCCCCAGCCTCTGGCAGCTTCCATTTTATTCTTTGCTTCTATAAATTCTAGAGACCTTATATAAGGCGAATTATGCAGTGTTTGTCCTTCTATGACTGGCTTCACTGAGCATGATGTTCTCAAAGTTCTTCCATGTTGTCCCATTTTGTAGGATTTCTTTCTTTTTTAAGGCTAATACTATTCCATTGTACATATACCACATTTTCTTTATCCATTCATCTGTTGATGGACAGTTTGTTTCCATATCTTGATGATTGTGAGGAGTGATTCAGTGAACTTGGTAGTGTTTATATCTCTTTGAGGTATTGATTTCAATTCCTGGGATAAATACCCATAAGTGGGATTGTCACATCATCTAGTAGCTTTAGTTTTAGTTTTCTTTGAGAAAACCTGACAGTGTTTTTCATAGTGGCTGCACCATTTTGTATTCCCATCAGTAGGGTATAATACTCCAATTTCACTACATTCTTGTGAATACCCGGTGTCTTTTTTATTTTTTTTTATTTTTTTTATTTTTTTATAATGGCCATCCTAATATATGTGAGGTGATAGCTCATCATGGTTTTGATTTACTGGTCAAAGAACCAGGTCTAGGTTTTATTAATTTTCTCTAATGCTTGCTAGTTCCCTATTACATTGGTTCTCATTTTAATTATTTCCTTCTTTCTATTTAGTCTGGGTTTACTCTGGGTTTTTCTAACTTTTTGAGGTAAAATCTTAAGTCATTGATTCATACCTTTCTTCTTTTCTAAGATAAACATTAAATATAATATATCAATTGCCTAATTGCTATGATAAAAGGAAAGACATACAAAGTATCAAATATATGATATAAACAATGAAATTAGTATATCAGAGACGATGCTGGGGAAAGCTTCACATAAGAGGAGGTAGCACTTGATGTGGACCTTGGTTAAAAGGTAGACTAGAAGGGAAGGATCTGGGGCCAGAAAGAATGAGTCCAGACCACAGACTATGGAATTATGAGGCTAGTTTGGCTGAGAGGAACGTGCAGGCAGGTGACTAGAGGGAGACACTATTAAAAGAAGCAGTTTATAATATTCCCAGGATTATTTGTGCTTTAAGGAGGATTATTAACCCTGGAAAGTTAGACCACATCTGATAACTAGTGATGTTGAAGAGCTTTTCATTTAATGGTGGGCCATTTGTATGTGTTCTTTGGAGAAATGTCTAGTCAAGTCTGTAGCCCATTCGCTAAATTGAGTTAGATTTTTTGCTACTGAGTTTTGGAGTTCCTTATATATTTTAAAAATTAATTACTTATTAGAGACATTGAAAATATTTTTTCCATTCTGTGGTTGCCTTTTTTGCTTCATTGATTATTTCCTTTAATTCACAAAAGTTTTTTTTAATTTGATGTAGATCCAGTTGTCTAATTTTGCTTTTTTGTGGCCTATGCTTGTGGTATCATATCTTTTAAATTGTTGTCAAGACCTATGTCATGAAGATTTTCCTGTATGTTTCTTCTAAGGGTTTTATATTTTCAGGTCTTATGTTTAATCCACTGTGAGTTGGGTTTTATGTGTGGTGTAAGACAAGGGTCCACTTGTGCTCCCTTGCAGTTGGATGTCCAGTTTCCCCAATACCATTTGTGGAAGAGACTCTCCTTTCCCTATTGTGTATTCTTGGCTCCCTTGTGGATGGTGAGTTAACTATAAATGTGTGAATTTATTTCTAGGCTTTTTGTTCTGTTCCATTGGTCTATGTGTCTCTCTTTACTCTGGCACTGTGTTTTTCAATTTCTATAGCTCTATAATATATTTGGAAATAGGAAATGTGATCTCTCCATATTTGTTCTTTTGTCAAGATTTTTTTTGACTATTCAGGCCTTTTGTGGCACCATATGAATATTAAAAATTTTTTTTATTTCTGTACAAAATGATACTGAGTTTTTGATAGATTGCACTGAATCTGTAAGTTACTCTGGATAGTGTGGACATTTAAACCATACTGAGTGCTCTAATCTACAAACATGGGATATCTTTCCATTCGTTTGTGTTTTGTTTCCTTTCGCCCATCACTGATTTGTGGTTTTCAGTGTGCAGATCTTTTGCCTCATTGGTTACATTTTTTCATAAGCATTTTATTCTTCTTGATACTATTGTAAACCAAAGAGTTTCCCTCATTCTCCTTTCAGATAGTTCATTATTAGTGTACAGAAACACAATTTATTTTTGTATGCTGATTTTGTATCCTGCAGCTACACTGAATTCATTTATTATTCGTAGCAGTTTGGGGGGGAAGTCTTTAGGGTTTTCTATATGCAAGATCATGTCATCTGCAAACAGACAATTTTACTTCTTCCTTTCCAATTTGGATGCATTTTATTCATTTTTCCTACCTAATGGCCCTACCTAGGTTTCTAGTACCGAATTGAATAAAAGTGGCAAGAGTGGTTATCCTTGCCATGTTGTGCTTAACTAAGGAACCACAAGCCACTGTGGGATAGGGAGATAATCTCTTCTGGGATTGTAATGATGTTTCTCGATATTGTCTGTGGAGGTGAGGAGAAGCTTGTCAACATGTGGAAGGGAAATTTCTCTCAGTATAGATATTCTGGGTACAAATCATGTCTCTGCAGGCCTTTCCCCATGGTTTGAGATGGTTTCTCAAATCAGGTTGATATAATACTTGTGGACTTAAAGAGTAGTTATTTCAGTATATCATTTGCACTGAGAACACAAGTGATATAGACTCTGTAACAAAGGTTTTATCCCTAAAATGGAAAAAGATGCTACCTCTGAGGCAGTTTGATTGTAAATAATGGTAAATTCAACACAGATGATGTAACCCAGAACAAAATTTACTGTAGACTGTAAATTACTTCTAGAACTTATTTGCTATAATTATAGGCTAAAAAGGCAAAGAACCAAATACAAGCGAAACAGTAAAAGAAATACCAAGTGAGAAAACTTCCTACTAGAATAGGTTTTTACTTTACCAGTTTTCCACAGGATTTTCCCATTTCATCTCAATTGTTGAATCTGTTGGCATGAAGTTGTTCCGAATATCCTTGTCTATTGAACCTGTGCTGATAACCCCTGCTTCATTCCTGATAGCGGGGATTCATCTTGTATTTTTCATGATTGGTCTAGCCTAGGGAATGACCAGTTTGATTTTTTTCAAAGAACCAGCTCTAGGTTTTATTAATTTTCTCTAATGCTTGCTAGTTCCCTATTACATTGGTTCTCATTTTAATTATTTCCTTCTTTCTATTTAGTCTGGGTTTATTCTGGGTTTTTCTCACTTTTTGAGGTAAAATCTTAAGTCGTTGATTCATACCTTTCTTCTTTTCTAAGATGAACCTTAAATGTAATATATCAATTGCCTAATTGCTATGATAAAAGGAAAGACATACAAAGTATCAAATATATGACATAAAGAATGAAATTAATATATCACAGATGATGCTGGGGAAAGCTTCACATAAGAGGAGGTAGCACTTGATGTGGACCTTGGTTAAAAGGTAGACTAGAAGGGAAGGATCTGGGGCCAGAAAGAATGAGTCCAGACCACAGACTATGGAATTATGAGGCTAGTTTGGCTGAGAGGAACGTGCAGGCAGGTGACTGGAGGGAGACACTATTAAAAGAAGCAGTTTATAATATTCCCAGGATTAATTTGTGTTTTAAGGAGGATTATTAACCCGGGAAAGTTAGACCACATCACACCCGGGTTGAAGAGATATTTTAAAGCAGCAGAACCCACAAGTCCTATCATATAGATCAACTTCTACTTGACCAACTCTGAGATACATATTCCCCCTTGACTTATATTTATTTTTTTTAATGTTTATTTATTTTTTAAAGAGACAGAGCATGAGTGGGGGAGGGGCAGAGCGAGAGGGAGACACAGAATCCGAAGCAGGCCCCAGGCTCTGAGCTGTCAGCACAGAGCCCAATGCGGGGCTCCAACCAAGGAACCGCGAGATCATGACCTGAGCCCAGCTTGGATGCTTAACCCACGGAGCCACCCAGGTGCCCCACCCTTGACTTATATTTAAAAGTGAGTTTCTGACTGAAGCAAGGGAAACACCATTCATCAGCAGATAAACGCAGTAATGAAAACAATGGCAAAACTAACAGGGGCATCCTTTTCTTTCTTTCCCTCCAGACTGAAAGCCCTGTGAGAGTAAGGACAGCAGCTATTTTATCCACCAGTTTTATTAAGTATATATCACCATACCTAACAAGAATCAGTACTTAATAAATAAATGCTATTTGAATACATTGTGAATAAATAAATTCCTTATGTGTAGCTTCCTTAGAGTTAGTTTTTTTATCATACTGTTAAACATTTGCAATTTTTCCCTTGACCTATTAAAATACAAATGAATTTAAGAGACTCTAAAGTTTGCATTTTAAAATAATAACAACTTTATGCCATGTCTCAAAATAATTGGAGTCAGTCAGAATTCATGAAGTCAGGGTCGGAAAATCACCACCACAGGTAGTTATGCCAAAGGGATTCAAACACTCTTTTAAAACACTTCTTTGTAACCTTCAAAGTGAAGGTTTTGTTAACCTTTTGAAAGCTGTGCATGGGAACAGATGTACTCTGGAAAAACAAAATTTGATCAATACTGGCCAGAGAACAAAGGGGTTCAGACCTGAATGATTTCTACATTTGGCTACAGTGTATCAATCACAGGTGACTGCAGTGACCCGCAGCGACCGCTCTGCTGTGACAGAGAAGAGCTACACTGATTTCCGTTAGACATGCTTCTGCTAAAATAGATTAATTCTTAGTCATCAGAATCTGATTTAGGCTCAAGCTTAGCAGGCTAATTTTCAGCCTATGGGAATAAAGTCATGGTAATTTTCTGATCATTTAGTGGAAAAGAAGCCAGCAAAGATAAAAGACAAACACCACACCACACCAAGAGGCTACCAGAGTCAAATATTTCCTACATCGAGGGCCTATTAAACATCATCTGATTGGGGTTTAGTTTTAAAGGGATAATTCCCCTACCAATTAGGAATGGGATTGTTCTCAGGGTGCCTAGTTTACTACTAGGGAAAGTCACTGGAACAAGGCTAATTAAAGCTTTGCTTTATCATCACCATCTAGCTCTGGTTGCTATAGTTCCCTGAGATTTGATGCGATGGCCTTGGGCTATATTTTACTTCCAAAGAAAACTAGGGTGTTTGGGAGCAAACAGTAAACAGAAAGGAATATTCCAGTGGGAACTTGATGTCTAAGGAAATAGTAATTGGTGGCTTTTATTCATTTTCTTTTTGTGCTTTTTAATTAAAAAAAAATTTTTAATCTTTATGTTGAGAGAGCGCTCGCGCGCGTGCACACACACACACACACACACACACGTATGCATGAGTAGGGGAGGGGCAGAGAGAGGGGGAGACAGAATCTGAAGCAGGCTCCAGGCTTCCGGAGGTCAACACAGAGCCCCACAGAGGGCTCCAACCAACGAACCGTGAGATCATGACCTGAGCCGAAGTTGGACGCTTAACTGACTGAGCCATTCAGGAGCCCCCACTTTACTTCTTTCATTGAAATGGCCGTGCTTCCTCCATAACCAACATGGCTCAAACACATATATACTTTCTAAATGCATGTATGCCTTCCAGAGGCATTTTACCAGATACTGAATGGAACGTTATCAATAGCTCCTGGTCCTTGCCCTCAGGATTGCCCAGTCCCCTGGGGAGACAGTGTGAGAAGTGTTACGGAAAGGAGGTGAGTAAAAGGTGCTATGATAACCCTGATCCTGGGGAAGTTTAGGGAGGCCTACCTCAGTCGCCCTCCAGCTGAGTCTTGAAGCCTTAGGAGGACTTTGCCAGGGTTATCAACTTGCAGTCAAACGTGGCAAAATACAGTCCCTCTTGGAACGCCTCTACATGGGCTTTCCTTAAATAAACATTTTGTTTTGGAGTGATTTCAAATTTACAAAAGAAAAAAAAACACTTACAAGAAAATACCATTTCCCCTAATAATAACATCTTACATGACCATGGTACATTTATTGAAATGGAGAAATTAACATTGGTGTAATGTTTTTTTTTTACTATTAAGTAAAAAACACCCATTATTACCATTTCACCAATTCTTCCACTAATATTTTTCTTCTCTTCTAGGATCCAATTCAGCATACAATGTTGCATTTAATTGTCACTTCCCTTGAGCCACTCTGTGACAGATTTCTGGTATTTTTCATGACTGACAATTTCAAAAAGAATTGGCCGTGCATTTTGTAAGACTACTTCAATTTAGATTTTTCTGATGTTTTCTCTGATCAAATTGGAATTATGGGTTTGGGGGAAGAATATCATAGAGGTGAAGTGTGTTTGTTGCATCAAATCAGAGGCACATGGCATCAATCTGACAACATCACTGATGTTAACCTCCACCACATGGGTAAGGCAGTATCTGCCAAGGAGAGCAAAGTTATCATTTTTCTCTTTTCTTATTTTCTTCTTTGTAAAAGAGTCAATAAGTCCATCCCACACTCAAAGAGATAGTATCTACACACACCATTTGGATGATTCTGTAAGGCAGGATTTTGTGAAGAACCTTTTTCCTTCTTCCTGATTTATTTTTCTATTTAATAATTTGTTTATTTCAGTTGGTATGATATATTTAGTGTATACGTTTGGTTATTATCGAATACTACAGTATTTACTTTATTGCTCAAATTGTTCCAGCTTTGGCCATTGGGAGCTCTTTCCCTTTATATCTTGTGCCATCTGACAGACCCCCATATTTAATTCTTTTAGCATTTCCTTGTGGGTTTTTTTTTTTTTTGACACAAGATGCCTCAAGATCACATGGTACTGTCCATGAACCAGTCTTAGAATCAAGCATTCCTTAGTGGGCCCTGTCTTATTTTATGGGAGAACAGTATTTATTAACCAAGATATGAACAGTTGGTGTGGCATTTTTGCAGTGTGTTTATAATCTGAGATAAAAAGACAAGGATGAAGGAAATTGAAGAAATGTCAGTCAAAAAATAATGGAAGCTGGGAAAGCAACCGGCCACATGGAAATGTCTTAACAGACAAAGAAAAATAAAAGTAAACCAGCAGTGGCAGAAACACAGAGGTAAGCCACTTAGTACCACAGAATGCCAGAAAGATTTGGACTTGGAGGCATAAGCTACCCCTGAGCAATGGGAGTGCAGGTAGGCTGAAAAGAGAAGAATGGATAAACAGCCGTATTGGCTTTTTAGCTGGGTGATCTCTGTTCCCCTCCCACACCGTGTGTACCCAGGCACTCATCCCTCCCACATTAGCACAGGACCGGGGGCTTACTCTCCAGAGAAGTCCAACCAAAAAAACTCTGGCCTTGGGAACTGTAGGCTTAGTTGAGGGAGTGTCAGACTGAAAACAAGAGAATTAAATGAAAGGTTCTAAATGAAATTTTAAGACCTCCTATCCCCATCCTTTATGGTCTCTGAGAGCACAATTGAAAGAGAGACCCGAAGAGTAGTGACAGTTGCGGGGGGGGGGGGGGGGGGGGGGGGGGGGGGGGGGGGGGGGGGGGGTGGTCAGCCTCCCTTACAATGAATCTCACAAGACAACACCACAAGTAACTTGTAGAAACTGCTTCTTTCCCTTTTTTTTGTTGTTACTGTGAAAGGTATCATACATAATGTGTATAACATATTTATATATGTATTTATGTATATGTAAATATACATAAAATATGTATATGTAAAATTTACATATACATAAATATATATGTAATTTTTATGCATATATGAGGAACAATTATATAATTATAAAATAAATTAACATTCTGTAGCTGCTACCAAGGTTAAGATAAAAAATAATTATAAAAATAACATTTTGTAGCTACCACCAAGGTTATGAAATTGCCAGTACTATAGAAGGGAACCACTGATAGATATCCCCTTCCCTTACTTTTAGAAGTAACCATAATTCCAATTCTTAGGCTTCTTTTACTATTATGTAGACTATATACATATCCCGGAAAATATCGTTTGCTTTGCTTTTAAAAAATTTACAGACACAGAGTTAACACTAGTATATTATTTATAACTTGATTTCTTCTTTCAACATACTATTTGAGAGATTGATTTATGTTGATTTTGATGGTTAATTTTATATGTTGACCTAACTGGTCCACAGAGTGCCCAGACCTTTGCTCAAACATTATTCAGGGTGTTTCTGGATAAGATTAACATTTGAATTGGTAGTTAGTAAAGCAGATTGCCATTCCTAGTGTTGATGGGCTTCATCCAATTAGTTGAAGGTCTGAATGGAAAAAACAAAAACAAAAACAAAACAAAACAAAACAAACAAACAAAACTCCTTCCTGCCTGCCTTTGAGCTAAGATTTCATTATTGTTTGGTTTTTCCCCTGACTGTGGACTCTCTCTGAAACATTGGCTCTTCCTAAGTTTTGGGCCTGCTGGCATTCAGCCTGGAACTATACTATTAGCTGTTGTGGTCCTCAGGTCTTTGAACTTGGACTGGAACTATACCACTGACTCTACTGGATCTCCATTTTGTCAACTTACCCTGCGGGTCTCCTAACTTGTCAGCCTCCATAATCATGTGAGCCAATTCCTATAATAAATCCCACTCCCTCTCTCTCTCCATCTTATTGATCCTATTTCTCTGGGGCATCCTGATTGATACACTGAAGAATGTAAGTGTAGTTTGTTCATTTCCTTTTCTGTATAGAATATATTTATTTTAATATTAATGAATGTTTGTTTTGTTTGGGATTATTATAATAGCAGTTGGGGATGGTTATAAGTAATACTAATACGGGCGAGTCTGTACATGTGTCCTTATACACATAAGTGTATATTTTTCTTGGATATATAACTAGGAATCAAATTCCTGTCAGAGCTATAGTTTCAGCACAGCATAATTTTTAATTTTTTTTTTTTAGAAATCGACATGCTTATTCTAAAATGTATGTGATATTCAAAAGATTAAGAATAGCCCAAACAGGTTTGAAATAGAGTTGGAAGAGTTAACCTACCTGACTCTAAGACTTATTATAAAGTGAAAGTAATCCAGATAGATACTATTTGTGTCAAGAATGACAAACTGATCAGTGGAACAGAATAGAGAGTCTAGAAATATGCCTACACATATTGTCAATTGATTTCTAGCAAAGACACAAAGCAATTTCATGAAGGAAGAATAGTTATTTGCCAAATGGTGCTGGAACAATTGGATACCCATATGCAAAATAATGAACCTTGACTGTTACCTCATATTATATACACAATTTATCTTGAAATAGGCCATAGAACTAAAAGTAACAGCTAACATTATAAAACTTCTGAAATCTGAGTGACCTTGGGTTTGGTAAAGATCTCTTATACACAACACAAAAAGCACAAAATCTAAAAGAAAAATATCAGCCAATTGGCATCAAAGTTTAAGGCGTTTATTCTTTAAAAAATACTATTAATAAGATGAAAAGGTGAGCCATAGACTTGGGGGAAATTTCTTAGCAATTTCATTCTTAGGTCTATACCTAAGAGTCTACATTACTCCTAACCACATATAAGGATGGTCATAGTGGCTTTATTCATAATAGCTTCAAACTGGAAATAGTCCATATACTGGAATACTACACAGCACTAAAAAGCAAATTACTGATGCACACCTCACCATGGATGGCTTTCACAGATACTATGTTCAGGCAAAGAAGCCAAACAGAAAAGACTATACATTGTATGAAATTCAAGGGGTGCCTGGGTGGCTCAGTCGGTTAAGCGTCCGACTTTGGCTCAGGTCATGATCTCATGGTTCATGGGTTCGAGCCCCACGTCAGGCTCTGTGCTGACAGCTAGCTCAGAGCCTGGAGTCTGTTTCATATTCTGTGTCTCCGTCTCTCTCTGACCCTCCCCTGCTCACGCTGTCTCTCTCTCTCAGAAATAGATTTTAGAAACATTAAAAATATTTAAAAAATTTTTAAAAAAAGAATAGACAAAACTAAGGTGATCAAAGATGATAAAAGTCAGATTAGTGGTTACTTACAGGAGATGGGATAAGTAGTGACTGAGAAAACTCACAAGAGTACCTCTTGGAATTCTGAAAATATCCTACATCTTGATCCAAATGGTGGTTATACAGGTAAATACAAATGTAAGTTTTCATTGAGCTGAATACTTAAATTTGGTGTACTGTATGCTTCAGCTGTAAAGAGAAGTTATAGAAGTAAAGAAATAAATCATATGTATGTTACCTTACATAAGACATTGGAATTGTGCTTGGTAAAAATATTCCATTGGAAATAAGCAAAATTGTGCCTTTGCCAACAATCTTCAAAAAGAACCACCTTATCAAGTCATAGTTTCTGACCCCATAGATTATATTAGTGCCACTGGTTAGCCAAAGCAAGGGAATTTTACAGCATATGTTTATAGGATGGATAAAACGTGTCTCTCTCTAATTTCCTATTATCGAGCTGATGAAGTTAGAGTTGTGTTAGGCTTTATTGATTTATAGATTTTATAGATTTATAGAGTTGTGTTTCCTCCTCCATCTGGGAGGATTATACTTTACCACATCCGGTCATTGGCTTTGGCCAATGAGAAGTAATTGGAAGAAATTCAGGCCACCTGTGAGCAGAAGCTCTTAGGGCTTCTGTGTCTTCCATGTTCTCTGTTCCCTCTGCCAAAAGACTGGCAGTGTGTAGACAGAGGCTGCTCCATCAACCTAGGTTCTGGAATGAAGATGATCTGGTGGAGGACCATATTGGTAAGTAGCCTGACAAATTAATCTTTGATGTTAAAACCCACTGAGATTTTTAAGTTTTTTATTAGCATAGTATTATTTAGCCTACACTAGTTTATGAAGAAATTGGTATCAAAAAGTGTAGTGCTACTCTAACAAAAAGCTATGTGACATTGGCTCAGGAGCCAGCCAATGGGCAATAAAGAAGCTTCATTAATGGAGTCTGGAAAGAGGACAATCCGTATTTATGCAGTGGCAAAACATTTGGTAAAACTGTTGCTTGTGTTAACTTGGGAGATAGTCAATATACTGAGTGATCTTTGGATTTAGGTATAGATGTTGCAAATAAAATTAGTGGCACGCCTTACTCATATATTACAAGACAGATTAAGAAAAATAAAAAGTCAATTTGCAATCATAGATGAAAGGGAATAGAATTGAAAATGCATTTGTTTCTCTTCCTTAAACATCAAAGATGAAACTGAGAGTCATTTGACCTACACAAGGGCAAATAAAACTCACCTCATTTCAAGGATGAAAACAAATATATGGCCATTACATTCCTTGTTATAAATTTTGAATTACTTAAGATAGTGTCCTTTTAGTTAGATAAAATAGCTCATGGATAAGAGATTAAGGGCATGAACTGACACCCTCTTCCAAGGAACTTGATAAGCTCAAGTCACTTGTAATTAAGTTTAGAGAAAGAGGTATGTCTTGAGAAGAACTGAGGATGAAGCTATAGGCACATGAAACTGGATGGAATCAAATAAATAAAAAAGCCCATTTCCCAGAATATTGTACTAGTTGGGACTAAATATCATTGTGAGTGATCTTGACTAAAAATGACCCTTGGGACCCCCAGTAGTCCATGTAGTGGAAATAGGCTGAGAAAGTGGCTTACCTCCTTCCAAGGAGAACATATCCTCCAACGTTCCAACCAAGAGGTTCAACTGTGGCCAAGAAGAATACGGGAGAAAGAGAAACTTTCCAGAGAGTCAAGCCAAGAGCTACAGAGGTTAACACACTGAGAGCCTATTCTCTGGGAACAGAAGAAGGGTCTCATCAAGGAGTGTTCCTTATTCTCAGGGGGCAGGGGAGTAGGAGGCAGTCCTGAAACACTTACCCAATGTGTTTTCAGAATTGCTTCATGTTTCTTGTGATTTCTCTTCCTGAAAGGGAATATTTGCCACAATTAATGCTCTCTGTCTTCTAACATTGACATGTGGATGTGTGGGTCTCTTAATGAAGAGAAACCACACTCAGACCTGATGTGGAAAAGACAATCCTCAAATGGTTTACTTTAATCTTGATGCTATTCCTGAAATTTTGTATTTTTCTCCTCTGGGAGGGAAATGAGTGTATTTTGTATGCAGAAGGGAGGGAAACAAATAATTATGAATAAAATTGGGGACTGTGCTAAATTATGTTTCATACTATTCTTCACTTGTCTTTCTCTGAGAAAGGATTATATAAGTCTCCCTGTTGACCTCAGGCTTGGTCATGTGCATGTGACTTGCTTGAAACAATGAAATATGAGCAGAAGTTATCCATAGTTCTCTTGTGCTCTACTTTCACTCTGCCATGAATTCAGTTCTATCCATGGGGGAACTCCATCAACCTGGATCATGAAGCAAAGATGACATGGAACAGCCTTCAGTCAACCTTTCATGGACCTATCACAAGAGTCAGAAACAAATCTTTGTTGTTATAAGCCTATGAGTTTTTGAAGCCTTTGTTCCTCAACATAATTTTTCCCACATTAAGTGATAGTGCTTTTCTTCCCCTTTTAGAGCTTTTCTGAACATATTGACCTTCTAAAGATGTACTTGAGCCCCGTAGCACCCACCCCACCAGAGAGTGCTTCAGCTGTTAGTTGAGAACATGAGCCACCCTGCTGTGCTACAAGAATAAGTGCTAACATGTAGGGTTGGGGGAGTCAGGCTTGCTTTCTTGTAATCTTACGACATCATTGAAGTGGGGAAGAGACTCGTGGAAGCTTAGCTCAACAGGTTTCCACTTGGGCTTGGGATCAAGAAGTAGTATTCCTAGGGAACTGCATGAGAGATGGAAAACCTACTGTAAGAAATTAGAAGAACCATCAGCATATTGTCTGTGCTTGTTTCAATCCAGAAGACAGAATTTACTCTCATGGTGACACAGAGACTCAAAAGTCTTGAGTGCCTAAGAGGCTCTGTGGAAGCCTCAACTTAGAGCTAGTTCCCATTTATTGGCTTCTAAAGGTATATATTTATCATCTTAGTCAGAGAGCCCTCTGTTGAGCCCATCGGCTTGCCGTTGTAATGGGATCTAGGGTGTATCAGAGCTAAAAGATCTCAAAATATTTATCTGGAAAAGGAACAGCATCAACAACCTTGCCCGTCTGGGTGAATGGGAAAGAAAAATGGATTACTAAAAAAAATCTGTTTTACGGGATATTTCTTAAGTGAGAACTTTTACTTTACAAAGCATATTATTAGCATGAATTGTTATAATGTAATAGCAGAGCTTAGTGGTTAAGGGAAGAGATTCTGGAGCCAGATGGTTCCAGTCAGCTCTACCACTTATTAGATATATGTCTGTCTTAGGTCGGCCCCCTGGGAAACGGGCTCGGAGGCAGAGATGTCCATGCAAGGGACTTACTGGTTGGTGCTCTCAGGATCAACACTCACAGGGAGTGAGGAGAACATGACTGAGAGGAAGGATAAGTTGGAGTAGTCATAGTTGCAAGACAGGCTGCAGCTGATCCCCTCATGGTTGCTCAGGAGCTAGGATGGTTTTTCAGAGATGTTCTGCATTGAGGTAAGGGGCACTGGATGTGGGTTGCTTTTGAGGGTGGTGAATAACTGTGGGTACAGCAGCTTGCTGTGGCCTAAGCAAATTTCTGAGGAAGACTCACCTGTGACTGTCAGCACCAGAACACCTACAATGACAGCATGGGCCCTGAAGAAGTGCTGACAAGTGCCCTGCAGCATGTCAGTTACTACGGACAAGTTACTTAACCTCCTATCCCTTGGTTTCTTTGACTATAACATGGAAAGATAATGGCACCTTTCTCATTGGGTTGTTATGAGGATAGATTAATATTTGTAAAGTATCTATTTGCCTACCACATAGTGAGACTACATAAGGGATTGTTAAATAATTCTCCAGTGGAGGCTTTCAAGGAATATACTGTAACAATAGATGGGGGAGCTTTATAATTAGTCTATTAATTGTTTATATGCGGACACTTAGTCTAAAAGTGCTTTGAATGTTTGAAAGTGGTTAATTCTCAAGTAGTTTGGAAGTTCTCCATGAAAATTTTAAGAAAAGTATTAATTTGCTTGGAAGCAGCTTTTTAGCGATCATGTATCTACAATTTATCTCAGGCTTTATTTAAATTATTGCATAATTTAAATTATTGAATTGCTGAAATATGAATGAGAGGGGTATGATTCTTGACAGGTGCTGTACTAAAATATCTTACATGCATTTCTCATTACAACCTCTTTAAGAGAAAAAATACTATATTGTTACTACCTCTGTACAGATGGGAAACTGAGACTCAGAAGGTTTTGCAAGGCTGGAATTCAAAGCTAACTCCAAAGCCTTGATACTGAACAACTGAATCCTTCCATAGAAATCACCCACACACTCAGCTGTTTCAGGTCTTTGAAATATCTGTTTGATTTCTTAAGCACTGCACTCAAAGAAAAGGCAGCCTACCAGAGTTAGCCTTCACAAAGATTCATAAGTAACACAACAGCATCATTTTGCAGCTTGTTAATGGAATACTCAAGCTTCCCATCTTAGATAATAAATAATTAAGATACTGAAATGTTAAACCTAACTTGTATTCATATCTTGGATGTCAGCTCTCACAGTATTCTAGAAGCATTATATAAAAAGATACATTTTGTTTTAAACTACGTATTTAGTAGGAGGATATGTATATCGTGACATCAAAAACAGACTCAGCACTTTCTAAGCATATCATCTATCACAGTCTTACCCTTCAAATAGCTGATCCTTTAACAACAGTTTATATGTAGTCACTAATCCACTAATTCACAGTTACTTGAATTGTGTCAAGTAACAATGTCAGCAACCTGTGTCTGCCAGTTAAGAAGCCTAATTCATGTAGAAACTAATTTGACAATAAACTATTTGTAAAAAAAACAAAAAAAAACAAAAAAAAACAAAAGAAGCCTAATTCATAATCGAAGCTCTATACCTGCTAATACTCAACTGATGCACCCCTTGACAATTCTATCACTGAACCTTACTGTTTGAAATAATCCTGACTGAGCTAAGTTTTTACCAGGTCAATCTGACATACAAGATCAGGTTAAATGGGGTAAAAGAAGACATGAGCATTCTTAATTCTGGAGAATGTTTTATTTTCAAAACAAACATATTACTGTGCTACTTTACCTTTAATCCACCATTTCTCTCTCCCCTCACCCCATCACACCACCTCCAATTTTTTTCAGGTACTAGATTGAGATACCTTGAGCTCAGGAAGGATAGATCCCAACCCTAGCCTAACACCCCGAAGATGCTAATCAAATTCCCTTTAGACAGTGATTGATCTAAATGTGGGTGGGTGATTCCAATCTACCCAACTAGACATAGGAGAAGACTGCTTCTTTGGAAAACAGAGCTTCCTTTCCCAAATATAAAGGCAAAGTCTAGATAAGAGAAAAACTCTTTGTGTATCTACCTGTTTCTTCTGTTTGGATATTTCTGAAAAATGTAACAGCTCTCTTTCAATATGAATAAAACAACCAAGAGAATTACAGAGATGCTAGCCCAGACAGTGTCTTCACAATGAACAATATTCAGAAGCTGCCTAACCCCAGACTATTTAAGCCCAAATTAAAAGTTATTAGTTTGTTCATACACATTCATTTGTCCAAACACAAGGCCACATGGTGTCCTTGCATTTTTCTCCATCTTTTCTTTCTCACGCCTACTTTCAACCTTCTGTCAACTGCCTTTTACATTGACAGAAGTAATCTCATTTGCATCTGGTTCCCTAACATTTTTTGAATGTTGAAATCAATAAATTTATTTCCATTATTATGACAATGTTAATATTCTTTGTTAACATTATGGCTATATTAATATTCTAGTAGACCCAAGTAGAATGGTATAATTAAAAACCCAGTATAATTAATTATACCTGAGTCATGCAAAGGAGAATGTCAATTTCAAGTAAATTCTCTTTCCTTATATGTGCTCCATCAATAGCTGAAAACATGAGTCTACTCTGTATTTGGAGTATTTACTGTTCATACAGAATTAAAAAAAATTTTTTTTCTGGAGTTTCTGAGTATTTTTGCTTCCTCTTTGAAAAAATAAACCGATGGCTTCATCATATCCCTAATATCTTCCAGATCCTTACTCCTTGGAATCAAGCACATTCTTTTCCTTGAAGTTCGCTACCTTCTCTTCCAATTTGGATTGACTTCTTCATATTTGGACCATGACTTTCTCATGAAACTTTGATTTTGTCCAGAATTTTCTAATTGCCCTTTCTTCTTTTTTCTTTTCTTTTCTTTTTTTTTACAAATAGTTTATTGTCAAGTTAGTTTCCATGTAACACCCAGTGCTCATCCCCACAAGTGCCCATCCATGCCCATCATCCCCCCTCCCCCCCACACCCCTCAGTCCGCAGTTTCTCAGCATTCAAGAGTCCCTCATGTTTGCCTCCCTCCCTCTCCCCAACTATTTTCCCCCCTTCCTCTCCCCCACGGTCCTCAGTTAAGTTCCTCCTAATCCTCCTATACGTGCAAACATATGGTAGCTGTCCTTCTCTGCCTGACTTATTTCACTCAGCATAACACCCTCAAGCTCCATCCATGTTGCTACAAATGGCCAGATTTCATTCTTTCTCATTGCCAAGTAGTATTCCATTGTATAGATAAACCACATCTTCTTGATCCATTCGTCTGTTGATGGACACTTAGGCTCTTTCCATGTTTTGGCTATCGTTGAGAGTGCTGCTATGAACATTGGGGTACATGTGCTCCTGTGCATCAGCACTCCTGTATCCCTTGGGTAAGTTCCTAGCAGTGCTATTGCTGGGTCATAGGGGAGTTCTACTGTTAACTTTCTGAGGAACCTCCACACAGTTTTCCAGAGAGGCTGCACCAGTTTACATTCCCACCAACAGTGTAGGAGGGTGCCCGTTTCTCCACATTCTCGTCAGCATTTAGAGTTCTCTGATTTTCTCATTTTAGCCACTCTGACTGGCGAGGTAGTATCTCAGTGTGGTTTTGATTTGTATTTCCCTGATAAGGAGGGATGCTGAGCATCGTTTCATGTGTCTGTTTAATTGCCCTCCCCCCTTTTTTCAATGCCTTCATCTTATACCCAAGTTTTCCAGGTTTCCATAACTTTAGCCATTTCATGGAGGACATTTTCTATGTCCTTTCCCAAAATCTCTGTCCTTCTACTTTAGTTTTGATTGGTTGCTCTCCAGGCCTGAGGTACACCTATTATTCTAGGACTTTACTGTTCAACAAAGTTGATTGCTTTTTATGACCTTTATTCTGTCTCTGTCTCAGTCTCACTTGAATCACTCATATGTATATTCTTGAGTAATATCCTAAGAACAGGTGAGTGGGAAGATAAACTAGAAATTGAAGGTTTCTAAATACTTTATTCTATCTTATACTTTATTAATATGTTAGTTGCATCTAGAATTGTAGGTTTAAAATCATTTTCCTTCAGAAGTTTCACAACATTGCACTATATCTTCTAGCATTTAATTTTGCTGTTGAAAGAATTGCCATTGTCATGATTTTGATTTCTTTGTATGTGGCCTCATTTTCTGGACAATTTTAAGATATTCTTATTTTTGTGTTTTGAAAATTTTTTTCCTGGTTACCTGAAATTACACAATGTTATGTGTATATAATTATTTGTTGTTCTGACCATTCAGATTTATATATGAAGATGTGTATCTACCCTCATTTCTGAGAATATTTATTTTATAGACTGATACCTTCTGTCTTATCCTACATATTTTCTCTTTTCTTTTGGATTCTCTATTTTGGGATAGTTTATAAACTTTATCTTCCAACTATTCTTTAATTTGTAAAAAATTTGGAATGGTATTTTAAATTTTCAAGTGTTCT
This sequence comes from Hyaena hyaena, assembly GCF_003009895.1. NCBI lineage: Eukaryota > Metazoa > Chordata > Mammalia > Carnivora > Hyaenidae > Hyaena > Hyaena hyaena. The sequence goes on along the minus strand of NW_024081029.1, from coordinate 1,560,123 downwards.
CTTTTATTCTTTATTCTCTTTAAAATGATCCCATTCAAATTTTGCATAGGTAGTGTTTTTCTAAGCTTCAAGTATAAAGTAAATTACAATGACTTTTCAAAAAAGTTTTCTTTCGTCTTTGAAATATTTTTTATAGGATTAATCTTTGCTATTAACCTTTTGTCTTTCTCAGTAACGCTTAAAGGATTTCTTCAAATGATTTGTGATTCTTCACATATGTATCTTCACATTTTAGAATGAGAAAAAATATTTGACAAGGAACTTTTTGCCTATGGGTGAGTTTTGTTGACTCTCAGGCCTTGTTTCAGTCAGAAGAGGAATTTATTTTATAATAGACATTCCCACTTTTTCTCAAGGCAATCTGTTCAATTATCTTAGAGAAGAACTATGATTTTTTTTTTTTTTTTTTTTTTTATTAACCTGAGGTGAAGAGCTTGGCATTAGGCTGATTAACAAGCAAAGGTAGGAGAAGGGATTCTACATATCTATACACATCCTGTTAATACACAGTTTCGGCCAGCCCTACTTCAAATTCCCATCTCTGATCCTGGGGTCTGAGACTTACTGAGATTCTCCTAGCCATCCATCAATGGCATTAACTGTATCCCCCTCTACACATGTTCTGAGCTGCAGCTTCCTGCAGACTACTTGATCATGCAAACGTGCATATGCCTTTCATCATTAGAATCTGTGGGTGTCTCTGGTCCACATGTACCACCTCCCATAATTGTTTTATTCCTTTACAATCATTTTATGGAGTCTTGAAAAGGAGAAATCTTGGCTCACTGATTTGTACAGAAATCAGTTTTACATTTAAAAAAAGGGGGTGGTGGTGGTTTTTTGGTGTCTCAGTCGGTTAAGTGTCCAACTTTAGCTTAGGTCATGATCTCACAGTTCATAGGTTCAAGCCCTATGTTGGGCTCTGTGCTGACAGCTCAGAGCCTGGAGCCGCCTTTGAATTTTGTCTCCCTCTCTCTCTGCCTCTCCCCCACTAGTATGCTCTCTCTCTCTCTCTCTCAAAAATAAATAAACATTAAAACTTAAAAAAAAAAAAAGATCCTGGAGGCAGAATAGGGAGTATATATTTTCAACAGGCAAGATATTTATTCAATTCAATCATTTCCATGTAAAATCAATACATTTACCTTTAAGATTTGTTGTGGTGTCCTTGCCTCTTTACTAAATAGCCTGATTCTCATTTCCTACCAGGATGAAGCTATTAATTCCTGCTAACCCACTTTTCCTATAGTAATTTTTTCTGTTATTTCTCATGTCCTGTGTTCTGAGAAAGCCATAGATGACCAAGCCTAACACATTCAAGCATTTTGAATAAAAAAGTGGCAATAGATTCTGTGGCAGGATTTGAGCTCGTCTCCCAAAATTATGTTCAGGCTGTGTAGCCTAGACCTTGAGACACCAGGCTTGGTGGTTGAGAGGCTTCCGCACTTTCCTACCCTGTTCTAAGGTACGTGAGGGAGCGTAATGAAGAGTTACTAAGGTACCTAGTGTTTTTCATAACATACCATTTGATCTTAATTTCTTGACTCCGTTATTGTTACCTACGAAAATATTTAAAATTCTCTGTGGGTACATTGAAGAACTAATCAGATTTACCCATATTATTATCTATTTTAAGTGTGGTGGCTTCTGATGCTTCTTCCAGCTCAGTGATGAAACCCAAACTCCATTTTCACCACCACTACCATCATCCGGATGCTCAGAGCTCTTGCCTCTACTTTAAGCTTCTAGACTGAAAGATTATCTTAGCCAATGTCTGTGTCTCATTACCTTTTCTTAATGTACTTTTTTACTGTGATCAATGGTTCTTTCTCATCCCTTCTGTTTGCTGCTCCCTCCCCCAATCCACCAACCACCACTCTCTGATTATAACTTCAGGCAAAACCGAAGTTTCCTGGAGAATTGTAAATAATACGGGGAAGCCTGGATAGGCCCAGCAGGAGGAAGTAGGTGTACCTTCTGAGGAGTACCATTCCAAGATTTGTTCATTTGAAATTATTTTTTTTTTAAATTTTTTTTAATGTTTTTTTTTAAATTTATTTTTAGGAGAGAGAGAGAGAGAGAGAGAGAGAGAGAGAGGCAGCGTGAGTAGGGGAGGGTCAGAGTAGTCACAGACTGAACAGACTCCAGGCTCTGAGCTGGCAGTCAGCACAGAGCCCGACGCGGGGCTCGAACCCACGAACCGCGAGATCATGACCTAAGCGAAAGTCGGACGCTTAACCGACTAAGCCACCCAGGCGCCCCATTTGAAATTATTTTTTAATAAGTGCTTAGGCTTGGCAGCTTTTTTCCTTTGATAATTGACTATATACATCATCCTGGATTCAAAAAAATGGCATTTTATATTTCACTAACTTTATAAAAGAAGAATAACAACACAACGTTTTCGTCCGATCTTAGCCAAAAGGCCAAGAAGCGATACAACACGTTTTCAATAAAACCATTCCATTGCTCTTAGTTGGACGTATTTTTTTCCTTGAACCCCTGTGTATTACTTCATTAATACTTGATTAGGTAACTCTTACAATCTCTTATCCTATATAATGTGGACACTTATTTTATCATCCTGCCTGGAGTGATAAGAACCCGTGTGAGGTCAAGGACTCTAACTTACCCAACTTTCTTACCCTGTAACACCCGAAGAGTAAAATAACAGGCACTTCATAATTATTTGAAGGGTTGAACAGAAGCACTTGACACTCATAAATGCATAAAGTTACTTTATTTTCAGTATACATTTAATTTTGAAAAATATAAATGCTAAAATATCTCATCTTCTTCATCTCTTAATTCCATAAAAGTCACAATAGAAAGCTTCATAAAACTGTAAAATACTATAATGTTATAGGAATTTTAGGTTTTATATTGGAAAAAATTATTAGTAATATATTGAAATGTTTTCTGTTCTTTATCATTTGTTCCACCATGTTGATCTACTTCATTTAAAATAAAAAGATGCATCATTTCTCCAAAGTTAATAAAGACTTAAGAGAATAAAAATAAGAATATCTGAAAGTGCGTATTGATTCTGAAAAGTAAGGTGTACAGATATGTACCAGCCATGAAAATGGCTACAAAAGAGGCAACTACTCACTCTTTTCACATTGTAGGACTGGGACAAAGATAACTTCTGGCTCTAAAAGTTTCACTGGATGACTTTAGCCCTGAGTTGCAATTGTCTGTCTGGGAAACACAATTCAGGATTTTAGTATGTACCCATAGAGCACGGAGAAATGAGCTAAGAAATAGGCCACATCCAAATTCCTGGGCTAAACACAACTTGACTGGCTGGCATGTATCATAAAACTTTTTTATTTCAGGCGGCAGCAAAGCTCAATGAAATCATCCTCTGAAAACGCCCAAGGCCCTTCAGCCAGTCAAGTGCTATAAAATATCATTTGATTGTATTCAGCCACTTGGTGCCACTGGGCTTTATGCTCATGCCGTGAAGAGTCGATGTGAAATACCATGGAATAAATAAGAAAATCTCAAGTTCCTGCACTGAAATCATTAAGTGGTATGAAAACACTTGAAGAAAGCTTTGTCCCGTCCCTGAACAATGTCAACCTCTGTAATACAACTCAAATGGTTTCATTTTGTTTTTAAAGGATAGTCAGCAGTCAATACATTTCAAGTACTTTAAAACACAGTTTAAAAAAAAAAACAAAAACTTGGAAGACAATCGTTCTCTGTATTATACAGCAACATGTAGCTGATAAAAGATTTACTCTGTGTGTGTTGGTGCGTGTGCATAAAACATACACAAACTGACTGATTGATGGCAGGTAATCACTTCTCCCCACCCCCCATTCTTGAGGTGGGGGCTTATTAGAGAGGGTTTTGTTTTTGTTTTTGCACATCTTTAAGCCTCCGTCTCCCACCCCCTACTCCACTGCTTGACAGGAAGAGGCAGGATCACTACTGCCTATGGCACAGAAAATAGTTAGGATTCCAAGTCCTGGTCTCACACAGTACAAGAGTGATCGTTATCAGGGAAAACAGTGTCTCCAAGAGATTTTCTTTCAAATGCGAAACCAGAGGCCTTTATGCTCCTTTGATAGGGCCAACTCTTGACCTAGTGATCTCTTCAACAGTAAGTTTGTACCACCACAGGACTTCTGCTTGACATCCTGGGAGAGCATACTTAGTCTTGGAGTCCTAACAACCTGAATATTGCATGTCTCTGCATTCACATCGGAGAATGACACTTTTGAAAAATGTACCGTTGTACTGTATTCTGTGTGTCCCGTTTACACAGAAACAACCCACCCCCAAGTCTGGTTAGCTCTCAGACAATGAGTAAATTCAGTTAAAATGCAGATGATCTGGTGGCTCTGTATGAACCTCAGGTTTCAGCTGCTTGTTTAGTAACTACTTTTGTTCCTCTGAAACTAATGATTTTTAAAAAGTTTCCCTGGGCTCCAAGTTATTGCAAGGGCTTGATATTAACTGTTACTTTTAGCAGACAGAAGGTACTATTCTGCATTCACATCGTGCATTTCAACCTTTCACCACAGCATATGGATCAGAAGTGGATGTGCAGATAGCTTTTAGATCTACTCAAAGGCTGAAATACTGAGTTAAGTTGCTTCAGGAGTTCTTTGAAAGAGATGGAGAAAGGCACAGATCCTGAAATACTTGATTCATGATCAGAAAGACAAAGTATTACATCTAGGGCCTTTATAAAAGTGAATAAAGGTGTCTTTAATTTAACAAGATCATAGGTTAGACTGAACTTATTATGCATGCCTCTTAGACACTTGTTTGATGTTTCCCTTGGTAAAGAAAAAGGAAAAGCTTCTTATATAGTTTTACACTAGAGTAAGGAAGAACTAGGTAGTATAATCATTTTAAGGATAGCTCTAAATACAAACGTGATGCCAAAATGTGGCATGTAAGGTTTTAACAAATAACATGTAATTTGCTGCTTTCATTTCAATGAAAACAAATTGCAGGTCATTTATGTCTAATTTGTATAAAATGTTAAAGTTTTAAGATTATCAGATACTATAAAAGTAACAGCTAATTCAGGATAATAAGATTCTTATAATCAAAGTTTTAAGAGGACAGAATTATAATTAATACAAGAATGAGTGGGAGTCACCATGTGCATATTTTGAAACCAAATAAATGGTTTCATCCTGCTTCTGGTACTCCTCCAGCAACCTGTTTTAGTTGGGATATATCACAAATATGGTTATATAAATCCAAAATTATGAATTCAATATTTAAAGTGTTATTTTTAACGCTCATTCACAACACATAATGTGATCTATTAAAAAGATTACATTTCAATAACATGCCAAATTTGGTTACTAAAGACCCAATTTTCCTTTTTCTAATTTTCAGTATGGTACTTTGAAATATATCCATTCTAAAAAACACGTGTGAGCAATGTTAAAATGTGTGTGTGTGTGTACACACATACACATAGATATATGTGTGTGTGTGTGTGTGTGTATATGTATATCTGCAGATCTATCTGCATTCCCATAAACACTATAGATGTGTCAATGGTCTATTAATATTCCTATGGATTTTGTACTATAAATATGAGCTCTTGGATCAGTGATGGTATCTGGGCAATAAAATATATTATCCTCATTTGCATAATGGTAAATCTCTTAGACCTCTGATGGATTTTTCATATGTGGTTTGGGTTTTATGAAAACTGACACAAGGGGCCAGATAACTACCCATTGCATACCTTTACTCTGTCTCTCTCTAACCGTGCACATATGTGCACCAGCCACACACAGAGTATGTACACAAATACACAAGTATTTCAAAATGAGAAAAAAAAGTCTAACAATACTGGATAGGACATTGACATGGTAATAAAATCAGCATCTATGCCTGGATATTACTTTTATCAAAACATCAGTTATTCCCATTACATAGGAGCCTCTCCCTTCTCCCCCATTCTCTTCATAAAACAGTAAATTTCTCTTAAAGAAAGGGAAAAATGGATGCTTAGAAACATGGTGTGTTTAATCTGATCCAGCCCTCTGGCTTACCTTAGAGATTGTGTATCCGTGTGTGTATGTGTGTGTAAAAATCACATTATATACAATACAATTTTTACAGAAAGCCTGGCAGCTACAAATAAGAGGTAGAACTACTCAAAACTAGGTTTCCTGCTGCAGGAAAAAATTCATTTTCTTTACAGTAATTAAAAAAAAGTTTAAAAAATTGACAAAAAATAAGTTGCAGGTTAGGCCCCATAATTTAAACAACAAAATCTATGAAGAAAAATATTCTTCAATGTACTCAACAGATAAGTTCATTAAAGGGTTAAAAAAAGTTGCATAGGAAAAAGGGATATTCCAGCACTTGCTACAATGATGGCAACGGTTTCTCTACAGGGAGTAAAGTACCTTTAGTTTTTCTTCTTTTGATAACTCTAAGATTAGGGCTTACAAGCAAGAGCAAGTTCGCATTGCGGCACTTTTTCCAGTCCTGGAAAGCTCTAGAAGCAAGAAGGGACTCTGCCTGGAGGTCAAGGTTTATTCTACCAGGCAGACAGACAAGCCAGTAAGCACAGCTCCAAAGCTAAAGTTGTAAGTTCCTTCGATATGTTAATAAAAGGTGTTACAAAATCCTTAATTCTTTTGCCCTCTGCTTAATAAAGGACAAGGACAGGGTCTGTGCGTGTCTTGAGTGACAGAGGAATTTGGTTGTCAGAGGACACATCTGAAAGTGTGAAAAGGGGATTCTTCAGATGTTTTTAAAGAACGGTGCAGTACGGTCTTGATTTTACCTATGCAAGAGAGAAGCAGAGTGAGCACTATGTTATTTGGCCAATGACCAAAAACCAAAACAAAACAAAAATTAAAAAATAAACAACCGGACAAAACCCCAGAACATTAACAACAAAAACTGTCCGTTGTAAAGACAGACAAACAGGTTACAATGTAGTTTCTGTTCCCTTGCTCCTCCAGAAATAATCATTGTCTTCAGGCTCAAGTTCTATCCTAATTTGAGGCACAACTTTTACTGGAGTTCTAGGAGGACTAGAGAAAAAAGAAAAGAAAGAAAATAGTAAGTAAATCGGATTTCCCTCATCACCTGTCCAATATATTTCTGCATTGTGCGGAAGCTGAATGTGTCTTTTGTTCTCTTTAAAATACTCTTCTGCTCTTTCTATATTAAAAACAAATATTCTCAAATGGGAGGAAGGTACCAGAAGAGTCAAGAAACCCAAGTGCAAAATTTCTTAAAACCTTCATACTTCAAAACGACAGAAAAATCAAAAAGGAGGACGGCCGGGTGGGTGATATTGTGAGAACTTAGAACAGACCTACATGAAGAAAATATTCAGAGATTTTTTCCGTTTGGAAAATCAAGGAGGGTCTGAGATCTCTGGAGCCGTGTTAAGATTAGGGAAGAAAACTACTAGAGAGCTGCCAGCAAACTGTAATTATCCCTTCAATCAGAGATGATGCGGAAGCGATAAAAGTGAATGTGGGTCCTGGGCTTAGCCTTAATGATAATGAAAGTTCCATTACTTTGCAATATAGTAGGTCTCCTAGAGTGCTTTCTACATAAAAGCCGGGGAGAGGTGTGGGGATTGGGCAATTGATTTAAGATAACTTGTAGACAGGACGGGAAACGAGGTATTCTGCCAATAACCCACCACGGGCCGCATTTCTGTGGGATGATCGCATTTCTGTGGGATGATCGTCTGTGGGATGAACAATGTGAAATAGCGAGTTGTCCTTTACCTTGGCATACCGAGTGACTGAAGGAAAGGAATTTTATCAGCATGATGTGTGGCGTTCAAGGAATGTTGGTGATCTTTCTCCTGGAAAAAAAAATTTTTTTTAAATCATAAACAGTAGGTTTCGGGAACATATAAAATTAGAGTAAAAATAAAAATTGTCATAAAAATCGATGCATTACAAGAGAAAGGCAAACTTCGACAATTTCAATAGACACTGTATTGACCTAAGAATCTAAGTAATGTGATGAAGATAAAAATCTGTTAGTTTCATTTCCTCTGGGTGAATACAGTGGGATGGACTGCTGTTGTTCTTTTAGGTGAGAGGGTAGGAGGCCAGTCATTTTTAGAGGATCTACTTAATGTCTTAAGTCTTTCCCTTGGATTTCCAGGACAAAATCCACAGTTTTCCTGCTGTTATTCATGGGGAGAGAAGACGATTTTGAGGAACTTGATTATCCTGCACCTCTACTATCAATTGTGTTCTTTCATGAATTATAAAAGATAAATATGACATTAGAGAAGATTTCAGTTAGGATGATCAAAGATATTTTGCTTAAGTAAATTTCTAGTATCGTATCAATTTTCCATGTACCCTTCAAATGGATATTTGAGAGATGAGTAACAACTAGCACTAAAAGAACCATTTGCCATAAAACTTTCTCCATGAGCCCCAAATTCTAGCTGGCGGTGCTTTTTAATTTTTTTTTATTTTTGAAGCAGCCTTCAAACTGTACTTAGGAGGGTCATGGTGCCAACGGAAGACATATGTGCTGTGTCCCTTACACGGTTTTGTTTTGCTATTAATGCTCTCGCATTAATAACATGAAAAATGAAGCCAGAATATAGTTTGAGGAGCTTGAATTCAAAAAAGAAATACTAACTACATCCTGCTGATGGGACTGAGACGAAATTAGCCTCAGTTACATGTTATAGGTTACAGGCTGGACATCAAAGTTGAGACTGTTTTAACTGTTCTTTAAACCTAGTGTGGCAGCCAGCCTCTGAGATGTCCCCCAGCATTGCTGCCGCCTCCCCGTAGCCACGTCCTTGTGTCATTTCTTGCCAGGTTGTACCAGGGCTGGTTTGTGTGTGACCCTTAGAACATGGCAGAAGCAATGGCATGTCACTTCTGAGATTCAGTTATAAAACTGCAGCTTCTGCCTTGGTTTCCCGCTCTGTCCTCACTGGCTCTGGGGGAAACTATATTATGGGCATCCCTATGCAAGTGCCCATGGGCCAGGGAACTGAAGGCCAATGGCCTCCTGCCAATGGCCTTGTGCATGAACTTGGAAGCAGATCCCAGTGCCCCTTGTCTTCAAGCTTAGCCCCAGCCAAAGGCTTGTCTGCTGTCTCACGAGTTGCTAAAGACAGAACCGCTGACATCACCTGCTCCTAAATTCCTGAACATCTGGAACTATAGAAGAAAATATATATTTGTTGTTTTAAGCTGCTAACTGTTGTGGTAATTTGTTAAACAGTGATAGAAAACTAACATATCTATTCTTCATAAATAGCCATCCATTTCAACTCTTCTTGGTAACCTCTTACTGAAGTGGAAGTGGCTTTGTCAAATAGAAATAAAAGTGTCTCAGCTGTCTTTTTTCCCATAACAGATCAGTAGTCTTTGAAGTGCCTCTGGATCTAAAAGAATACATTTTCTTCAAATGAGAACCCAAAGTGAAAGTAGTTTGGAAGCAATTGCTACTTGATATTGGAAAGGCTTGAGATATTCACTAATGTTACTTTGGAGGTTTTCCCCTTTTTCAAGTGGCCTGTTAACTCAATTACCAAAGAAAAGATGGTATGTCAGAAACCATTATACTTCGGTCACCAGGCTACTACCCCAGAAAGACCAGTCCACTTAAAAAGGTGTTTTCGAAATAGCAGGAAAGGAATGAAGAAATTAGGAAGAAAATGTACGATATAAGTAATACCTAAAAAGTTGTATTAATATTTTATGATTGCTAATTAAATTGAAAATAGCAATTATTCCAAATTCTCAATATGTACAATTGATTTGCTGATCATTTAGAGATCCACACTGCAATTTCTCTCTGGAGCCCATTTGGTCATTGGCTAAAAAAAGCCTAAGGAAGACAAACAGTAACAGACAGTGATGTAGTACTATAAGCTGCAATTCTAAATACCAGCAGAAAAAAATATCAGTTAAAAACATGGTTACGAGTTTAGCAATTGAAAGAAACTGGTGAGAATTTTGGTCAGAGAAAAGACTAACAAACAAAAACTTAAAAGGTTATGGATAAAAGAAAGAAGAGTGAAGCTCAAGGAATGTAAAAAAAAGGAGTATTATAATAATGAAGTGTTTTATAATAATGAAGTGTAAATCTTCAAATAGAAAAACAGGAAGAAAATAGAGGGGGAAATTAACATAAACGGTAATTCTAAAGATTTTTCTCTGTAATTGCAAATCATATTTGAGCAGTCATGCAAGAGGTTAGCTCTACTCACTGTCGGAAGGTTTGCTATCACTTAGGAAAGGTTGCTGTTCCATGATGTCCATTGGAATTTTAATACTTGGAACTTTTTCTGAGTATGGGCAGTCAGACTGTGAAAGAAATTTATAACAGATTTTAGAAAGTTTTTACGATACTCCCAGTACTGACCAAATCTATCATATTATCATTTACATTGTCTAAGGAGAAAAGAGTTTGATATGCTCATTTTTACTTGCTAACTTTTCAAATTCTACACAATCTTTCTCACATTTGTTTTCCTCTCTTCTGAGTCAATGGGGTCGAGTTAATTAAAACTAGAACCACACCAAATAGAGATCGCTATAAATTAAAACAAGTATAAAGCTTCCATAAACTGGGTTCCCAATCAGCAACCATTTATGGGTTTGTTGTGTGTATAAAGCAAATAATCTCAATGTGAAACATTAGATCTAGGAAACTTCCTCAACTATAATATGGTCTTAAAATTCTTGTTTCATTTATGCTTTCTGATTTCATGTCCAAGAAAATGAGGACTCATTTCTCCTTCCAAGACAGATAGAAGATTAAAACATTCATGATCAAGGAGCCCTGTAAGTTCAGTTGAAAAAAAACCTCCCCCTCTTTAATACTCTATCAAAACTATTTTGTAGTTAAAGGTTCATTTCCATTTGCTTATACAAAATATATTTGAAAGCTTAGCAAAACATGAGAAAATAAAAATCAAAAGAAAGGTACCAGGCAGCTATTCATGGGGGTGTTTAAAAAACCAGGTCAGCATGGGGCACCTGGGGGGCTCAATCAGTTAAGTGTCTGACTTTGGCTCAAGTCATGATCTTTTGGTTTGTGGGTTTGAGCCCAATGTAGGGCTCTGTGCTGACAGCTCAGGGCCTGGAGCCTGCTCCAGATTCTGTGTCTTCCTCTCTCTGTCCCTCCCTCACTTGTGCTCTGTCTTTCAAAAATTAATAAATGTTAAAACAAACAAACAAAAAACAGGTCACCTAAGCCAAAACTACAACAGATTTTCACAGTATTACCACCTTACTTTTTTTTAAAGAATTCATTATATTGAATCCAAATTAATGTTTAAACTGAAAAGATCAAATCCATCCCTTAACTGAAAGTACCAAAGAGATGGCCTTAACAGAAAGATGGAAAAGAAAAAAAGTAGAGATCAAAGAAAATGAAGAAAAAAGAAACCCTAACATACAGACTACTACATACATTGAAAATTCCTTTAAGGTGAATCTAAAGAGGGTAATAATACGATTTTAAGGGACTAAGATACTGCGTTTAAATTGACCAAAAAAAAAAAAGATGTTACATGCATGTACCTTTATGAGAATGTCAAGAAGGACAAGTTTTAATCACAGTATTTCAAACATTTCCTCAAATAATAGCATTTATGGATGAAGAGGTTGGAAGCCAACCATTAAACATAGCCTACCAGGCAGATCCAAAAATGACAGAGTGGCTCAAAATATTGGCAAGCCATAATTTTCACTACTGGTGACAAAAGTGTTATAACCCCCATGCCCCCCTGTGGCTCTCTATATCCATGGATCCCAGCACCCATGATTACCAGGTGAACACTAGAAGAGCTATCTTCCAGCTCTATAGCCCCCAAATAATAAGCTCAACAAACAGAACTTATTACACACATATACTCTAAATTGCTTGGTTGAGTTCACTAAGACAAATACATAAGCTTGTTGTTTTTTAGTGGGGGCTGGGGGAAGAAGAGACAGAGGAAAAGACAAGAAACAAGTATCACACATTATCTTCAAGAAATCTGTTGGAAATACAGAGCTGGAAATAGTAAATATCATTAATAAAAGAATAGCACTGTTTAAATAAAATATGATATGTTGAAAATTGAATCCAAGAATTAGACGAACTTCTCAGGAGCTCATTTGATCCAACTTTTGACACTAGACAGCATAAATTTAAAACATCCCCAAAAGTTGATAGTTTATTATTTTCTTAAAAGCTATTAGAGATGAGGATTCTATAATACTATTTCCTATATCAGTTATATGTAATAAATTTTAAGTTTGGTGCCAATGTACATAACATGGCATACTTCTTTTGAAAATTCAAGATGAAATACCACTTTAATTATGTCAGTATTTCAGGTGTTCCCTTTTTTTGTCTTGAGTGGTCTAGAAATTAATTTCAAATTTTGATTTCAATTGAATTTGTAAACAGTTTTTAACCATTCTTTTTTTAAAAAAATTTTTTTTAATGTTTTATTTATATCTAGGAGAGAGAGAGAGAGACAGCGTGAGCAGGGAAGGGTCAGAGAGAGAGGGAGTCGCAGACTGAAACAGGCTCCAGGCTCCGAGCTGGCAGTCAGCACAGAGCCCGACGCGGAGCTCGAACCCACGACCGCGAGATCATGACCTAAGCGAAAGTCGGACACTCAACCGACTAAGCCACCCAGGCGCCCCTTAACCATTCTATTTAACACTGCACCCTAATCTATACTGCAATTTAAACACATTCTCCTTCTCTGTCATCACTGGAAACAGAAAATCTATACACCTGTTCTCACTGAAGATGGATGATGACAGTCACAAAACCTCCCTCAGACTCTCTTTCTCTTTAGCTAAATATGCCTCATATATTTAGCCTTTTTTTTTATTGGATCAATTTATTTGAAATCCAATTTTGTCTGTTGCCTTCCTTCACTGTACTATTTCTAAATTCTCCACAAAAAAAAACAATCAGACAGCCTGACCAACTGGAAATAACCAGACAGGCCTGGACCAGAGTTTTGGCTTTGCCACTATGTCTGTGTGCACTCAGAAAAATGACTTAACGTTTCTCAGTCTAAATTTTCTCCTATATAAGAACAAAAGCGTACACTCTAAGGGGCTGTGACGGCAAGTAAGGACAAGTATGCATGATCAATCAAAAAGATCCAGTACAGAGTAGACAGCAAAACTTAACCATACTCCCACTTTAGAATTATATACCAGGGATCCAATTAGAATGGGGATACTCCACTGTGTAAAATCCAGAACAAATCTTCACATAGAAAATGTCACTTTGGCCATCCTTTATCCCAGTCTACTGGGATAAAAATGTGTGTGTGTGCGCGTATGTGTGTGTGAAATAACCTCAGCCTTTCTCCTAGCACTGGTTACAGACCCCTACTGCAGCACTCGTGACATGATCTCCTAAAGATAAAAAAAATGGGCAATAATTTTATTTCTCTAACCTTAATCACCCAGTTGTAGGAGGATCATTTGGAATACAAAACTGACAACTACAATTCTGTAAAAAGACCCTAGGGTCCATGACCCTTTCCTTTTCACTGAAGGGTAACAGGGAAATAATCTTAAATCATGTCAAAGTTCAGTGTGAGGAGAAGTACAACAGCGGAGGACTTTGGCTGAGAGCCTACTCAAATGGATATATAGATCGCAGGAGGTGAGGTCACAGGTGTTTGTCCACATTAGGCTTAAAATTACATAAAACGAAGTTATCATCTCAAATTTAAATCCTGGATTATCATTAGCAAAACAAATACATTTTACAGCATTATGAAGCAAATTTTCTTTTTATCTGTGAAATGGAAGGTTGGAGATCTTTAGATGTGGTGGGGTGTTTTTTGGGAAAGTCAATTTATTGCTATCAGTATATTAATGGCTACAGAAAGACTTCAGAAAAAAAAAACTAAAGAAAGAAAATAAAGGGCAAAGGAAGACTGGCATGTAACACGGCCAAGTAAACATTCTCTGAATTCAGCCATATATCTCACATAAAGTATATATACATATTATACTTTATATAACATACATATATGTTTCACATTTATTTCTTTAGCTTTACTGTGGAGTTTTGGAAAGCCTTACATCATCATTGTCACTGTCCAGACTTCCTTTCTTCTTTTTCTTTTTCTTCTCATCTTCCTTCTTCTTCTTGTCCTTTTCTGGAATGACATCATCGAGGAAGCTGAGGTCATGTTGGGAGAAGAGGTAGTCCATGCCTTTTCTGACAGCTACAAGTGCCAAGATCTGCAAGGACAAATATAGAAAGTATGAAAGAAACAATGTCACATAAAGTCATAGTGAGTATTGATACTACTCTATTAAAGGCATTTGAAACTTAGCTTGTAGAAGGCTAGAATATGATAGAACTCATCTTGCTTATATAGATTTATATTAAGTGGACCGCAAACATTTTCTTTATGGGGAAAGTTGGCTCATAAAAGTATTAAGTTGGGGTTCCTGGGTGGCTCAGTTGGTTAAACATCTGATTTCGGCTCAGGTCATGATCTTGTGGCTTATGGGTTCGAGCCCTTGCGTTGGGCTCTGTGCCGACAGCTCAGAGCCTAGAGCCTGTTTTGGATTCTGTGTCTCCCTCTCTCTCTCTGCCCTTCTCCCACTTGTACTCCCTCTCTCTCAAAAATAAACATTAAAAAATTGTAAAAAAAAATTATTAAGTAAAACTCACTTTGTTCACTGAAATTTATGATCACATTCACTAAGAACTTCAACATGAAAGGATTATTTTTTAAGCCGTTTTCTTCTATGTCAGATTTTTAATAAAATGGCTGAGAGTTTAAAGGGAAAAAACAGCCTGCATATGATTTCTAATTATTCAAAATTAAAACATTATGCAGGTTTTTGAAAATCAAGAAAATTTGTACAACATACAGTACACTAAAACATCTTCAAAGTACTAATAATGAGACAGTATTTGAGTACGCACAGACCATTTAATCTACTGGGAGACTTCAATCACTACCATGACCTGAAAACTTACTGTGTGACAGATGTTGTGCTGAACTCTTAGGCAGAATTTTCTCATTTCTTCCCACCACAAACTCAAAAAGTAGATATTGTGATCTCTATCTTGCAAGTGAGGAAACTAAGGCTTAGAGACATTAAATGTATCATCCAAGATCATAAAGCCAGGTAAGGAAAAAAATACAAAGGGCCCCCAGCCGTCTACCTCTAAAATCAGTATTCTTAAAATACATATCTTTGATTCTATGAGTTACCCTTGAAGAGTAACTTCTAAAAGTACATTAAAAAATAAAAAAAATAAAAGTACATTAAAGATGTCTTTGCTCAAGAATAAAATTAGTATGCACTAGGATATAAGAGTCGTGACCATCTCCAGTTAAACACTTGGGTTCATCCACATCATGCTCTCTGTATGTCCATTTTTTCATCTGAGAGAAATTAACAACATCTGCCCTACTGATATTATGATATTGTTTTGTGATCAAACAAAAGCTCTGGGAAGATAAAGAATACTTTATACAGATGACACATTCATTATTATTATTTATAGCGCAAGTAATAGGTGATTTACTGGATACATTTTAAATTTATCCAGGCCTAACTCTGTTTTTCCTGCCTATAGCAAAACTAATACGTAGATTGTACCAATAGGCAAATGGGAGTCATTTCTCACACTCGTGTTTTCCAGTAAGCTAACAGAGTTTAAGGATAAAAAAAAAAGGGATATAAGGAACCATCAAGAATATTACTAGTATTTTTATATCATTTTTTCTGCTTCCTTCCTTTTTTTTCCCTTGGAGAAAAAAAAAATTACAAACAACAAATACACAGAAGATAAATTAGGGGCACCCGGGTGGCTCAGTTGGTTAAGTGTCCAACTCTTGATTCTGGCTCAGGTCATTATCTCACGGTTCATGGAATCGAGCCATAGGGCTGTGCACTGACAGTGCAGAGCCTGCTTGGGATTCTCTCTTTCCCTCTCTCTCTGCCCCTCCCATGCACATTCTCTCTCTCTCTCTCATTCAAAATAAATAAATATCCATTTAAAAAAGGATAAAATAATAATCCTGGGTAAGAGTACAAGGATTTTTATAAAAAATAAAATATGGTCTGTGTATGAAAATTCCATGGGGGAGACAAAGCAGACTGAGAGGCTGGCTTGGTGACTTGTTTCAAGTGTACACATGTACATTTTCTTGCAAGAAATGGAAAGTTATGGTAAAGCATAAAATTTAGTGTCAAAGCCAAAAATAGACCTAGCATTTCCTTTGTTACTTCTTTCACTTGTAATTCTAAGTGCAATGTTAGTCATCTTACCTTGTGTCTCATCATATCACGGCAAGTATCGAGAGCCCAGACTTATCCTTAAACTTAGCATGACACAAACCAGCCAGCACTTCAAAAACTGCACTTCTCACTCCATTTCTTCTAAGTCATTGGATGATCTGTCAGAAGCTGCCAAACTTGTTTCCTTATTATTTGGACTGAAATGTGTCATGCTTTGTTATTTAGACTGATTCTATTATACAATATTTTTGAAATAACTGATGTGTACTGATGCCTACCTAATGCCAGCCATTATGCTATCTACTTGATATTTATTAGTGATGCTCAGAGTAACAATACTAATGCCATGCCCATTTTACAAGCAGGTTAATGGCAGCTCATGAAGGCTCCTTGATCAGCAGAAACTAGTGCTGGTATCTGGACTCAGCTGAGTTTGACACTACAGTCCAGTATAGATGACCACAGACATAGGAACCTTAAATGACAATGGATCAAATCAACGTTATTTGGTCAAAGCTGGAAAAAAGTAGAACCATACAGAAAAGACATTTATATCTTCTATGTTACAGTAACAAGTGATATTGATATGATTTGATGGGTAGGTTCAATGAAAGGAATCCCTACCATGACTGGAAAAATGATAGCAGCCACCGTGGACTTGAGGATCCAGAGCAGGGCTAGACATAACACCTGTAAAAAAGTGAACAGGTGGACTCTGCGTAGGGGGACGTGGCGCAGGTAGATAAAGTCTGGCTGATGCTTCAGGGGCATCAGAAGCAGCTTCAGGCGATCCATGAACTGGGAAGGAAAGACGACAGTACAACTGTATTACTTCCAGAGCTGATACACAAGCTCTTTTCCACAATGCCTAACTAATGATTAGTGATTTATATACTATAATTTAGGCAAGCAGTGTCCTTTTCAGAGGACATTGGTCAGGGAGTGCACAAATTTAGTCCAGCACAGTGAGACATAATAAGAGTCTTCCAATTGTTATTACTTTGCAGGAATGTTATGCAGATCTATGAGATAGAGTGGCCACCAAAGAATAAAGTCACAACGCCAAATATAAATTCTAGATGCTCATCTCTTCCTTTCTATTTTTACTATCTGAGTCTCGGAAGAGAGAATCTTGTGACTAATTTCGTCATGATGTGCTGAAGGAAGACATCTAACTCATGTATCTTACTCTGCCTTGGTCACCTTACCTGAAAGAAGAGAGGATGCTACTATGCATCATATGCATTTCAGGGATGTTTCAAGGATAGAAAGGAAGGATCCAACTTGAAAATGGGAATGCATTGGTATTTTCATCAATTGCACATTATTTATCTATGGCATAACTTAACTAATACCATGCAGCAATTCATTACCATTTCTTTTCAAAATAAAGTCATATGACTTTTATAGTGAATTTCAGAGTGTCAACAACCAGATATTTGAATCTAGGGGAGGCTATCACAGTGGCTACACGGACCACTGAGTACCTCTGTGCCAGGTGCTGTGCCCCAAAGATTAACTGCTGAATTCACATTGGCAGTGATGAGAAGGATGATATTTCGGTACCTACCATAGGATCTTTCAAATAAAAGATATTCAATAAATAGCTGCTGAATGGACTTATGATGGAATAAGACTCTGAAGTAAAATTTCTGCTTTTTTTTTCTAGAGGAAAGGGAGAAGTGTACAAGTAAAGGAGACTGTTACGGACAAGCTTCTCAGAAGCAATTTCCTATGAAACAAACTTTCTTTCTCTGTCCAGCCTACTTTTCATGGGAGGGGGCCTTGCTGTTTATGAAGATTGTATTACAAAATTTCTTGCTAAATCAATCTTGCCAAAAGGTCTAAAAGAGGGAGAATCCAGAGAAAAGTAAGGAGAAAAGGCAACAGGGGCAGAAGCAATGCTGAATTTAAGAAATCCACTAGCTGTCCCTTTAGCAAAGGATTTCCCCCCATCACTATGAAATTCTTGATTTTTTTGCCTTCTGTTTAATTTAATAAACATGTAAGGAGCTCCAATCATCAGTTAAAGACGTAAAGTCAAACTTCTGATCTCAAGTGACATATTTAAGGCAAAAACAAAAGCAAAAACAAAGAAAGAAAGAAAAGTAAAGTAAAGAAAAAAGAACCATTAGTTTGGCAGCCACTGTTAGTTTTATATTTTTCCATTGAGGGAAAAAAAAGAATATTGACAATGCCAGATAAAATAAAGTATTTTTTTGTATATTTGTACTTGCCCAAAGTTTCATAGGCACAAGTACATTCCCCCATTCACATTCATCTAGTGCAGTCTATGAAGAACCACCTTGTACTTTGTGACAAATATCCAAATGGGATCTAAAGAAGGGAAAACAGAATAGCCTTGTCTTCTTTTGGGGGTCTGGCCACCTGCCCAGCTCTATCTGACTCTAAAACCAAATTAATCTAAATTCAATAAATGAAAGCAAGGACTACTATGAAGGGGTTTAAATGAATTCTTAGGATGTTCACAGAACATGCAGTCTTTTCCCATTAAAACATTAGTAAGTGCTAAATAAGGCTACAATTAACAAGGTGCCAGAAAACAGCAGAAGTACTTCCAGTTTCCTGGTGCCAATTAAATTAAACCTCAATTGAAAGACAAAGTCCCTTACAAAGTTCTCCCTAATGATTTTTTTTTTTTAAGGGGTCAGTTTTACCCAAATTGTGGATAGCTGAAGTTTTGGACAAAAGTAGCACTAAACCACATTGACTTTATTCTTTTATTGGTTCAAAACTTTTGATCATTGATCACAGCCATGTGAAAAGTAAATCAAATAACAGCCTGTTCTTAGTACAGTTTAAAGGCAAAGAGATAAACAGGATCTTAAGGAACACACTGGAAGGGTTAGATTTCCTTCTTGAGATGAAGGTGGGAGAAGGACAGAAGGGAGGGAGGGAGGTGATCTGAGGTCATCTCTCATTTTCCTAGTGAAATGACCTTCCACAGCTTATGGCAAGAATGGGTATGTATGATAACATTTGTTAACACGAATTAAGTTTGTGAATTAAATCAGAAATAAAAAGCAGCTGTATGGCAGAGAAAGTAGCAAACAAATGCATTTTCTTTCCTTCTTTAACATGCAGTGTCCTATTATTTTTGGTGTACAATAGAATGATTCAACAATTCTATACATTACTCTGTGCTCATCACCATAGGTGTACTGGCAATCCCCTTTCTCTACCCACCCCCCTTTGGTAACCACCAGTTTGTTTTCTGTAAACATATGCATTTAAAAAAAACTTAGTTAATGAGTAGCACTTTTCCTCAAAAAGATCTGTTATTGGACTACTCTTACTACTAGAAAAAATACAATTATATTTAGATTGCTATGGAAAACTTACTTGCACACCATTAAGGGATGCTACCCCCATATACAGGAACACACCGTACAGTACAGGCATGGGAATAAACTAGAAAGAAAAAAAAATTGGAGAGAGGTTAAAGACAACAATAAGAAGAACAGTAATGAAAGAGGATAATTTAAGTAAAAGCCAAATCTGAAACTAAAAGATAGAAGGACATATTAATATAGTGGCTTCAGATTAGCGTGCTTTACTTATCATTGATAAACTTCTAAACTCTGTGTTAGAAAGAAATGGAGACTTTCAACTTTCATTTGATCCTGTTTGTATTTTTTTAAACAATGACCATGCATGACCTCAAAAAATAATTTTTTTAATGGGAAAAAAAGTTTGTTTCCCTTTCCCCTTAAAAGGAAAGATTATGTAAACCAGATGTTTGCAATGGACTGTGAGGTAGAAAGAGAGGCTGATGGGTGCTGAGCTCCTGAGACCAAGTTCCTTTCCAACAGTCTGTTGATTTTTTCCTTAATAATTTTTGCCAAATGATCTATTGGCTTGGTGCGTAAATGACTCTCTCAATTAAGGAAACATCAAGCGGCTGTCCCCTTTCTTTCTCGCAGGAATATTAAGGGGACTAACTAATGAGAACACTGCTTAAAAGGAGCATTGAGCATACGGAAGCAATTCATTACACACATGTAGTAATACACATCCTTAAAAAGTGAATTAATACATCTTAATGCATTAATTAGCAAGAGTCTTTTGTAATAATATGAAGTGTTTTAACAATGGGAAGTTCCAAAGCCATCTTTCCTAAATTTTATCTATTCCTAGACCTTTGAATGTCCTCAGTACTGTGGAAACAAGGATGATTCTGTTTCTGGGAAGTCCTCTATTTAAACAACAAAAGGTTCTCAAGCTTGGATTTTGAAAAGAAGCTCAAGTAATTTCAGTTTTCAAAAACCACAATCAATTAAGTCCAATCTTACCAATTCTACATAAAGGAGGCTATTGTAGCCAGAAAACAGTATGACTTCAGAGTAATTTTTAAAGAACTATTACATGTATTAAATGAAGCACAATTTCTATCAGTGTCTCCTTGTAATTACCTAAAACAGTTCTGTATCTGGGGCACCTGGGTGGCTTAGTCAGTTAAGTGGCTCTTGATTTTGGCTCAGGTCATGATCTCAGGGTCCTGAGACAGAGCCCTGTCACGGGCTCCACGGGAGCATGGAGCCTGCTTAAGATTCTCTGTCCCTCCCCCAGGCATGTGCACTCTCTCTCTTTCTCAAAATAAGTAAACATTAAACAAACAAACAAACTGAAACAGTTCTGTATCTGAGACCCTTTGACCCCCACTGGGAAATTAGTATAGTCAAAATATGTCATGACTATCTCCAATTGCTATTAGCTAGCTATAGGAATTATTAAATTTATATGTAATACCTATCTTTATCTACACAGAATATCACATGACTCTTCTAGAAAAAAATGAATAATTGTAACATAGCTAATCTGATCTTGAGCTCAGAAAAAAATGACAGTGAATGCTGAAGGGGTGGGAGGGGCGGCCCAAGTGGTGGGGAAGCCATGTGCGCTGTAATACCCAATAGTCACCACAAAGAGGTGAGCATGTCACATTCAAGCCCTTGAGGTCTGACTTGTGTCTTATTTCCTTTAGAATGTGCACATTTCCACTCCTCTGTACAAACTGACCAAAAAATAACTAACAAAGAAACCATTTCATAGCTTTAACTCATTTTTAAACATTTAAAATGTCTTTTGCAGGCAAAGGCACTCCCATTTTCCTTTAATCTATGATGATTCCTTTCCTGTTCTCTCATTTCTAATTCCTTGGGAAGGAAGAAAGGTGGAAGGGGGAAAAGAGGAGTATAGTTCTTTTACAGTTGGGCAGCTAGTTAGAAATCCTTTAGTAGTTACTTTTTAATCTGGATGAAGTGTTTTTTCTGGCTTGAAAGAAAGTAATCACAAAGGTGATGTTGAGCCTTATCTCCACCCCTCCCCTAGTTTAGCCAAATATTTTCTCTATTCCAGTTCTAGCACCAGAGTGGAGGAAAGTTGGGCCATCATGTTGGGGTCCATTCTCTCTGAATTATGACACATATCACTAAATCTGCCATAAAATAAGATCAGAAGGTACAATTAACTCAGAATGGGGTATGGGTCAGAAAGTAGCTTTACAAGTTCTTTTTTTTTCCCCCCAAGAACAGACTTTCCCTCTCTCTCTCTTTTTTTTCCCAGAAAGCAAAAGAGTGCACAAGATGGGGAGAGGGGCAGAGGGAGAGAGAGAATCTCAAGTAGGCTCCATGCTGATGTGGGCCTTGATCCCACAACTCTGGGATCGTGATCTGAGCTGAAATCAAGAGTTGGAAGCTCAACCAACTGAGCCACCCATGTGCCCCATGATGATTTTTTTTTTTTCTTTGGTGAAAAGGAAATAGCACATATAAGGAAGGCTATTAATTCAATTTGGGGGTCAACTTTAATGTGATACAGATGTTTTACAAAATTCACCATTTGCTTTAAGACAGTGCACTGAGTCTCAATAAAAATCTTTCAGTTTAGAAATCTTCATGAAACCTGACAGAATTACTGGGTTAGAGGATATTTTTTATTGGATTTGGTTCATGAGTCATATCAAAAGGTCAATCCTTAAAAATGCATCACAATAGAATCATTCATCACAACAGAAATTTCCCAAAGGAAGAATGTTTTAAGAAGATGTAATCCCATTTAAAGTTAAACTAGTATAATATACACAGCAGTAGCAGGTAGACATTTTTATAAAGCAAGACAGGAGAAATAAAAACTCAAAAAACACAAGGAATACTAGTTCACAGGCACTTCAAGAATTGCCAAGTGATAAAATTATGCAAACAGAATTATATAAACATACCCAGAAAACCAAAAGGCCTAATTATAAACAAATATTATAATGCCTTTAATAAATATTAAAAATGAAAAAGTTAAATGCTTGATCCTACAACCAGATAGAAAAATTAAATTGAAGTCAATGAAGATTCATCCATACTTAGACTATGTCCCCAAATTTTTACAATTCTAGTGAGTGTAGTTGCATTCTTTTTTACTTAGCCCTCTCTTTGATTTTCTGATAGTGTTAGAATATTCCCATAAGAAAAAAATGTGAAAGAGTAAATTTAGTAGGAAAGATAGATGGTAGTAGGTTGTCCACAGTGCAGGATTTGGTATAGGAGTAAAGCCTCCCAGCAGAATAATAGTCACTGTGTGTGTGTGTGTGTGTGTGTGTGTGTGTGTGTTTAAAACTCAGAATGAGGTACTGAGAACACGGAAGCACAGAAGTTAGAAAGACCTGGGTTCCATTCTGTCTGTATCCATTGTGGAACTCAGAGAAAACTATCCCCTTCTCTCCCCATCTATCTAATGGTTATGATAAAGATTACATAATACTTAGCTCAGGGCCTGGCTCATAATAGACACTCAAGAAATGATAAATGTGGTATTGATGTCATTATTTGCTTCAGGACCTTCACCAGCAAGTGGAGAAGCCAGCAAGTGCCCAGCATAGCCCCCTCTGGTCCCTCTGCAGTGTGGGTAGGCCAGCAGCACAGGCCAGAAGGATGGCTGCAAAGGTCAGACTTGAAGCCTTGGTTTTATGTAAGCTCGGCAACATTGTCCTTTCAACTACAGTGACTGTCTTCAGGAACACGTTATGAAAATAACATCCTAATGCCCTTTGGCCTTAACAATCTGGGACCATAAGGAAGCTACCGACTCACGATCCGGTCCCTAGTCATTGAAGAAACTGTGGAGAGGACTGATGATGAAGAGCTTGTGAAAATGTCACATTTCTCTCTACATAAGAGAATTGGAAATCAGATCAAAGAAGCTGGGGAAGATCATCTCCTGGGAAATGAAAGTAAATGAGTTCTTTTAGGGCAATACTGTTTTATTTTAAAAGACAATAAACCATGATGGTTGTGAGATCAGGCTTTGGAATCAGAACTGCCGAGTTCAAATCTTGGCTCTCCCATTTAAGAACCTTGTGACTTGGCAAGTTATTTATATTTCTTTATCTGTAAGATGGATGCAATTATACATACATTTTTCATAGGTTTTATTGGAGAACTAAATTAAAAAAAAAATCCGTACAGAGCTCTTGGTCCAATGCCAAGCTCAGGAAATGTGAGCTGCTATTACCACCATCCTCCTCCTCCTCCTCTCATCTCTCCTTGTTTCCCTGTTACTGAACACAGTGTGTGGCATATTGTAGGGGCGAGACAAATGCTGGCCGCATACAAATTAAACACTAGCCTGTACATTTTAGAACCCTAAACAAATCTCAAAGGCAAATTTTGGCTATGCCTCATGTTAAAGATGAACTAATTCAAGCAAAGGCAACAGAAGCAGCAGTGAACTTTACTTGATCTTTATTTCTTTAAGCTTGCCAAAAGAATGAGACAAGTAAGCTCTAGAACTGTCTTTCATCTTTTTTTGCTGCTTTGTGGTCTCCCATCGCCTCCCCACACAGAACACTAGCTTAACAGGCAGTGTCTCGGCTACGGAGACACAGATCTAAACTGTTTAACTGGCCTGGGAAGCCAGTTCTTCCTGCTTCCCCACCGTTCCATACTCAATCGGTGGTGGGATTTGAGGCACGTATGACTGCAGCTAGCTAAGGTCACAGGGTATCCTCATGAACTTAAAGCTAATACGCTATGATTCCTTACATTCTTCCATGTAAAAAGGCAGACAGCAGCAAAGAGATCAAAACAGAGGTCACAAACTCCATGTTCAAAGTAAGCCCGCATAAGGAGGCTCAGGGAACAACTACCCACCCTGCTTAATGCAGAGAGAAAATTACTCACATCATCTGAAGCCACTAAGCCTATGGGGATACAGGGAGCTGGGCTGGGAAGGTGTTGAGCCATGTCATTTTAAAAAGTAAAAGTCACATATTTCTCTTGATCCCGTTCATTTGATCTGCCTTTCAAAGGCAGACTCTTAAGTAAAACCATTCTCTAAGTTGTCACCTGTTCCTTTAAAACACACACTAGTCAAACGGTGGAGGAAAAAGGTTCCCTCTCCAAAGTAACCCCTGATACCTCTTTCTGAGTGAATTCTGAGGTTAATTGTTAATCCTGACTTTTACTTAGTCATAACTTAGGTTTTAGTTAAACTGTACCCTCAACGGTCTGCTTCTTCTTGTATTGACTTTTCACATGAGCTACCAAGAATTCTGTGGTAGATGCTTATAACCCACCACATCTCAATGGCAAGAAAGGCACTTGGTCTGAGATTAGCTGATGTGATTCCTGAAGTATAGTTCTATTTACTTAAGTTAAGGAATCACAATTGTCAATGCTGGACTGTTTTATTCTTGTCATTTTAAAATCGAGGTTACCCACAATATGTCTGGAACTGTATTAACAAAACAATTTCATTTCCCACATTTTGGGCAACACTTTGCCTAATAAAAATGTTTGCTAAACTACCTTTTTTTGCTGATTCCTACAATGACTCTTTGCATGGACCCAAAGTTGCCAGGTGGGAATAGCCATGATTATGAACACTAGCAGCTGAACAAGGGTGAGCTTAAGGAAGGTCAAAAGGAACAGCAAGCTCATGCTCACTGATCCCTGGTACCTCTTTCTCCTTTCTCTGCATTCTAATCTATTCCTGCAGATACTAAGGTGCTTTGCATATGGGGCAAAAAGAATCACTGTAAATTAAAGAACAAAAGGGCTTTCAGCTTTAATTCCTCTGCAGCCATATTTGGGTGGAGGGTTAGAAAATAGTTAGGAAGAGGCGTTGTTAAAAATGTGAGTCTTGCATCTCTCCCTAAAAATAGTAATTTATACAGTATCTGTTCTCTGTGTCCCTTTGGGATTGTACATGATTACTCAGCTGACAGATTCTCCAAGATTAAAGCCCATTTGCTGTAACGAGAAAAAAAAAAGAGCTTTTAAACACATCTGACTTTTTAGGTTAGGCTTTTATACTGTATTAATGAAAAATATAATATAAAAATAAAAGAAAAAAATGGGTGGGAACTGATAGGTACATTTGAACTGATGGAAAGATTTCTATTTATCCTCTACCAGTAACTAAGAGACCCAAGAGACCCCATAAAAAAAAAACTCATTTAAGCCCACCATTAGGGAACCCAGGGGCAAATTCATTCCTAGTAGATCCTCCCATAACATGAGATCACAACTGCCTGCAATGACCTCTCTAAAAATGAATGTGTCCAAATGAGGTTCCAATGTCTACGTGGTAAAAAGCTGTCATTACACTTTTCCACCAGTTGATGTGCTGTATCTAAGGGGCAACAATGGAACAAAAAGCCTTTTGGTAATGGATTCCTTGCTGCGAAACTCACAACTTCAAACCTACCCCACAACTTGCTTTGCACTGGCAAAAGTGTCAAGAGATTTCCCTCTGTCTCTGTAGAATGTAAGACCTGTACTCTTTTTTTAAAAGTTTATTTATTTTGAGAAAGAGAGAGAAACAGAGAGAGAGAGAGAGAGAGATAGCGTGCATAAATAAGCTGGAGATGGGGTAAAGAGAAAGGAAGAAAGAGAGAATCCCAAGCAGGCTCTGAATTGTTGGCACAGAGCCCAATGCAGGGCTTGAACTCACAAATCCTGAGATGATGAGCTGAGCCAATATCACAAGTTGGACACTTAACCAACTGGCCCACCCAGCACCCCGACCTGTACTCTTTTAGGGTCCTCTGTATGTAACCGGAAACAACTTCTTTGAGGCTAGTTTTGAATTTACTTTCCCATGTGTTATGTGAAATATATGTTCTTTCATGATTCTAGTCAGAAATCAGTTTAAATCAGTTAACCAACATTGTGGAAACCAAGCACAAGAGATGAATATTTACATCTTTTAACTGTTTACCAAGTATTCTGTATATAATGTATGCATTAATCTAAATACCCTGAGGACAAAGCTGGTCTTAGCTATAGGCTAAAAACTTACAGTTCCACTTTCCTCAAATTCATCTGAATGGCAACTGACTTATAAATGTGTCAACTTGAGGGGTGCCTGGGTGGTTCACTGGGTTAAGTGTCTGACTTTGGCTCAGGCCATGATCTCACGGTTGGTGGGTTTGAGCCCCACGTTGGGCTCTGTGCTGACTTCCAGCTCAGGGCCCAGAGCCTGCTTCAGATTCTGTGTCTCCCCCTCTCCTTGACCCTCCCCTGCTCACACTGTCTCTCTCTCTCTCAGAAATGAATAAAACATTAAAAAAAAATTTTTTAAATAATGTGTCAATTTGAGAGAAAAGGAGGGCTTTTGCCTTTTGCTTTCTATACTTCTGTATTGCTTGAATTTTTTATAAGGATGCACTGCTCCATAACTTGTGTAATTAAATAAGCATTTAAAAAATCTTAAAAATTAGAACTGCTTAAAAATAAACAAAAAAGGGGGCACTGTGATGGCTCAGTCAGTCAAGCGTCTGACTTACACTCAGATCATGACCTTGTGGCTTGTGAGTACAAGCCCCACATCAGGCTCTGTGATGATGGTGCGGAGCCTGCTTGGGATTCTCTCTCTCTCTCTCTCTCTCTCTCTGCCCCTCCTCTACTTGCATGTGCTCTCTCTCAAAATAAAATAAGTGAATAAATTAAAAAAATAAAAATCTACAGAGAAAAATCTGAAAGGATATATTAATAGTGGTTGTTTATAGCTTCTAGGTCTACAGGAGATTTACATGCTTTGTATTGTAGCACAAAGCATAAAGTACAAATTATCAATAATTGGTCAGTAATGTTAACAGAAAAAAATAATAAAATGCTTATATCACAGAAATAAAAAAATGGAAGCTTCACAACAGCTAAACCTTCTCTTTTAACCCTCTTTCTTTTAAATAGGTTTTTTTCATATAGTTCATATTCATCTACTTTGTTAGATATTCACTCCATCATTCAAACCTATATATTTATTCCTAACTTTCCAAATAATCTACCATATCATTTTTCTCCTTCAAAAGTTCATTTCTAAAGTTTTCTAGTCATAAATGAGTAATTTTCTCTATTCTCTTAGGCCTCCTGATTCAAATTAAACAGAAACACAGTTGGCAGTAATTAAAAATAAGAGAAAACTTACAAACTGATCATGTCCTCTGGGAGTCTAGTCTGTGTGCATATGGGGGGGCTTGAAGGCAGGATTTAGGGACAAGTAGATGGAAAGTGATGGGAAGAAAGGATACAAGGAGAGCAAGAAATGTAGTGAGGAGGTGGATGGGTGATTAAACTGTATGGAACTGCCATTTACATAGGTCAAAAAGCTTGGATATTGGTAACTTAAAACGGTTCAACCAAATAACTACAATCATAATCATAATCATAATCATAATGATAGAAGGAGTGAGAAGAACATCAAAATGAGTTTTTAGAGTCCTCATTCTACCTTCCCCCTGCTTCAGTGTGTTACAGATCTGATGAGAATCTTGCAGATAAGAAATTCTACTCTATACATACCCAACTATCTGGAAGAGGCAAGTATTTCACATATTTACCTTCAAGATGGGAGCCATAAAGACTGACAGACCAGTCAGAATAAACACGAGGGTTCCAGTGACTCTTTGTTCTCTGAAACCAAATCAAAAGATTACCAATTTACTTCTTATTTTCATAAACATGCTCTTGTCTTCTCACCTTCAAAAGAGACTGCACATTGAACAAACCAACGTCTGACTAAAACAGCAAAGGTGTTGATATCTCATATAAATGAATACCTCCAGTACAGCACAGAAGCTCAACAGAACTACAAAATTTTCTTCTAACTATTGTACAATGTGATTTGAATTCATCAAGAGAAAAGTGATTCTACTAAATCCTTTGCTTCTTTTAGAATAAAAAAAAAAGTCTCTTGCTCCTGGTCCATCAATTACTGGCCTCTTCGAAGCCCTTATTTTTTAAACAACTTGTACTGTTGTGTAATTACACCTTCTTTCATGGGAGACAGATATCACATTGTCCTACATTCTAATTAACAAACAGCTCAGGGAAATTTCATAAGTGCCATAAATCCCATCAGTCAAATTTCCAAATCTACAGCACAAGAGTACTTTTTAACAAATAGGATTCCCACCCAACATCCCCTCCCTTGGCCCCCAAGAAGAATCACTCACTGCTGTGGCATGGCAAACAATGACTCTGTCCTGTGAGCTATTCACCC
Organism: Hyaena hyaena; assembly: GCF_003009895.1. Lineage (NCBI taxonomy): Eukaryota > Metazoa > Chordata > Mammalia > Carnivora > Hyaenidae > Hyaena > Hyaena hyaena. The sequence continues at coordinate 1,531,369 of NW_024081029.1, read as the reverse complement.
AAGTATTAGGAGCAGGGTTTGCTGCAAGAAGTATTCAACACAGTATAAAGGTCTTAGGCGAGCCCTTCGTGGCTACCCAGATTTAACAGCTAGAGGTCAAGGTTTCTCAGTGCTTATGCGGACAGAAAACGACTGGAAAATCAGAATTCCTTTCCCTTCACAGAATCTTAAAAATCATAAGCCGGCCCATGAGTTTTGAGGAGTCAAGAGAGCTGAGAAGTTAGTTTGGCCTTTATATAGAATTGGGATAGAGTAAGTACCACAGCACCGAAATGAGCCGCATGTTCAAGAAAATGGATGACCTGTTTGCACTTTTATGTTGCATCGTTTAGCCTTTCATTAATCAAAAGAGATTTATGTAACACAAGAAGTGAATTTGAAAAATTATTGAAGACTTTCTTCTAATGAAAATTTAGTCTTTTCTGGAACAGCAAGTACAGGAATAAATTAATCATCACCAGCCTTTTCTCCTCCAATTTTGCTCATTCCCTTTGAACGACACATAGATGTGGCACCATGTGTTTTGCAGAGCCATTTTCCTCTGACTTAACATACCTCACTCCTAGAAACTTTGGTTGTTCTCCAGGTGCAGAAGTCTCGGTCTCCATCTTCAAACTGTCGATGTGAGCAATGGAAATGACAGTAGCAGCCACATACCATGGAAGAGCCATGAAAGAGCACACCACCATGAGGATGGCCACCCAGAAGAGATCCAGGTGATATCCAGCTCCCTTCTGTAGAAAGAGGTAACAAAACCACATGGAGAAGATGCTCATGTTTCTATCTTGTCCTATTTCCAGATGGGAATTAAGATTACCAAATAACCCCAACACTCACTGCTTGCTAAAAATATCTACCTCACAGTCAGCTCCTCAAAGAAGGGGGCTTTATCTTCCTCATATTACCTTCCCCCCACCAATTAAACACAAAGCTGCCACGTGACACCTCCTCTAGCCCGACCGTGGTCACAGCTTACTTATTGCTAATTATCCTCTCTGTATCCAATTTTGTAATCAGAAAAATGGAGCTATAGATCTACCTTGAAGAGTTACTAGAACCATTCAGTGAAGTAACAGTAGGATCTTAAAAGATAGTGGTTCTTGCATAGTAGGAGCTCAAAAAACAGTGATGGGAGTGGTGGTGGCGGCGGCGGCGGTGGTTGTTAACAAAGTACAACAGGCATCTTAAAGGCAGGCACTAATCCTTCTGTGCTTGACTGTTTAGCAATATGCTCTTCACTTGGACGGTATTCAGAATATGCAGACCAAAGATCTAAAAGCAACCTTGAGAAGGTATGTCTAAGACTATTTCTCACTTTTCATGGTATATGGAAATAATTGTTTAATAACCTAGTAACCATTATCATTAAGGTAACTAGTACCTCCTTCATCAGAAGAGGCTGACTTCAAACACTGCCCAATGGTCACGATAACATTTACTGACTGGAAAAGCAGACGATATAACAAAAGGTCTAGTTCTTTTCTTCACTAAATAAATATTGTTAAATGTGTCCACAGTGTTATTCTGCGGTTATATTTCTCTGCTCTATTTATGAAGAAATCAAATGCTTAATACCCCTATGGAGCCTGAGAAAATAAAGCAGTCCATTTTCACAGCATGTAAGCAGCAGCACCAAGGGCCAGAGTACCACCAATCTGAGGGAATAGAGACGCTGACTTTACAAAATGAGAATGTGATTTACACCAGGAACCTGGTGACTGTTATCATTTGGATCCTGTTACACTTAGAACACTGCTCTCCTCTCACTGAAATGCCAAGATTTCACCCCTGGCTCGCAAACATGGGTCTAATCATGATCTCAAAGAACTCACCACAAGCAAGGGTAGCATTGACACAAGAAAGAAGAACATATATTGACTTAGCCCAGGTTAGACTATGAACAAAGTATCCTTGGGAGACAAAGGATAAAGCCAATTCATTTCAGTACAAATGGTCTGAAAGCACAGGGTTTGAATTGGGAGTGAAATAAGGTAGGGGAAAGGAGAGCAAAGGGTGGGGATGAGCTAAAATAAACCTGTTCAACAGTAACTAATGAAGTGAGGATCATAATACATCTGGGTCTTGGTCATTTCATTCCGAAGAAATACTGACTACCAACTTATTTACAGGCACAGTACTGGGATTCTGGCTATACTTAAGGTGGAATATATAGGATTTGTTCACTCCTGCCTATGGATGTATCTTATGACCGAACTATAGATCATTCATGATCTAGCCTCTGTCCACATCTGCAGCCTCATCTTTCACTTCACCCCTGCTGGCTTCTATACGATGGCCTCTTTCAACCATATGCAATTCCTTCAGTATGTCTTACATACTAATGCCTTTGTGTCTTTGTCCATATAGCACCCTTTCCCTGGAATAACCTCTACTCTTCCTTCTTCTTACCTTGAATCACTCCTACTCATCCTTAAGACTTAAATCAGCCTTCAGCTTTTCTGGTAGTTTTCCTGCCTCAGCCCAGGTGAGATATGTAAGTCCAGTAAGGATAGATTTCCTCCTCTATGTTCCCTGTCATTTTATGCTTTTCTTTCCCAAAGTGCTCCTCACCAGTACTGTTTCGAAATTACATGTGTATTTATCTGTCTTTGGCATTAGACTCCAAGAAACAGGAAGACCTGGACTATGTCTATTTTTCACTCTATCCTGAATACTTGAGTGCATGATTCATAGTCAATTCTCAATTAATATTTACCAAAAAAATGAATGACAAATAGCATGTATACATTCTTCTGAATGGCAACTATAGACTCTTAATTAGCCATATAAAAAATTAAACCTTTATTTGTTAATTGGCAGAAAGGTGAATCACCTGGGGAGAGAGAGAAAGGGAGGTGGACAAGAGCTGGAAATATCACATAGTTTCAAGCCCTATTTAGACTAAGTCACTCAATACCATATTGAAGGTACCAAACTGGTAATTAACAGCGAGGATCCCCAAATCAAGGAAACTGTAACAACCTGAGGTTAGATCAATGGGTCAAAGAACAGTTGTTGCAGACAAAGTCATGTGGGCTACCGTGAGCTAACTCCATGCTTTCTTGCTCTATCTGAACAAAAACAAAAGTTTGAATTAGATGTCCTGGAGACTAAGGCACCACATAATACCAAAGAGGGCAAAATTAGGATTGTAGAAAGTAGAATACAAAGGAAGCTATGCAAAACCACCAAAATAAATAAAAGTTCTGGGAGAAAGTAATTATAGATAATAATTACTGTGTGCCTTGACATCACTCTCCTCCAACAGTCTTCCTTTCCCTCAACCATACTGAGAGCTCTTGATGCTCTCAAGAGGAAGGGGAAATAATCAGTGACCTGAAGGCCCTGCCAGGTCTGTCTCTGAGCGGTTCCCTCTCCATCCTCAACTCTCCCTCTCTCATGCAGCCTCACTGGGTTATATCAGGCCTTCATTCCTGTCACGCTACTTTCTCTCGTAAGGCCTGTGCACACACAGTGATTCCTGTGCCTGAATAGAATACTCTTTCCACCCAGCCTCATCTAGCTAATTCCTACTAATGCTTGAAGCTCAGTGTAAGAGCCACTACAGTTCCTGAAGAGAGCCACACCCTCTCTTATAGACTCTTAAAGCATCATCACCTCTCCTTCACAGAACTAGCCACATTTGCACTGTCACATTTTGCATCATTATTTGAATAATACCTAGCATCCTGAGGGACCAGAAGCTCTGCGAGGACAGGGACCATGTGTTTTTGTTCACTACCATTGAAACCCCAGAACCTGGCGTAGTACCCATCATAGAGTAAGCAGTCTAGGTAAATGTTTGTTGGATAAAAAGAGTATCCAATGGAAACAAGACAGCCTCTTTAACAGATGGTGCTGGGAGAACTGGACAGCAACATGCAGAAGAATGAAACTAGATCATTTTCTCACACCATATACCAAAATAAACTCAAAATGGATAAAGGACCTGAATATGAGACAGGAAACCATCAAAACCCTAGAGGAGAAAGCAGGAAACAACCTCCTTGACCTACACCACAGCAATTTCTTACTTGACACATCCCCAAAAGCAAGGGAATCAAGAGCAAAAATGAATTACTGGAACCTCATCAAGATTAAAAGCTTCTGCACGGCAAAGGAAACAATCCACAAAACGAATAGGCAGCCGACAGAAAGGGAAAAGATAGTTGCAAATGACATATCAGATACAGGGCGAGTATCCAAAATCTGTATGGAACTCACCAAACTCCACACCCGGAAAACAAACAATTCTGTAAAGAAATGGGCAGAAGAAATGAACAGACACTTCTCCAAATAGGACATCCAGATGGCCAACAGACACATGAAACGATGCTCAGCATCCCTCCTCATCAGGGAAATACAAATCAAAACCACACTCAGATACCTCCTCATACCGGTTGGAGTGTCTAAAATGAGCAAATCAGAGGACTCTAGATGCTGGTGAGGATGTGGAGAAATGGGCACCCTCCTACACTGTTGGTGGGAATGTAAACTGGTGCAGCCCCTCTGGAAAACTGTGTGGAGGTTCCTCAAAAAATTAACAATAGAACTCCCCTATGACCCAGCAATAGCACTGCTAGGAATTTACCCAAGGGATACAGTAAGTAAGGGGCACATGTATCCCAATGTTCATAGCAGCACTCTCAACAATAGCCAAAACATGGAAAGAGCCTAAGTGTCCATCAACGGATGAATGGATCAAGAAGATGTGGTTTCCTTTATACAATGGAATACTACATGGCAATGAGAAAGATGAAATCTGGCCATGTGTAGCAACATGGATGGAACTTGAGGGTGTTATGCTGAGCGAAATAAGTCAGGCAGAGAAGGACAGCTACCCGATGTTTGCACGTATACGAGGATTAGGAAGAACTCAATGGAGGACTGTGGGGGGAGGAGAAAGGGGGAATACTGGGGGAGAGGGAGGGAGGCAAACCATGAGAGACTCTTGAATGCTGAGAACAAACTGAGGTCTGATGGGGGTGGAGGGGAGGGGAAGGGGGGTGATGGGCATGGAGGAGGGCACTTGTGGGGATGAGCACTGGGTGTTATATGGAAACCAACTTGACAATCAACTACTAAAAAAATGTTTGTTGGATAAATAAATGATTGTTAATTCATTCATTCAGTGACACTCTGCTAGATCCTGGAAGTAAAATTACAGATAAAATACAATTTTTGCCCTCAAGTGGCTTATAATGTAGTGCTAGAGCTGGATAAATGAAGAGGCATTTCCAATACCACAGTGTTCTATAGTTGGGGTGAGCTTGGAGTGTCATGGGAGCATCCAGAAAGGTTACCAAGTCAAAGACAGTTTGCTTAGGAGGTGGTATTTAAGCTGAGTCCTAAAATGTGAGCTATAACTAGCTGGGAGGCAAGATTCAGGGAAGCAGGAGACAAAAACTAGACAAATAAGCTGCCATTTTGAGAAGATGAAACAGTTTGTGCATACAAGGAGATGGGAGAGGTAAGGAATAAGGCTACCGAAGTTAAAAAACTTTGATGTTTTGCTAAACACTTTGGAATTTTTATCATAAGAGCAATGTGAAACCATTAGAAGTTTTTAAGCAGGCAAGTGATATGACCAGATTTCTGTTGAGAAGGATGGCTCTATTGTTTTGTAGAGGACATACTAGAAGTGGTCAAGATTGGAGGCAGAGAGTACAGACATGATAGGGTAGCCCAGGCCCGAGATGGCACAGTTCCCACTAAAGTAATAGGGCAGGTGGGAGAGATTTTAAGGAGACTGAGTCCAAAGAGGAAAAAACAATGTATCCTGCCAAATTTCAGGCTTACAATGTGTATCCAGTACAGCATCCTACATACAGTAAACACTGGAGACATAACTCTTGACTAGAATGGTAAAAGCTGCACTAAAAAAATTCATGGTGCCCCAACTATTGCCATAAAGACCCAGAACCCAAATGGTTATGTTAGAGAAGTTGTTCCTGCAAAACAAACCTATCCATGTGACAACAAGCCAACTCTAAAATGTTTCTTTTAGCCAAGGTATCTGAATAACTAGATTTGAATGGAATGAAAATAACATTCAAATATTAGCACTTTTTTTTAAATGTTTATTTATTTATTTTGAGAGTAAGAGCAGGGGAGGGACAGAGAGGGAGGGAAAGAAAGATTTCCAAGCAGGCTCTGCACTGGTAGCTCCAGCACACGAAACAGGAGATCACGGCCTGAGCTTCAATCAAGAGCCAGACACTTAACCAACTGAGCCACCCAGGCACCCCTCAAATACTGGAACTTTAAAAATATTTTTTGTAATGTTTTATTTATTTCTGAGAGAGAGAGACAGCGTGAGCAGGGGAGGGTCAGAGAGAGAGGGAGACACAGAATCTGAAACAGGCTCCAGGCTCTGAGCTGTCAGCACAGAGCCCAATGTGGGGCTTGAACCCACGAATGGTGAGATCATGACCTGAGCTGAAGTCAGACTCTCAACCGATTGAGCCACCCAGGCGTTCCCCAAATATTGGAACTTTTAATGGAAATATAAAAAAACTTTTAGTGGAAATAGTACTGTATGAACTATAGAAATATTTCAAAAACAGCATGTGAATGGTTCTTGCCCCTTCTCCCTATTGCCAATGCCTTTGGCAGATTTTCACAGTCTCCTACTTGGACTATACGGGGGCCTCCTAGCCACTCCTCCCTGCACTTCTCCCATCCATCCTAATACTGCAGGAGACAGTGTTTAAATGCACTGCTGATGCCATTCATCCAGGCTGGAACGCTGAGGGAGCAGGGAAGGTCAGCAGCAGCTGAGCAAGTCAGACAGGACAGAAGCAGCCATGACAAGCACCCGGCTTCCATGCTGAGGCTCTGCGTCTGATACAATGATGGGGACCCTCAGAGTCCCGAAACTTCATCTATCCTTAAACATGCCTTGCACTGCACCACTCTTCACACTGGTACTCTGTTTCTAAGTCTTGCTGTTTGGTTAAATCTATTCTTTCTTCAAAGTCTCATTCAAATTCTCCTGCTTCCTTCACAGCGCCCAGCAACCCTTGGTCCTCCATGCCATTCCCGCCATGGAAGTACCTGTTTCGCTCCTGTCCCTCACAACCCACTCTCCTCACAGAGTAATCTTTTTAAGAGTTCAATTATTTTGCAGTACTTCCCTGCTCAAAACTCTCCAGTGGCTTCCTGTTTCCACTGAAAATAAAACACAGTAAAATCATCTAGAAGGCTTTATATCAGTGTTTCTTCCTGGAACTATTTCCCCCACCAAAGGAACACTTGTCGATGTCTATAAACATTTTTGTTAGTCACAACTTGGGGGGAAAGAGTGAAACTGGCATCCAGTGGATGCTAGTACATGGACAGCCACCACCTTTGAGAACCTTTGCTCTATGTGATCAGGCCCTACTCCCTTTGACCTCATCATGAATCATGTTCCAGTCACACTGGTCTGTTATCTGTTCTTCAACATACTGAGCTTCTTTCCACCCTGGGGCCTTTGCATTTGCTCATATCTTTGCTTAGAAAACTGTTATTTAATAAGCATTCATGGGATGCCTGGGTTAAGGTAGTTAAGTGTCTACTTCTTGATTTTGCCTCAAGTCATAATCTTAGGGACTATGAGATGGAGCCCTGCATTGGGCTCTGCGCTGATAGTATGGAGACTGCTTGCGATTCTATCTCTGCCCCCCTCTCTGTCCCTCTTCTGTTCATGCTCTCTCTCTCAAAATAAATAAATAAACATTAAAAAAAAAAAACCCAAACATTCATCGAACACCTAGACTATGTTAGGCCTTGTGTTAGATAAGATAATAAGTAAAACAGAATATGTGTCATTAAGGGGTTTATAGATTATTAGTTGAAGCAGATATGGAGATAAATACCTTATTGTATGTGTATGATCGGCAAGTCAATCCCAACCTTGATGGTGAAGGTAAGTGGTGAACAGGGAAAATCCACTAAACTCCTTCAAGGCAGAGACCATAACTTAGAACAATTCTTATCTTCAACATCTAACACAAATGCTCCATACATAGCAAGGACTCAAAAAATGCTCAAAAGGCTAAGTATGCCCTTTAAAGTTTAAAAAAAAAATCCTGTCTTGGAGCACCTGGGTGGCTCAGTCAGTTAAGCATTCAACTTCAGCTCAGGCCATGATCTCACAGTTTATGAGTTTGAGCCCCACGTCGGGCTCTGTGCTGACAGCTCAGAGCCTGAAGTCTGCTCTGGATTCTGTGTTTCCCTCTCTCTCTGCCTCTCCCTTCCCTCTCTCTGCTTACACTCTGTCTGATTCTGTCTCTCTTTCTGTCTCTCAAAAGTAAATAAACATTAAAATTTTTTTAAATATAAAAGTTCTGTCTTCATGAATATAAATCCAAAGGATGTTCTACTTTCTGAAACTAGAGAATTATTTTAAGTAGCAGGGTAGGAAGTGAAACTTTACATCCTTTTGATATTATATATGCTTTGCTAATACAGAACAAAAGTCACTTAAGAATAAATCCCCAGAAATCAAAATCTAGGGGAGAAAACGACAAATTTAACAGTCTAAAGTTTACATCTGGTAAACAGATGGTAATAAAGGGTCAGGAGCAGTACATGCATGCACAGACACAGAATAAACATTCACGCTAGGAGCCCCCCATGATCCAGACAATAAGCTGGTTTATGGGGACACCAAGAACCATGACTTAGTTCCTCTCCCCCAAGGAGCTCACAATCAGATGAAGGGACTCAGATTTGTACACAAATTATAAAGCAGTCTACACAGAGATTCAAAGAGGTTTAAATAGGGCACTTCAAGCACAGAGAATAAACTGTTTAACAATGTCTAGAGTGAACACACAGAAACTTCCTGCAATGATGACATCTAAAAACAGGGCTTTGAATAATAGGAGCACTCACTCTGAGAACCGGAGATGGGTTGGCACGTTTTCAGCTCTCACCCGTCTCACACAGTGCAACAACTCTGAGAACCATGTGGCCCAAGATAACCACATTCTTCAATATGTACTTACTGAGCCTACCATATGGAAATCATTGTGACGGGCCACATGAGAGCTGGAGAGAAGACTAAAACATGCCCTTGCCTTGAAAACATTTGGTCCAGAAAAGGAGAGAAGGTAATTACACAACAGAACTCCCATTCAAGACATCATGTGACCAGTGCCACAGAGTAATACACATATGGTAAGGGCAAAAACAAGAGCAACAGAAATTACATTAGGAGTGAAGGCTACACTGACAAGTTTATATCCAGAGGACCTTAAAAGATTGGAAGGATTTTGGTAAGTGGCAATTACCGAGGATTGGAGAAGAGAGTTAGAGTAACTGGCAGAAGATGCTGCCAGACTTGAGGAGAAACCAATAATCCATTTGATCTGAGCATTGTATAGTGTGTGGAGAGGGTCATTCTAAATTTAGGTTGAGAACATATCACGGAGAGACTTAAATCCCAGGCTAAGGCAAATGGAATTTCTTTAAGGGGCAAGTGTCTAGAAGGCCAAGGTTGTACAGGTTTAGGAAGATAGGACTGACATATAAGAATAATACTTTTAAAAAATTACTGCTTTTGAAATGAAGCAAGGGAAACTGATTATTAACTCATGGCTAAACAGTTAGAATAGTCTAGACATGAAATGAAAGGACTGGATCTAAGGTTATGATAACAGGAATAGAAAGGAAAAATAAGACAGGGCAAAATTTGGAGTTATCCAAGAAAACAACCTCTAATTAAGGGTTTTATCATGGAGGGTATCAGAAAATTTAGTGATACACCGACTTATCTCTATTTCTAGATACCTATCCTAAATTATTTCTCCCTCCCACACACTTAAAATCATTTTTCTCGTGAGAAGTATCCCTTGCTTTGCAGTCTAAAGCTCAGACTTTTTTCCTGCCTCTGCAATGACTCAGGAAATAACCTTGGAGACGTCATGACCTTGCTGAACCTGGTTTGCCTTTGAGTGCTCTGCAGGGATAATGTGGGACATAACTAACCAAAATGATGGCCAAGAAAAGCCAAGTGCCTTTGCGTTCCTACATCAACACAGAGCTGTTCAGCAGAGTGGAAAGGTGGATCCCATCCCAACAGAGCAGTCAGCCAGCCAGGGCCACTTGGCATTGAGCCAAAGCAAATGCCACCCAAAAACATACTGCTTTTAATATTACAATGCCTCCATTCCTCTCACTGTTTCAGGTTGCTTCTTTGACTCAATTTCATAGCAGTCAGGCCCCTTTAATTTTAGGCAGGATCTCCAATTTTCACATTCCACAGGCACTTTTCCTAACAAAATGTAAATAAAACCATATCCGGAGTGAAAAGTCTTTCACCCATGATGTATCTCTGCTGGTATTATTAGATTTGTGTCAAAAGACTGGCACTTCTGTACCTACTGTCATTCAAAGAAATGATTTCAAATAAGTGATTCCTAAAGTGATGAAAACTTATTTTTTTATGTACTCAATTCCTGTTTTAAGAGGTAAATTCTAATATGTCCTGATCTTCCAATGTTTTCTACAGGGAACAGGATCATTTTTACAATTCTGTATTTTATCAGAAGCACCTGGCTAGCTCAGTCAGTGGAGAATGCAACTCTTGATCTTAGGGTTGTAAATTCGAGCCCCATGTTTGGTGTAGAGATTACTTAAAAATAAATACTTAAGAATATACATATATATATATATATATATATACACACTTATATATAATTTTAATTATATATAATCTTATTATATCTTATCTGAATTTGCTAAACTTGAAATTCTGAATTTTATTAACAGGATAACTTAATGAGCAAAAGTAAATAGGCATTTACCTCCAAAGACACATAGCACATCTGGCCAATTATATATTCCAAAATTATATATTCGAAAATTAAGAATGTGCTTCCTAACTTTTTTCAGAATAAAATATATTAGTTATCATCCATTTCTAGCCTTTAAAACTAAATCAACACTGAAACCCCTCCCAGTAGAAGGCATCTAAAAATGCTCCACAAAATACAGAAAATATCTTTTAGAAATCATGGCTTAGCTACCATAAAATAAAAGAAACAATTGGAGACAGAAAACAATGGCAACAAGAAAGAGTAAATCTACAAGGTTAGGAAGCCCTGGAGCCTTGGGCCCACCATGAGAGACTATGCCAAACCTGGGGGATTTCAGGCCTGGATTCAGAATGACCATCTGAACTCTGGGAGACCAACTCCCGAGATCTTGGGCAAAGAATATAAACGAAAGACATCTGCTGAAATAAAATTAGGATGCTCTAAACAGAGCATACTCACTTGGTCAACTAGGAAATAAAATATTCGACAGAGAAAGACACTGGGGATATATGCCTTTCTTGGCCTTCCTGCTAGATATAAAGCCATAAGAAAAAAAAAGAATCTTGAAAGATACTTCTAACTATAAACCTGCATGTTGAATTTGCATTACCCGTATAGTATAGAAAATCTTAAGCCAAAAACACAGAGTAAAGCAGTCCTGGCCTTCTATGAATGTCTTGCCATCCTACCTCAAAACTATACAAGGAGATATAGATATAAAAAAGTCAAAACTACACTTCATCAAGCTTCTGAATCCAATGACCAATTATTTTTTTCTATTTTTTAAGTTTATTTATTGTTGGGGGGGCATTCAGAGAGAGAGAGAGAGAGAGAGAGAGAGAGAGAATCCCAAGTAGGCTCTGTGCTGTCAGCATGGAGCCTGACATGGGACTTGATCTCACAAACCATGAGATCATGACCTGAGCCAAAATCAAGAGTTGGACACTTGACCAACTGAGCCACCCAGGTGCTCCCCAATGACCAACTTAAAAGAAATACAGAAGACAAAAGAACATACTAAATGACAATACAGGGAAGCAAGCACCATGATCTAGACTAACTCACATTCAGCAATACAAATGTAGAAGATTTTATTTTTCAAAAATGACTAAAAAAAAATCTCCTACCCTGTATATTTTTCTACAATGTAAAATTGCTATTCCTCCATCAAACAATGGAGCCCTTCCTCACCCCATTAAATGGACTATTTTCACCAATCAACTATAGCAAAATAAAGAATAAAGCTATGCCAGTTGTAGGTGTAACTATGAAATGGTCTTGCATCTTCCACTCTTAATTCTTGGAAGTCAGCTTCCATGTATCAAGTACAAATAACAAGATCACCATGCTTCAAGAAGCCTAACCCACACAGAAAGGCTCTGAAGGATGAAATGCAATGTGGTGAAAGAAAAGACAGACAAACAAACAGACAGACACACCAAGAAATATCAAGGTACTAGGCATGTGAGACATGTGAGTGAGTGAAGAAGCCATCCTGGACAATCAGCCCAGTCAACCCTTCAGATGTCACTAACTGCAGAGGCAGGAGAGACTTCAAGCAAGAAGTATCCATATGAATCCTGTAAACTCAAAGAAACATAAGAGATGATAATAAATTGTTTTAATTCACTAAATTTTCAGGTGGCTTGTTATATAGCAAAAGATTAACAGAATATCAACCTGGTTGTCTTCAACAAATAAATTACTAGGAAACCAACCAGACTGATGGAGGGAGAAGAAAACTTATGGACTAAAAGTTTATAAAAGATTTAAGATAATAAGGTTTGAGCTTTTTTGGATCCTGATTTAAACAAATAAACTATATTTTATTATATTTATGACACATTCATAAATTTAAATGTTGACTGGGTAGTTGATGATATTATGGAATTGTGTTAACTTCTTTTAGACTCATAGTGGTGTTGTGGCCATGCTTTTAAAAAGGAATGTTATCTTTAGAAGAAGTATATACTCTAAAGTTTATGGATAATATGGAATGCTGGCTATACTCACGTCAAAGTATTATAGGAAGGGGATACAATGATGAGGATTTAAAGGACACAAGACTGGACGTGAGTCAATAATTGCTAGAGCTGGGTGATAAATATCTGAAGTTATACCATCTGTCCACTTTTACATATGTTTAAAACTTTCTATAATAAAAGACTTTTTATTATAAGAATAAATAAAAGTAAAGAGTGCCTGGGTGGGTTGGACTCTCCTATACTTTCCAGAAGCAAATAAAATCTTCTCCAGCCTTCTCTGGAAGGTTTGGAAGCATTTGCACAGGAAAATTAGCTTATAACTATTTCCTTAAAAAAAAAAAAAAAAGACAATGGGAAGACACACCAGAAGTAAGAGAGTAACAAAAAAAAAAAAGTGCAAAATCAAACCTGCAAAGACAGCAAAGGTATAAAGTAATAAAAGAGTATATGGAAAAATAATAAAGAAGTTCAGAACTATCAACATTGGACAGAAATATTTGGAAAAGAACAGAATAGAACTTCTAAATAAAAAAAAAAGTATAATTCTTGAAAGGAAAAATTCAGTGGCTGCTTCGCTGATAGAATAGAACTAACAAAACAAAGAATTTAATAAAGAGAAAGAACTGAAGAAATCACGCAAAACATAACACAGAGATCAAAAGACAGGAAATGTATAATAAAACACCACCAAGAACAAAAATAAAAACCCTCAAACCAAAAACAGATTAGTAGAAATGGAGCACAAGATGGAGATACATGGTAAAATTCTACTTGGAATTCCAAAAGGATGTATTAGAGATTGAAAGAGCCAGACTTACAAAATTCTACAACTGATAAAAGACAGGAAGATTCAATAATCTAATAATTGATAAAAGACTAGAAACCCAAGTATCTAACATATAATAAAAAGAAATCTATGCTGACACAAGTTATAGTGAAACTCCAGGACAAAGACAAAAGAGATGATGATAAACGCATCCAAAAGACACAAATGATGACTTACCAAGGACTGAAAAGTATATTGACGGTTCACTTATACGAAAGTCAGAAATATTGGAAAACAGTTTCTACATGCTGGAAGAAAGAGCTTTTAATCTACAGTTATATATCCAGAGAAACCATCTTTCAAGAATGGAAGTGAGACAAACACATGTTCAGACAAACATAAATGAGAGTGTTTACCACCCAAAGATCCCCCCAAGAAAAAAATTTCAAAAGTCTAGTAAATAAGTACTATTTAAAGGAAATAATTCAGTCTAAAGAACTCTTCCAAAATGGAAGATCTGAAAGAAAAAAAAGACAGGAAGGAAGGAAGTAGAAAAGGAGCAAAGAATAGAGTAAATTTGCATATAATTCTAAAAATACTGACCATGTCTAATTAGATTTTAAAATCCAAATAGCAATCAAATCTAGGTAATAACATAAGACTCAGGAAGGAATATCAACATTAAAGTATTCTTTAGCCATTAGCATTTTTCAGCAGAAGGATAAACACACTGAATAACTTCAGAACTTAAATATGCATATTAAAATACACAACATAATCACTACAAGAAAAGATAAAGTGTATAACTTCCAAACTAACAGAAAACAAATTAGAATGAAGACAATAAAACAATAAAACTGTATCAACCTAAAAGAGGGCAAGAAAGGAGAATAAAAAAAGAAAGAACAGTTAGGCAAATAGAAAGTAAGGAAAGTAGAAAGCAAAAATAATGTGGTAAAAATGAATCCAAATCTATCAGTCATCACTATCTATTTAAATGGATTCTATATTTTAGTTAAGATAAAAGACTGTAAAAATGGATCCTATGCGTTATTTACAAAGAGACACGAGACACAAGGTATATTGTAGGTAAAAGACTGGAAAAATACCTACCAGGGAAGTGAAAATTAAGTTACCAAACCTTTAGTAGTACAAAATAAAATAAGTTTTAAGGCAAAAGCATTGTTAGAAATAGAGAGTGCCACATAAAAAGTTCAATTCATTGGAAAGACAAAATAGATACAAACGTGGATGTACTTAACAACACGGTTTCAAAACAAATAAAGCAAATATTAACAGAAAACAATGATATGTACAAAAACTTCAAAGTAGTAAAAAACTGCTTCTTTGAAAAAAACTAATAAAATTAACAAACTTCAGGCTAAACTGATCACGGAAAATAAAAATCACAAATCAGGGGTCCCTGCATGGCTCAGTCAGTTACGTCTGACTTTGGCTCAGGTTGTGATCTCATGGTTCGTGGGTTCAAGCCAGATTGGGCTCAGAGCCTGGAGCCTGCTTTGGATTCTGTGTCTCCCTCTCTCTGCCCCTCCCCAGCTCACACTCTGTCTCTCTCTTTTGAAAAATAAATGTCAAAATAAATAAATAAATAAATAAGTGAGTGAGTGAATGAATGAATAAACAAACAAATTTTTTTAAAGCACAGATCAATAACATTAGGAATTTAAAGGGAAAACTAACATCCTGATTAGGGAAAAAAAAAACCCCAAAAGATAATACTATAAACAACATATCAATAAATTTGAAAATACTGGGGAAATGGAACAAAATATAGAAAAGCATAAGTTACCAAAATAGAAAAATAGAAATTATGAATATTTTATAACTATTAGAACATTTTGATCATCAGTTTTATAAGTTCCACATAGAAACTACTCTCAGACCAGATAGTTTTACAAGCATGTTTGATTATTCAAAGAAAAGATAACTGGCATATTATACATAATAAAGAAAGTATTGCATTCTATTTGAGAGAATGGAATGGAAATGGAATAGGAGAAACACCCCAGCTCTTTTATAAGAATAATATATTCCTGATACTAAAATCAGACAGGGACACTATGAGAAAGAAAACCTGCAAGCCAATGTTACTCTTAAATAGATGCAAAAATCCCATATATATGCATATATATTATAATATACTTGTATATATTATACATTATGTATCATTACAATTTATATATAAATATGAAAACTATGTATTAAAAAACTCTATATTCTACCAGGTTTCAAGGTTGGTAAGATGACAGAAAATCTATCACTGTCACTCACCAAGTCAACAGATTAAAAACAAACAAACCTGCTTTTATCTCAATAGCTTCAGAAAAAGTATTTGTCACTGTCTTCATTAAGGACAGTTACCTCATTAAAATGAGATGAAGGATGACAGTGGCTGGGTGGTAAACAGCTTCTACTCCCCTCTTTGGTGAGAGGAAACATGATTTCAAACAACTTTTTCAGATTTAAATGGAGTCTACCCTACAGTATTCTACTGAGGAGATGTGTCAACACAAAGTGGTCTGTGACTCTGCCAAGTCAGAAGGAATATGAGCTGTAATATAACTCAATAAAACTGTCTTGGTTTCGAAGAAATTGGTATTTTCCAGTCCAAAAAAGAAAGTGGAAGGCAATGATAACCACTACTATGAACAGTTACCTTGAGTTTATGTTCCTTCCTGTTCACGATCACAGCTGTGATTTGCTGGTCCATGAAAATCAGAATGGTGACCAACAAAGCAGGGATCGCAGCCGCAAGGTACACCCACCAGGGGTTTCCTCCAAAGGGTGGGACAAACCAACCTCGGTTTGGACTTGTTGGCTTGAAGAAGAAAGAGAACATTTTCAAAACAATATGAATACATACTATTTGGTGAAAAGTCAATGGGAGAGACCCATTTTTATTTCTGGAGAGCCAACATACTCAAAAACAGAAACAGTTTTACTGATAGGTTAAACAAAGATTGTCACCAAAGGTTTCCTAAAGGTGGTTACTTTCAGTTTTTTAAATGGAGGGAGACTAAGAATACAGGTTGAGGGAAAACAAGTAAATGCCATTTTGTGTATTTAGGAGGATCTAAGATGAGGACTCAAGATGGAAGAAAGTGACTTAAAGAGCAGCCATAAGAAAAACCCAAATGTAATGGTAAAGACACAGACAAGAAATTAAAAAACGACAATGAATTTTGTTCATGAATTTTAGCAATTATAATGAAGTTATTTCTCTACTGCCAAAGCTTCACATATCATATAGAAAAAGCTACAAATATTTTTTATATGTTATAATTGAACTTGTTTAATACTCTGTTCCTTCTTATACATGTGAAAAATGATCCAGAATAACTGGTTAAATCCTCAGAAATGTTACCAAAAATGAAAAAGATGATCATTCTTCCAGTTCTCTTTGAATATTTTTCTAACGTTAAATAATGCAAATAAACGAAAATAGAATCCTATAAATTCTTTTCTCTATGTTTACTATCAAGAAAGTCTCACTTCTCTGAAAATATTTGTCTTCCATCTCCTTTTGCTCATAACCACATCACTGAATCCATTCGCATTTTACTCCTTTACCAGGTTGTGAGCTTGGAAGGGAAATAACTTTCTCTTGTTCATCAGTACATTTCATATCTCCTGTAAAAGGCCTGACGCAAGCAAACATTCAATATTGACTTAAATGAACTAATCACTGGATGATTGAAAACTTCTGTTTGCAAATGAATATGAGATGGCACAGTTAATGCAACAAACATTCTGTCTGCTACACCATAGGTACCCCTTCCTCACTAAGTAGTTATTAAACTTAAAAAAAAACCCCACAGTTTAATTTTTCTTAGCAAGTATGTGGTGATAGAGAGAGAGGCTAGGAGTGCTCTATAAAACAGGTGAAAGACATAATGAAAAATGAGACAGGGCTATATAAGAATGACTAAAATGCAAATTTTACCCATTAGGCCTGCACACACCAACAGATTTATAAAATGAAAAATTCTTGTATCTTCTTTGTAATAATTTAATATTTTTTTAACATTTATTTATTTTTGGGACAGGAAGAGACAGAGTATGAGCAGGGATGGGGCAGAGATTGAGGGAGATACGGAATCTGAAGCAGACTCCAGGCTCTGAGCTAGCTGTCAGCACAGAGCCTGACGCAGGGCTTGAACTCACAAACCATGAGATCATGACCCGAGCCGAAGTCAAACGCCCAACTGACTGAGCCACCCAGGCACCTCTTCTTTGTAATAATTAAAAACCACATTATATATAAACATATGTATATATGGCAGGTAGTTAGGTAGCAGGAAAAGAGCACTGAATTAGCAATATAATCTTAGGCATTTTCCTTAATCTTTCTGAGCTTCAATATCAACTTCATGAAATCAGGATGATGATAGTTGCATTACATCTTAGAATTATTATATGGACCAAGGGGATAACTTGTATGAAAATACTTTGGCTCATTTTAAATACTCTGCATATATAAAGCAGAGTTTGTATTTTTCAATACAACTCAGTATAATGTGAACTTTGTGTTTGATCCTAATCAGACAGTCAATTTTAGTGAAGAAACAGACAAAGTATATATATGCACCTAGCAAAAGACCATTTCTGAAATAAGGAAATAGATAATCCTACAAAATTAACTCAAAAACATATGACAAACTAGAGAGGAAAGAAATCCATAGAGCTCCAAGAACACTAAAAGCCGAAGTTCACCTACCTTGAACTCGCTTGGCACAATTAGTTTTGGAGTATCCACACCCACCAGGGCATCTATTACACAAAAGATTAGAATGGACAAGATAATGGCGAAGTCACTGATCAGTTTTCTTGCCTGAAAAAAATTAAAAAGAAACCAAGAACCATTTAGTGTCGGATTAATATATTTGCCTGTGTTGGAAATGAACAAAGAATTCTGCCTTTACAGTAACAGCTTCACCAGCAAATTAAAGGAGGTGAGGTGTCACACTGTAGAGAGATTGTTTTTCAAATGGTTTTTGCCATCGCTTTCTCATCTAGCCAGAAATAATCGAACTCCACAAAAGAAAGTGTGCATGTGTGTGTGTGTGTGCGCGCGTGCATGTGCACACAGGCAGGGAAGAGAAGTCACAAATAATATATTCCTGAAATACTGTACAAATACTCTTCCTGTATGCAGCACAAAGGATACCTAGATAAGGGTGAAATCTCAAGGCATACTGTGAAAACCTACACAAAAATATAGAATTCTATTTATAATTTGGGAATTGTATGTAGCAAGATAATTCCATAAGGTAACCTGAAAACACTGAGAATCTTGCAGGAAAGGGGTTACAAGTTCGAGATGACTTAGTGGACTCAAGACCTCAGAGAAAGATGACGTGATGGAAGATGGAGATTTGAGGACATTGCTAACATTGTCAAAGAAAATGTTCTTCACTCAAAGTTAGTGCTTAAAATCTCTGTATGTGAGGCATCTCTTCTCTACCACTTTTAAAATGTGGCTGCCATTAGCTGACAAACTTGGAGCTTCCTAAATACCTACCTCTTGTCAGGACAGGGGCTGGGGTTTCGGGGAATAGGAAACCTTTCCCATGGAGTGGGTGCGGAATGGTCGTTTCTGAGTCAGTAGGGAAACACACAGTGTCTAGTGGCACAGACAATGACCTGGGAACATTACTAGAGCACAGGCACTTGAGTTTACCCATGAGGTTTATACACATGGTGGTGCATAATCTGATCAAATTCAACAAGAATTTACTCACTAGCTTATACTTTGATTGGGTGCTAGGGATACCACAGTGAACAAAACAGACACAATCCATGTCTTCATGAAGGGCACATACCCAAGAATGACTCCTCTTCCTAAACAAATCAGGGTTGATTCAGTAGTTGTCAAGTTACCTCAGGGTGAGCAGTCAGTGTTCTGGTATTGCTAGATGAAGACAGATCAGGGAGGAACTGAGTGGCTGCACAATTCTCAGGACAAGGGGTCATTTCAAAGAGTAGTGGGACTACTCCTTCAGTCAGATGTTCAGTAGGAATGAAATGGAGGAACAGAAGTCCTTGGCAAAGTGGGTATGCTGAAGGCCATGTAGTGCTCTCTTCTCGACCACTGCCCAGTGCCAGGAGCCTTGGGTCCTAACTAGCAGCAAGACCAAAGATGGTGTATTTGGCTATAAATTCCTTTTCTTTTTGAAGGGCTGGACTTTGCTAGGCTTAGCTCTTCTAAGAGCTACACACAAAAAAGCAGAAAGCCAGCTGTGGGATATATTAGGGGCAGGTTAACACCAATCATATAGTAACGTCAAACACAAGTGAATGACAGGGATCAATCTGGGGAGGAAAATACAGAGCAGCAGTTAGGAGCAGTTTCTATAGTCAGATGACCTGGGTTGGAATACTAGCACCATTATTTCCTATGCAAAAATATCTATCCTTTCTTAGCTTCAATTACTCCATCTGCAAAGTGTAGTCAAAATAATCCCTACAAACTTTATCAGTTTGTTATAAGAATTAAATAAGATTAAGCCATGAAAGTTTTTATCATAACATCTGAAACACAGTAGACTCTCCTAATATATGTTAACTATTATTATTTCCTCAAGTTCCATGAGGTCCCTTTGGATGCCGAAACCACTGGAATAACTAAATAGCCTACCATCAGGAGGTCTTTAGAAAGAATCATCAATTCCAAGAAACAAGATATGATATGGGAGCCTAGTAATAATATGGAACTGCCACTCAACCAATTTTGGTTGGAAGTATTTGGAGTCCCTGCAGAAAAAGGATGTTTGCCAGGGCTCGGTACTGGAGGAAACTCCCATTTCTTAAGTTTTGTACAAGTGAGTGTTGGCAGAGGCAATTCAGGATGGTCTGGCAAAGATGGTCACGTGAAGCAGGCTCAGGAAATATTAAGATTTATAATGATCTCTCCGATCCAGTAGGTCATAAATCACTGCAAGACCAGAGGTCTTTCTGCAAAGGCAAAAAGTTCTCTTTTTTATCACCCTCTTAGGCCTCACCCAGAAAATCCAATTTGTTGACAATTTAGATGTGCTAGAAGTTGTTCAAAAGGGGTGGAGAGTGGTTATTAAAAACACAGTGCTCCTCCTTTTCCTCATAAACAGAAGAGAAGTAGAGGGTAGCAAATGAATTCAATCTGCAATTCCTTGGTAGAAAGCCCCAGAGGGACTGTACCTCTGGCCCACTAGGGGACAGGTCTGCATTACTGGAAACACTACCAGACACCTGGGACGTGCTGCTTCCTTAGTTAGAAGAGGTATTCTTAGCCTTCCATAAACTAAACACTGAGGCCCTAAATCTGCTCTTTCAGTAGTTCTCTTAATCTTAATTAATGGCAGCTTATTTTTTCCTATGGCTTCAGCCAAAAACCATCCACATAACTCTTCTCTTTCTCTCAGATCCTACGTCTAACAGGTCAGCAAATTACCTTCAAAACATATTCAGGATGCTATCATTTCTCACCACCCCCATTGCTCCTTTGTCTAAGGCACCACTTTATTCCTGTGGTTTCCTTCCTATCTCATCTTCCCGATTCTACACTTGCTCCCCTTCAGTACACTGTCAAGGTATCCCAGAATAATCATGTTAAAATTTTGCTCAGATGATGTGGTAGGCAAAACAATGCCCCCTATGGAAGTATATGTCCTACTTCCTGGAAACTATGAGTATGTAATGTGGCATGGCTAGAGAGAAATGGGTTGCACATAGAATTAAGGTTGCTAATCAGATAACTGAGATTGGAGAAAGGATCCGGGATCATTCCGGTGGGTCCAATGTAATCACCAGGGTTCTCATGGATAAAAGGGGGAGCTAGAAGGGCCCGTGTCAGAGTGACGTGCTGTGGAAAAGATTCAGCTGGCCACTGTGGGCTTTGAAGATGGAGGAAAGGGCCATGAGCCAAGGAATGTAGGCAGCCTCTAAAAACTGAGAAAGGCAAGGGAATGCATTCTTTCCCAGAGCCTCCAGAAAGAACACAGCTTGTCAATTCCTTGACATTAGCCATTGAGACCCATTTCAGTCTTCAGACCTCCATATCTCAAGACGATAAATTTGTATTGTTTTAAGCGATCACATATGTGATAATTTGATATGGCAGCCATGGGAAACTAATATAAATAGATAACCTTTTTTAGTTTAGTTATTAGTTTCCCAAATTTAGATATATGTAGAAGAAATATAATATAGATGTGCAAGAATTATATATACTTCATATATAATATATACAACACAAATATATATTGGAAGAACTTCGACAATGATATTTTTGTCAAGTATGGCGCTATTATACCATAAGTTTAGAAGCAGCTAAAAAAATAAATGTTAATAAGATTCAAAATTATATTTCTTAAAATTTATGGGGAAAAAAGGCTACTTTATTAATAATATTGCTTAAACTTATTAAAAATCACAGCCGGGGTGATATGTTCTATATAAAATGTTCTATATAAAATACTCACTTCTATTTCCCCATCCTTCCCCTGAAATTGTACAACACGGCTCAGTTACAGCAGAAACCACTCCTGGAGAGTGTTTATTGTCAGCCACGCATTTCTAAGACACTAGATCCAGTTTAAACTTCATAGTAAGGAAATTGATTTTTCCCGGGCCACTTTTGTTTTTGACTCCAAATCCTCTAATTGGAGAAGGCAGGTAGGGGTGCTATTTTAGTAGGCTGTTCAGGACTAACCCTATACTAAAAGTAAACTTTAATTTGAATGAGGTAAAACTGACAGTAGAACTAGAAAGTGCTCTAAAAATGTCAAGTACTGAGTAAATACAGCTTTTACTAGATACACTCTAGGACCTGTGAAGAAGAGCTTTGAGTCTGACTTTAAGGAGGTAAGAATCACTCTCTTAATGTTCTTCGCACATTTCCAACCACACTTAGAAAAAAAAAATACATGAAGTTCCCTTCATTTTACCTTCCATTTTCATCAAACTTGAGCACTTTCAAAAACCCTAAAACAGCACCCTTTTATGTGCCAATATGTAAATAAAGAAATCAAATTAGAAACCCATAGTTCTTGGGACACTTGGGTGGCTCAGTTGATTAAGCATCTGACTTAGGTTCAGGTCATGATCTCACACTTTGTGAGTTTGAGCCTCATATCAGTCTTTGTGCTGACAGTTCAGAGCCTGGAGCCTGCTTCAGATTCTGTGTTTCCCTCTCTCTCTACCCTCCCCTGTTTGCACCTCTGTCTCCCTCTCTCAAAAATAAATAAACATAGAATAAAAATTTTTAATTAAAAAAAAAGGAAATCCATAGTTCTTAATTCCCATCTAGATCTTACTGGTCATGATTAGAGGTGCCAAAGTTTTCATGAGAAACAAGTTTTCACAAGATTTCATGTCCAATCTTGTGGATTTGGAGGCCCCAAATCCAGCTTGGACAGACATAACCCGTGGGTGTCCCTGTAGCCAAACACAAAGTCTCTACAGGTTCAAACTTCACTATCCTAGGGATATAAACTACAGCAATCTAAGTTAAACACAAACTAAGAGAAATTATACATAGCAAGGGCTTTATATAAACAAAAACAGTTGTTTTTTAATGGTACAGTGATGTGCTACAATGTGTAAGATAATTCCTACCTCCTTTCATGAATAAGGCAAAGAAAAATGTTTTTCAATTAAGATTCTTTTATATAAGGCTGGTTTTGAGCTTTTTGTTTGTTTGTTTGTTTACCATTTTTCAATTATAAAAATGAAGGAGAAAAATATTTCTGTCCTCTACAAAATGAATTATAAAACATCATGACTAATCTAATAAGAAACAATCAGCTTAACTATTTAAACTACCAGAGCATAGAAGAAATGACATGGATGGGAAGGGAAATTCAAATAACCATACACTGTTCTCTGTTCTTGGGCAAAAACAACCTAATAAATCCATTATAAACATACTCTTCATGAAGGATGGTACTTATTAATTATTAAGAGAGTTATAATCATGGAGACACCAACAGGGAGAAGCTAGTTAATTTATGGGGGGGGGGATGAATTTGGTTTATCTGAAGCCCCAGAGGACATTTGGTTTTCACTTTGCAAGGGCTACAGCTGCTCCTAAATTAACGGGGGAGAGGCTGCAGGCTTGCCGAGCGGCTCTCGATGGATGGAGCTGTTACAGAGATGAGTACAGCAGCAGGCACCCTGTGGGTTCTCAATAAATATTAATCCGTGATGTCAATTCCTCTCACGGCGGTGGTGCTGAGAGACTGCTAAACAACAGTGTAAAAAAAGCATTTATTCCAGATGAAAAACAGTATACCAGACCAATGTGTGTCTTTTGGCAATCATGAAAAGGCACAAAATACCATGAGAATTTTGAAATCTGATCCCCCCCACCCAGTAGCCAAAGCATAGCACCATAAAAGAAAATAAGCACTAATATCAGTATAGCAATCATAATACACTGTACTTTGAATCAATAATACCCACTATAATTAGAATTCAATAAAAGGAAAGTCTGATTTAGACTCCAGGATTTTAACCCTGTAACTTCCAGAGTCAGAGATCTGGGGAACAAAGAAGGGAAATGGATTGGGCACTTTATCTGAGAGGGGCTTAGAGCTTCCCAATGAAAGTCTACCTGAAAAAAGAATTCTATTTGCCGAAATGGAACTGAGGGGAGTGGCCCTACCAAGTGGTTTTCAGGAAAGCTAGTGATATTTCAAACTCGGGCCTCTTTCTGCATCCTGCTGCAAACCTGAGCAGAGCACAAAACCTACCGAGTGTGTGCCAGAAGCAAATAATCAGATCGCATGGGAGACACTGTGACTCCATCTTGTCATATTTTCTAAGTAGAGAGTGAAAACTCTGGAGCTGATGCAGAGATGGGTAACCAGAGGAATAGGGTTCTAGAAAACCCACTGCATAAGAAATGATGGTAGGCCTCTAGAAGGAGCAGAGAGAAACTGTCTTCAAATATGTGAAATCAGTCACAGGGAAGTAGGACTAACTTGTTCTGTGTATCTTCAGAGGGCAAGGGTAGATCCCAAGGACAGAAGCTGTGGCAGGCAAGATTTGTGCTTCTATCAGGAATGCCCTTAGGGATAGGAGCTCTTGTTCTAGGAAGCATTCAGGCAGCCCGCAGAGGGACACTTGTCAGAAATTAAGAGGCAGTCTTGGACTAGAAGGCATTCTAAGTCCTGACACCACGATTCAAGGATTAAAACCCAATTAACAAGATTTCTTGGCCTTCTAATAGCCTTGTCTTGATATAGCCTCCCAACACCATTATAAAAAAGAGTTCTGGGACTTAAAAAGAAAGGTGGTTTTATAACTATATTAAGGTATACAAATTAACATTTAAAAAAGAATAATTATTAAGTCATGGGTATAAATTAGACAAATTAAAAACGGAGTAGGAGGTCATTCTGTGTTGATGAATGGATTTCAAAGCTAGTAACTTTCCTATAATGGGCAAGTAAGCTGAAAGTGCTTAGGACCCATAAAGAACCATGGTCAAAATTACTATTCATAGACTGTTTAAGAGTGCTCACAGAACAGCTGGCCAGTTAGTGCTCCGAACCTCATTTTTCTTAGGGCTCGATTCAGGTTAACTGCATTTTTTGTCATATGTCTACCAGAATTCAAGTATTTGTAATCTTTGTTAAATGTTTAATAGGTTGAGTTGTACTTGCAACCAAATGTCCCTTTGTAAGTGTTAAGAAAAAAATATAAAAATCAATTTTGGATTAAAAACAAATTTGGCTTTCAAAATAACTTCTCTTCGTACACAAAAATGCAAGAGTTTGAAAATCTGATTCCCCTTCACTGACAGTAAAGTCATCTTCCGAATGAGTTTCAATGGCATGTGTGGTCTGATGTTTCTGCAAGAACTATTCAGACATCACCCAGCATTACTAACACTAGACTGTGGGACAGAGAATGTCCATTAGTTCTTACTAATTTTGGGAAACATTGGTTTTAGTTTGACAGTTATCATTCGCCAAGAGAGTTTCTGGGGGAAAAGAAGAAAGGGATGTCACCTGATTCTTGTAAAGAGTTGTGTACCAACAAAACACATCCAACTTTAACAGAGCTCTTACAGGCCAAAATGTCAACCAAAAGTCATGGAGGCAAAAATACAGCAAATTGTGGAATTGTAGACTGTGTTTCACACGGATGAGAACTAAATGTGTCACCTAACTAAAATGCTCCTTATAGTTCCACTGAAATTACTGAAATCCTATACATTTTTTCTTATCCATAAAGCCAGCTCCTCAAACCACCATCAATCTACTTATGTCACAGGAAAGCACCAAGATGTGATTCCATAGAAGACAGTGGGCATGAATGGATCAGAAGGATCGAAATGAGTGATACTCACCTGAAAGCTCAAAAATCTAACTTTTTCAACAAATATATATTTAGTTCCTACTATGTGCCAAGGTCACAAATTACCTATCTTTGTATGCCTACCACCTCAAATTGTATCAAGCACACATTAGGGTCACAGTATTTTTTTAATATTGAATGATAAATTAATTAATTATAGAGTATACAATACTGTTTTTGTTTAAAAGGATATCAAAGAACATTCTGTGCAAGTGACAACTAAATAAAGTTGTAGAAAATAATTGTTGACGTTACCTGGAGTTTATTTTATTTACTTAACTGACAATAACAATCAGGAGGCATATTAAATAGAGAATCTTACCATTATATCAGTTTATGTGATATACTTCTTTACACTAAGTGGGGGAAAAAGAGGAAGTTAAAGAAGTTCCTTAAGAAAGACATTTTTATGCCAATTACATACTGCACCCAGCCACATTACATTTGACTATATTGAAGTATCAACAAACTTTGCCTAATTCAGAGGTTCTATAGCTTTATAAGTCCCACAACCACTCATCACAATCGGCTGCTAATCACAATCCTGCTCTAAATTACTGCTTTCATTTTGCCAGCACATATGCAGCGATGGTATCTTTCTTGCACGCCTATGATCCCTTATCAGTATGGGACTCTGGAAGACCATTTCATGTTAATGTCCTGAGCCATCTGCCACAGAAGATCACAGATTATGCTGTGATGCTCCTACAGGAAGCTCTGATACCAACAGACTTTGACTAAAGACTTGAGGCTGACATAATAATCCAGTAACTGTATATGGTAACGGTCTGAAGCACCCCTCCAAAAAGAATGGGGAGTACAAAGCAGACAGGGAGTGGTGTACTGGTATTCCATCAATATTCCCCTCGGCATTAGGGCTCTCTGGACATGCCTGATACACAAATTAAATCCCTGATAGACAGGCTGGCAAAGACAAACTCTTACCGTAAGTGCATGTCCTGATGAATTGCTAGTAGCTTCCTGAGGGACAGAAAGAGTGGATGACTGACCCTGGTCTGGGCAAAAGTAATGAAAGACTGAACTAGGGGAACAGGAGTGTAAGTATAAGGGAGAGAGACTAGAGCAGGATAATCAAGGGGACTGTGACAAGTTTAATTTGATAATAAAAAAGAAAACTTGGAGAGGCAAATACATTGGTATCACCTTTTGCCACACTAAATTTTCTACTCCTTTTCACCATGCTCTCCAACTTGGGAGGCTGGCCTGTAGTCTGCAGTAGACTCCGTTTCCTCTCCAGCTGGGTTTAGCGTGCAGCAGCTTGGGCAGGCCATCAGAAGGAAAAGAGCGATAGATCAAAGTACTTATTCCGATAGCTTTATCACTGCGAGGCTGCCTCAGGCTGGTTCCGTCCCTCAGTCCAAGGTCATGGCACCTCCCAGGACAGCTCTCTCTCTCTCTCTCTCTCTCTCTCGACTCTTTTCTCTTCTTCTGGGGTCCAGAAACATCTCCCTTTGCACAAGAGGGATAGTAACAACCCCACTGTTCCTAGCACTGGACACTACACTCTCCCTCATGGGTTCCCTAAACCTAACTGCACTTTTGGAAATTACGGTTTCTAGTAAACTCCTTAAATCATCCCACCTGAGTGTATACTTTGCTTCCTGCTGAGACTGATACACCAAATATGATTCTGAGATTTTGCTCTTGGGTGGCTGTGAGGGTGGATGACGTTATGAGCTAAGGAATACAGGAAGATGAGAATGTTCAAATGTGGAAAGAAAAACCACATCTTGAAGTTGCTATATAACAACTCTGGATCGTCCACAGACAGAGGTTGGCAGCAGCTGTAAAAGCA
Organism: Hyaena hyaena; assembly: GCF_003009895.1. NCBI lineage: Eukaryota > Metazoa > Chordata > Mammalia > Carnivora > Hyaenidae > Hyaena > Hyaena hyaena. Next base: position 1,503,634 of record NW_024081029.1, on the reverse strand, counting down.
GACGTGGCATAAAGATGGAGATAAAAATTAATTTTGAGAAATCTGTAAGCACTGATCACTTCTATAAGCTCTAGCTTAAAATAGAGAATTAACTTAATTTAGGAGACGGATTCAGCAAACTCTTTCTAAAATTTCAGAACACTAGAGCTTAAAGGATGCTCATGGTCTTCTAGCTGAGCTCTCCTTTTCTGAGTGTTGTAACTGAAGTCCACGGTTAGCCATCGAAGGGCACACCGTCAGTTAACGGCGGTGCTGGCTGTGGAATCGACAGCTTCTGGGCTCTCCCAGCTGTGTGTGCTCTTTCCACAAAATGCAGCCTTTACCTCTATTTTGCTGCTTCCCACTAGCCACCAGGGACAGAGGACTTAGTCAGTGCCCAGCCTTGTGCTAATTGAGGGAAGGAATAATGCAGAAGTAAAACAGAGTTCCAGAAGCTTACAGTCTTAATTGACTAAAATAACAAATGTTTAGAAATGAGAGTGCAAGAGAGAAATGGCCGGCCAGACGCAAGGAAAAGAGGACATTTTGTAGGACAGGGGCACTCTCATCCGGCATTAGCACTTTGAGATTTTAGCGGTTTCACGTGCCTCGCTGGTGTGAGCCAGGAAGTAGTAACAGTTGGCTTGATTACTGTCCTAGCATTCAAGGATTATCTAATTTATTCTGCTTAAGAATATAAGTTTTAACTGTAGAATAACATGAAGCATAAGGATCTATAAGTCTGTTGGTTTCTATCTATAGAGACCCTCCTTCCAAGTGACAGCTTAAATCCAAACATATTTTGGCAAATGAGAGAGCAGAAAAGATATTCCTATTATTCACACATGTGTGAATTTATCTATGTATTGTTATTATTTAGCTGTAAATATAAAGTGAGTAGGAGAGATGATGGTCTGAAAGCCTACACACCTCAACATGGCTCCTTAGAAATCACATATATTTTCTGCCCCGTTTATTTTATGGTTGCTATATACAATTCTAAACTATGCTGAGAAACCTCTTAGTAGGAATTATAACTGGATTGCTATCATTATTCTATTTTCACATGCTCATAACTTTCTCAGCAGCATTTATCAGTGCTGAGAAATGACCTGCTTGGGCTCTTATAAGGGGAAAATTCCTTTAAGTCTGAAGAGCTGTTATCAATTTGGGAGTTACTGCTGGAAGAAAAAGGTGATGCCTACATAGGCAGTTGAAATGATCTATATTTATCTTAAAGCTGAAACTAGCTTATTGTATAAATTACAGCTTACAATTGCTTCACAGATTTTCTAGTTTTCCACCTGCTAGGCCTATATAATTTCAGACTTTGGCAAGTGGAAGAGATTAAGAAAAAAGGTGATAATTCCTTAAGTCTGAGCCAAAAGAGAGAGAGAGACAGACAGACAGTAAGACAGAGAGAAAGAGAGAAAGAAGGGTCTAATAGATTCAAAATTAAGAAGGAAAACCCTCAATAGAGAGGAAGCAATTGTCCTCAAAGACATTTACCCAAGGCATCTGGCCTACATAAAACTCATATCATTGAAGAGGTGGACTAAGTAAACACATTTCCCTGTGTGTGAACTGGTGTTACAAGCTCAAATATCTTCAGGGACAGGCAGTTAATCTGAAATTGCAAAGCAGCCAAGTCTTAGACTAGAGAGAGTTATGAGGACAATAACTACCTGAAAAGTACAGGCTCTACCCATGGCCTCATGTGTGTGCGTGTGTGTGTGTGTGTATGTTTACAAACCATGGGCTAAACAAAGAATGGCTACAGGCTGAATTATGCCTGTTTACCTCTGTTTTATGATGCCTATTTTAGACATATTAAGTTGAATGCTTCTTTCTCTTTCAATTTGTGGAAATTTTTCATTCCTTGGGCCGGCTAGTTTGGGACATTTCATGATTGCTATGGTCTTGGTGTTGTGTCCCCTTCAAATTTATATGCTGAGATCCTAACCGCCACCCCCCCCACCCCCCCAAAAAAAAAGATGGTTTTAGGAGGTGAGGCCTTAGGGAGCTGCTTAGGTCATAAGGGTGGAGTCTTATTGAGATTAATGTTTTTATAAACGAGGTCCCGCAGAGAGCCCTAGCCCTTCCTCCATGTTTGAACATAGTGAAAAGGTGCTGGCTATGAGCCAGGCAGAAGGTCTTCACCCAACCATGCTGGTAACTGACCTTGCGATTCCCAACCTCCAGAAACGTAAGAAATAAATTGCTGTGGTTTAAAAGTCACCCAGTCTATGGGATTTTGTTATAGCAGCCCAAACAGTCGAAACCAGTTATCAGTCCTTCCTTTTATTTTCAATTTTATGAGAGAAATCAATTTTTATAAGAAAAAGTCAAAAAGTTTCCTAGGTGAGAGTGAATATATGCTGATTCATTTCCTAGGAATTGAAAGAAAGAAACTTCAGCAACTGCATCTCTTGTCTTCTAAAGTCTTTCCACTCCTTCTACACAAAACGCAAGGGGAGAGATTTCAAGAGACTCCAGCTGCGTAGAGCAGCTCATTGATAAAAATCATGTATAATCAAGATTACCTAAGAAATACTGACATCTTAAACACTGAGAATTGAACGGCAAAGCAAAGGATTATCTTAGTTTCACTCTGCAGGTAAGAAACCAAAATGCCATTAACGAAGTGTTGGTTTTATCTTGTAGTCTCTGCATGAACCACAGTTTTGATTTTATGTTCACCCAAGCATATTAAGGGGAGACAGGATGTCTGCACAACCCAGCTCAATTATCTGTTCTTTCCTACGACAGCATTCATCATTGTGGGAAGGAAAATTTGGCTCAGATGACGCTCATATCTTATACCAATACTGGGCTAACAACAGTGTAAGTTTACTCCCACAGCCAATAATTCAAATACTAAATTACTACACGTACAGCTTGTGAACCAGAAATTCTCATAAAAATTGTTATTAATATGAAGAGTGTTTGCTTATGTACTTTCAAACTATGGATTTAAAATGTTTTTTTCATACTCATACATTTTTAGATACATCCTACTTTTCTCCCTCAGTACAATAAGAATTATGATAGAATTTATGAGAGAATGATGTGAGCAAAATCCTTGGAAGGCTTTTCAGAGCCAGACTAGGTTAAAGATACATAATATGCACATGGACAAAGACTGGAAATCAATTTTTAAGTGCACAAAATTGGAAAAGTTGAATTACAGGCTAATTTTTGGTTTTTAAACACTGTATGATTGTGTAAATTCAACGAATTAAAGCTCAGGCACTTACCGTGGTCGGAAAGTAACGACTCGTTTTGAATTTTTTCAGAGCCATAGAAGAGGTGTAGGTGCCCAAGAAGAGGATGAAAGACATGAGAGTAATGTCAGGGACAAAATCACAGTTGTTCCCCACGAGCTTTCCTCCATATTTCAAACACTTCTTCGTTGACAAAAATGCCCAGTCAAAGGTAGCATTATGGTACTGAAGAAGAAAAACATGAACATTTTTTCTAAAGAACACCAACTAATCGAAAGCAGCATTTGATACTTGGTGGGCTATGTAGGGATTAGGCTGAAAGTCTCTGTAGAACAGCTAGAGAGTAACCGCTGGAGGGTGAAACCTGACGAAGTGTTAATGGAGTAACAGCTACCAGGGACCAGGAGGCTAACAATTACTGAAAACACAATGAAAATGATGCCATCTGTTACCCACTTTGAGCTACAGCCCTCCAATCATCCATTTGTTCAACAGAAACAAACCACAAAGTCCTTCTTTCCTGCCAACCTTCCTGAGAGTAAAATGAGACACATTAATATCCTAATGTGAGATACTCTCTAAAACACCTTTGTTGTTTAAAAAGTACTTACTTTTACAGTACACAGCATCTTTGGATTCAAGCTTCTGGCCCTACAATTAATGCTAAAAGCTGTATTAGGTTAACTATGCATCTACCCCACACTTTCCCAAAGGGGCTATTTCTTTTTCTAAATAACTAGAGACCGGTGATGTAAGGAATTAGACTATAAAAATGCTGATGGTTCCTGCTTTTTCAATTGCATATCCTAATAAAATAAAGCTTTTTATCTTGTGGACACCAGGTGAGCATCATGCGCATCCACTGGTGGAATGTACTAGAATGGGCTTTGGAGTCCTCTGTGGCATATCTATCCCTATGGTACGTGACCTCGAGTTCATGGGTCGGTTTTCAAATTTTCTTCTATGTCATGAATTGCTATCATGTCATACTTCGGAGTGCAGCTAACTCCTGTTCCTATTTTCCATTTCTAAACTGCAGGAGAATCCGTTTGCTAGCACAGTGGATAAGCCAGGGTACTCATCCCTCAGCGGCTCGCAGTCTTAGCTGCTTCTCTAGAGAACTGCCTTCAGTCACATTAGAACTACCTCACCTAAAATGTTATGCCCTATTGCAGCCAGTTACTGACTAACACTAATGGGGTGCTACTGACTACAATTCCCCTAAATACGTTGAAAATCATTGTGATGGTGTCTGGGAGGTGATCAGGCCATAGGAATGGAGCCCTCATGAATGAGACGCATGCTTCTATAAAACAGACCCATGAGAGCTCCCTTGTCTCATCTGCCAGAGAAGGCGGCTGTCAATGAACCAGGAAGTGGGTGGGTCCTCATCAGACACTGCATGTGCCAGCACTGTGATCTTGAACTTTCTCTTAGGTCCAGGGGTAATGAGTATGTCATGTGCTAACAGAAGGTTTATTTGAAAATACCTTGCAAATAAATATAGAAAGATAAATTTCTCCTGTCCTTTGAAAGCAATTCTACTTCATACCAAACTCAGAATCAATATTCTTTACTATTCAATGAATTTTCTTGATGTAAGCAATCTAGTCATAAAAGATCACACATGCAAAAGAAGAATCTTGGACCAGAAATTGTTCCTATTTTTATAGAATTCAAAAGGTAAAGTGCTTACATACGTCAATAAAAAAAATAAACTCTAGGTCTTTCTCTGAAATATTTTTTCTATATTAGCTTCAACTTATAAACAGCTGAATCACATAATTATTCTTTTATCAAACTCCATTTCTGAGAGGTGATTAATCATGTCTCATCTTGTTTTTCAGATTTCTGCATATGAATGCTTTCTGCAAAACACATTTAAAGTTTAGGCAACAGATTTCTTTGTTTTAAGATCAGCAAAAATTTATCATTGTAAATTTCCCTATGTAAATTTACGATAATACCACTTCAGCACTTTAATATGAGCAGAACCCTTTTTTATAACCCAAAGAAGTAAGCTGTGTTAAGACAATCAATCCCAACAGGCAGTTTTTATTGATTTTCTTACAGAGATTCAGGTTGAGGTGAAAATATATACAGATATACATAAAATGATAGATATGTTTTCTCACGTGCATCAACTCAAAATGCCAATATCATTATTTTGTTGGTCTCAAATGATTCTCTGTATCATCATTCAGAAAGTTTAGCCTCCTAACTATCTAAGGATTTGAGTATAAAAAGTTTAGGCAGTACATACAGATACCCCAGTATATGTACACACTTTTCCACTTCCATAAAACTTTAACTCTAGGTAATAAATAATTCTATTTAAACAGCTCTGGAGAGGCATCTATGTTATCTATGTTACTTTAGTGTTATTATTCTATATAAGCTGGTATCATTGAAGGTTAACTCCATAAAACTTCACGCAAGATTCAGATCACAAACAAAATATCTTGTCGATATTAAGACAAGGCATTACTCAGCATTACTCTATCAGTGGTATTTATATGTAAATATGCAAAGTAGAATTTTAGATCATCAGCTGATAATGTAATCACAAATACAATTTATATTATTTTTACTCCAATATATCTCATTTTGTCATCTTTGAAACACATAGGTTTCAGTAAAAATTATATATTTTTTTACTTCAGAGGTACACTCTGCTTAGCCTATGTAAAGGGAACATAAAAAAAGAAAACTAGGGGCGCCTGGGTGGCTTAGTCGGTTAAAGCGTCCGACTTTCGCTTAGGTCATGATCTTGCGGTTTGTGGGTTCAAGCCCCGCGTTGGGCTCTGTGCTGACTGCCAGCTCAGAGCCTGGAGCCTGTTTCAGAGTCTGTGTCTCCCTCTCTCTCTGACCCTCCCCTGTTCACGCTGTCTATCTCTCTCTCTCCTAGAAATAAATAAAAATTAAAAAAAAAAAAACTATACAGATTTGAGTTACTACTTGCTATACTCCAACAGTTTTCAGATTTTAATTATCAGTGAAATATCTTTTCATGTGAAACTCCAGTATTTAAAATTGTGATAAAACTGAGCTATTGTGCCCTATGTAGTTAGGAAGGATTGAGCTTCTCTCCCTCAATACCCCTGACCCCTGCCCCACATCAAGGCAGGCCCTGAGGCCTCTCTTGGGAATCCTAGCTTAGTCTGAGGGGAACATTACTTTAAAAATAATGCTGTCTCATTAAATGTTACCTACCTATATCTATCATTTATAATTATAATTTATCTTAAATTACCATGAGTAGTTTAATCTGGGACTCAACAAACTATATCTAACAGGCCAAACTCAGCCTGGATCCTGTTTCCATAAATAAAGTTTTATTGAAACACAGTAATGCTCATTTCTTTACATAATGTTCATCACTATATTTGTGCTACAACTGCAATGTTGAGTAATTTCACTACCAGATGTCTGACCCATACATCCTAAAAAAAATACTATCTGATCCTTTACAGAAAAAAGTGTCTGCCTTGGTTTAATTTGTCTAAGACTCCTATATTACTTTCTACTATCCTTATAAATAAAACTTATGTGTTTCATCATATTACATTACACATTTTTACTTGACAGTCTTTTATATTTATATTATTATTTCATAGGCAGTGTTTTTGATGCTGGTTGATTCACTGTAAAAAAGTTTTTAAGACCTCCCCCTCAGAATCGCTAGAACCAATACATGAATTCAACAAAGTTGCAGGATATACAATGTGCAGAAATCAGTTGCATTTCTATACACAAATAATGAAGCAGCAGAAAAAGAAATCAAGGAATGGATCCTATTCACAATTGCACCAAAAACAATAAGATACCTAAGAATAAACCTAACTAAACTGGTAAAATATCTATACTATCTTTCTTAGGAAAGAAATTGAAGAGGACACCAAAAAAAAATGGAAAAGAATTCCAAGCTCATGGATTGGAAGAACAAACCTTGTTAAGATGTCTATACTATCCAAAACAATCTGCACATTTAATGCAATCCCTATCAAAATACCACCAGCATTTTTTACAGAATTAGAACAAACAATCCTAAAATTTCTATGGAGCTAACAAAAGACCCCAAATAGCCAAAGCAATCCTGAAAAAGAAAAACATAACTGAAGGCATCCCAATTCCAGATGTCAAGCTATATTATAAAGCTGTAGTCATCAAGACAGTATGGTACTGGCACAAAAATAGACACATCGATCAATGGAACAGAACAGAAAACCCAGAAATGGACCCACAACTATATGGTCAACTGATCTTTGACAAAGCAGGAAAGAATATCCAATACAAAAAGGCAGCCTCTTCAACAAATGCTGCTGGGAAAACTGGATGGCGACATGCAGAAGAATGAAACTGGACCACTTTCTTAGACCATACATAAAAATAAATTCAAAATTGATGAAAGATCTAAATGTGAGACAGGTAACCATCAAAATCCTAGAGAAGAACAAAGGCAGCAACCTCTCTGATCTTGGCCAGAACAACTTCTTACTACACATGTCGCTGAAAGCAATGGAAACAAAAGCAAACATGAAGTATTGGGCTTTGATCAAGATTAAAAAGTTTCTGCACATTGAAGGAAGCAACAAAACTAAAAGGAAGCCTCCATAGTGAGAGAAGACTATTTGCAAATCACATATCTGATAAAGGGTTATTATCCAAAATCTATAAAGAACTCACCAACTCAACACCCAAAAAACAAACAACCCAGTTAAGAAATGGGCAGAAGGCATGAATAGTGAGTCAGAAAAAGACAGAAATCACATGATTTCACTCATATGTGGAATTTAAGAAACTTAACAGATGACCATAGGGGAAGGGGAGAAGAAATAAGATAAAAACAGAGAAGGAGGCAAACCATGGGAGACTCTTAAATACAGAGAACAAACTGAGCATTGATGAGGGGGGTTAGTGAAAATGGATGATGGGCATTAAGGAGGACATTTGTTGGGATGAGTACTAGGTGTTATATATAGGTGATGAACCACTGGATTCTACTCCTGAGGCCAAGACTACACTGTATGTTAACTAACTTGAGAATTAAAAAAATAAAATAAAATAAAGAGGATCTGGACATCCAGATGGCTAACAGACACATGAAAAGATGCTCAGCATCCCTCATTATCAGGGAAATACACATCAAAACTATGATGAGATACCACCACACACCTGCCAGAATGGCTAAAATGAACAACACAAGAACCAATTGACTTATTTTGGTTAGCATAATACACTCTAGCTCCATCCACGTTGGTGAGGTGTTGGCGAAGATGCAGAGAAAAGGGAGGTGTAGGCGAGGATGCAGAGAAAGGGGAGCCCTCTTGCACTGTTGGTGGGAATGCAATCTGGTGCAGCCATTCTAGAGAACAGTATGGAGGCTTCCTAGGAAACTAAAAACAGAACTATCCTATGATCTAGGAATTGCACTATTAGGTATTTACCCAAAGGATACAAAAATACAGATTTGAAGGGGTACATGTACCCCACTGTTTACAGCAACATTATCAACAACAGTAAAAGTATGGAGAGAGCCCAAACGTCTATCGACTAATGAATGGATTAAGAAGATGTGGTACATATATATCATGGAATATTACTCAGCCATCAAAAAGAATGAAATCTTGCCATTTACAATAACATGGATGGAGCTAGAGTGTATTATGCTAACCAAAATAAGTCAGTTAGAGAAAGACAAATACCATATGATTTCACTCACATATGGAATTTAAGAAACAAAACAGATGAACATATGGGAAGGAGGGGAGACAAGAGAGGGGAACAAACCACAAGAGACTCTTAATGATAGAAAACAAACTATGGGTTCACAGAGGGAGGTGGATGGGAGATGCGCTGGATGGGTGATGGGTACTAAGGAGGGCACTTCTTGTGATGAGCACTGGGTGTTGTATATAAGTGATTAAACACTGAATTCTACTTCTGATGTCAATATTGCACTGTATGTCAACTAAAATTACATTTTTAAAAAATGGCAAAAAACTCCAGTTTGGGGTTTGATCATTTATAATTTTCAAATTGTGGTAAGTCATAGAAAAAGCAAAAAGAGGTAAATGATTCTTCCCCAGGTTCATGCAACTCCCAAAGAATTTATTTGAATGAAATATTGAACATATATCAAAGCAGCAGACTGGGAAAATACCCTCATGGGCTTCAATTTCAGCTCTATCACTGTAATTGGAAAAGAGAAAAAAAAGTAACTTCACTTTCCTGTGCAATTGCCCATAGGACTTTTCACTTAAATAGCTGAAAAAGAGTACCATAAAGGTCATTAATCATATATCATAGCTTTGTAAAATGCTCAAATGTAAATAGTACTCTTCACATGCAAACCACTCCAATTACTGCTTAGTAAGTCATGGCAGAAAACGTACAACCAAACAACACTGACTCTTAAAAGACAGCAATACTGTGTCACACACATCCATCCAGTACAGATGTTAAGTGACCTGAAGAAGAAAGAAATCCCTGAGTCCCCGGAAATATCATGTAAAACATTGTTTGCATGTATATTTATCTGGGAATAGCAACCACAGATCTCATTAAAACCTCAGAGCAAACAGTGAAGCAAAGACATTTCAGAAGTATTGCTCTGGTGCTTTTAGAAGTGAGATTATTCCATCTTCATAGTATGCCATGCTCCATGTATGTCAACTGTATTCCAATTTACATTTATTTTAAGATAAATGTAAGTCAAGAGCAAATTCATGACTGCAACGCTAATGATTATCTGTTAACTCATCAGCAAATGTTCTCCAATTCAAAGAGATTCATTGTTTTGTAACTACTTCTTAGTAAACTAAATCTCTGAATCCTCATGGGCATTTTAGATTTAACATGTTCGGGGTGCTTGGGTGGCTCAGTTGGTTAAGCTTCTGACTTTGGCTCAGGTCATGATCTCATAGTTCATGAGTTTGAGCTCCACGTCAGGCTCTGTGCTGACAGCTCAGAGCCTAGAGCCTGTTTGGATTCCATGTTTTCCTCTCTCTGCCCCTCCTCTGCTTGCATTCTGTCTCTGTCTCTCAAAAATGAATAAACGTTAAAAAAAATAAAATAAAATAAGATAAATTTAACATTTTCAAAACTAACTCTTCATCCCTCCTTAAATTCTGCTTCCCTTAGGATCTTGCCTATCTCTGTTAATAGCAAATTCATCCTTCTAGAGTCTAAAAACAGAGAACCTTGAAGTCATTGTTAATTCCTTTCTTTCTCACAGGTCACACTATGACAAAAATGATCTCAAAATACATCCAAAATTAGGGGGGCCTGGCTGGCTCGATCAGTAGAACATGTGACTCTTGATCTTAGGGTTGTAGGTTCGAGCCCCATGTTTGGGTAGACATTACTTAAAAATAAATATTGAATACTGGAGGGAGTATTCTAAGGAGAGAACTGAGTTGAGAAATCAGGGGAACGGAAAAATTGAAATGGCAATTCTAGAATATTTTTCCAAGGAAAACAGTAGTAAAAGGATAGGTTAGAGCATGTTAGATCAAGGCACATTCTTCAGGGCTGATGAAGACTTCTGAGGTGTTTGTGGTAGATGAGAAAGAACCAGGCTATGGAGATGGATGGAAAAGAGGGCATGATGGAAAAAAACAAGAATGAAGAAAGGAAGGTGAAAGATTAAGTGAGAGAGAATGACTAGGGTTTCTGCAACTCTTTGTAGCAGGGACAGCTAAAGCTAGATATAACAGAAGTATATCTGAAAAATAAGAAAGAAGAACAGACCAAGCCAGGGACAGGGTTCAATTTACAATACACCAGGCTCCCAAAGAAATTTTAGCTAACCTAAATCATTCATCAGGATCCAATTATTTGACATTTCAAGGAAGATATCTACCACTTTTTCCCCCTGTTATCTGGAGAACAAAATTAAAGTAAAATAAAATTTCAATTTAAAGTTGCCAAACTATGGGCGCCTGGGTGGCTTAGTCGGTTAAGCGTCCGACTTTCACTTAGGTCATGATCTCGCGGTTCGTGGGTTCGAGCCCCGCGTTGGGCTCCGTGCTGACTGCCAGCTCAGAACCTGGAGACTGTTTCAGAGTCTGTCACTCCCTCTCTCTCTGACCCTCCTCTGCTCACGCTGTCTCTCTCTCTCTCTCTCTCTCCTAGAAATAAATAAAACATTAAAAAAAAAATAAAAATAAAGTTGTCAAACTATAGGATGCCCAGTTATAGAGAAAAACAATGAATGCTTTTGTTTAAGTATGGCCTATGCAATATGTAGGACATATTTATACTAAAAAAAGTTGTTTATTATTTACCTGAAATTCAAATGTAACTGGGACCCTTTGTTTTTTGTTTTGTTTTGTTTGCTAACTCTGGTGATGCTATTTCAATTAGCTATAGGCTATTTTGAGTAACACCAGCATGTGGAAAATAGAAAAATGTGGCCAAAAGAAAACAGATAATGTACTGGGTCCTGGTTACATTAAGGAATTATGATAGTGTTAACGAAATAGCAGTAAAGAAAAACAAAACAAAAATAATTTTTAAAAGGTTCCTTGGGGAAATAAAATATGTTCACTAAAATATTAACTAAATAACGTAAGGCAGTACAAGAAAGTGTCTAAATGAACAGTATATATATTAGTAAGTAGATCAGAAAAAGAACTAATCAGTTTCATTGAGCACAGAGAAAACAAAACTTAAACTAAGCCTTGAAAGAAAGACTGGTCCCTGTAGAACTCTCATACTCCAAAGGATAGAGAGAAGAGTAAGAATGGCAGAAGGACAAAACTAAAAAAGAATGACAAAGAGAGTAACAAAAGCCAATGGGAAAGAGAATGAAAGTGACAAGCTCTGGGTGTGTATTTCTTTCTTCATTGGCAGGAACAAAGATGTAAAGCATTAGACAGGGAGATACCATGGACAAAGATGCTGATTTGGGGACATATAATGCTTCATTCACTTATCTAGCAAGTCCTTTATTCAAAATTTATTGGATGCCTACCCTTGAAGAAATTAACAGTGAGTGGACCAGGTGAGCCAAAGAAGACTGATTGTTCAAATGGGTACTAAAAAACAAAGGTGTAAGAGAAATGAAACCAAGTTGCTGAGGATCTTGAATGAGGTTAACCTCATGAAAAGGGATATCAATCTATTTTTGTGGATCTCATTTTCCAGAGAATTATCCTGTTTACATTGAATGGTTTGTTTGTAAATCTTCAAAGTGTAAGGTATACTGAAGGGTGAATTTTAAAATTTACAATGCTATAACATCCTCCCCAAAGACAAAACAGGGGGATAAATATGTGAGAGGATGATCACAATGCTGACAGTCACTGAAGCCAGGTGATGTGCATATGGAGGATCATTGTACTATTCTCTGTATTTTACTGCATGTTTTAAATTTTCTATAATATTTTTTAAATTTTTTTTTAATGTTTTTATTTATTTCTAGGAGAGAGAGAGAGAGAGAGACAGCTTGAGCAGGGGAGGGTCAGAGAGAGAGGGAGTCACAGACTGAAACAGGCTCCAGGCTCTGAGCTGGCAGTCAGCACAGAGCCCGACGCGGGGTTCAAACCCACGAACCGCGAGATCATGACCTAAGCGAAAGTCGGACGCTTAACCGACTAAGCCACCCAGGCGCCCCAAATTTTCTATAATATTTTTAAAAGTAGAAACAGGGGTACCTGGGTAGCTCAGTCAGTTAAACATCTGACTTCGGCTCAGGTCATGATTTCACGGTTCATGGGTTCAAGTCCTGTTTCAGGCTCTGCACTGACAGCTCAGAGCCTGTAGCCTGCTTCAGGTTGTATGTCTCCCTCCCTCCCTCTGCCCCCTCCTGCTTGTGCACACTCTCTCTCCCTCTCTCCCTTCAAAATAAATAAATAAATAAACATCTTTAAAAAAAAATAAAATAAATAAAAGTAGGAACATGTGTTATTCAAGGGGACTTAAGGACAGAATGGTTTTTGCACTTGACTTTCTCAATGTGAGAAAATCACAAAGCTGCTACGCACAAGATTAATATGACATTCTATTTCCCATGAAGATAAATGTTAACTCCTAAAATCACCCTGAAGGTACATCAAATCAGAACACTTTTGCTTCCATGTCTGCCTGCCAAGCAGAATTTATGAGACTATAATAGTTCTTCGTTCCTTGATTAACAGTATCTCCATGCAGACATGATATGCTTCACTGGGTAACACCATAAGCAAAAAACAATAAAAAAATAAAATAAATAAAAAGGAAAGATTCTATATTGCTCTTAGTACCAACTAGTAAAATATGCACCTTTTGAAATAAATATAAATGAAGATAATGCTACAAAGAAGTCTGAAGGTTAAGTAGTTAATGTACTCATATATGGTTTTTTTTCCCTGCAGTGGGTAGGGAGACATATAGTAATCTGCAACTTACTTTATAACCTACAGGATACATGTGAGCTGCAATTGTCTAGAGCTGAATGGGTTATTATAAAATATCAAAACTAATTGGTTTTCCACTTGTAATTAACATATAGAAGGTAGAATGAAACTGGACCACTTTCTTACGCCGCCGTATACAAAAATAAATTCAAAATGGATTAAAGATCTAAATGTGAGATAGGAAACCATCAAAATCTTAGAGAAGAACACAGGCAGTAAGCAACCCCTTTGACTGCAGCCATAGCTACTTCTGTCTAGATAGGTCTCCTAAGGCAAGGGAAAAGAAGCAAAACTAAACTATAGGGACTTTATCAAAATAAAAAGTCTCTGTACAGTGAAGGAAACAATCAACAAAAGCAAAAGGCAACCTATGAAATGGGAAAAGATATCTGGAAATGATATATCTGGTAAAGGGCTAGTATCCAAAATCTATACAGAAATTATCAAACTCAATACCCAAAAATAAATAACCTAGTAAAAAATGAGCAGAAGACATGAATAGACAATTTTCCAAAGATGATACACAGATGGCCAATAGACCCATTAAAAGATGCTCAGTATCACTCATCATCAGGGAAATATAAATCAAAACCACAATGAGATATCTATCACCTCATATCTGTCAGAACGACTAAAATCAACAGATGAAACAACAAATGTAGGTAAGGATGTGGAGAAAGGAGAACCCTCTTGCACTGGTGGTGAGAATGCAAACTGGTGCAGCCACTCTGGAAAACAGTATGGAGGTTCCTCAAAAAGTTAAAAATAAAACTACCCTACAATTCAGCAATTTCACTGCTACAAAGAATGTAAGAATACTAATTCAAAGAGATATATGCACCTTAGTATTTATAGCAGCAGCATCTACAGTAGCCAAATTATGGAAACAGCCCATGTCCATTGACTGATGAACGGATAAAGAAGTGGTATACATATATACAACAGAGTATTACTCAGACATAAAAAAGAATGAAATATTGCTATTTGGGAACAAAATCTTACTATTTGGGACAATGGGAGGAGATAGAGTATTATGCTAAGCAAAGGAAGTCAGTCAGAGCAAGAGAAATACCATATGCTTTCACTCAAATGGGGAACTTAAGAAACAAATCAAACAAGCTAAGGAAGAAAAAAAGGAGAGGGAAACCAAGAAACAGACTCTTAAGTATAGAGAACAGGCTGATGGTTACCGGAGGTGATGGATCAAATAGGCGATGGGGATTAAGGAGGGCACTTGTGTTGAGTACTAGGTGTCATATGGAAGTGTTGAATCACTATATTGTACACCTGAAACTAATATTACACTGCATGTTAACTAATTGGAATTTAGATAAAAACTTAAAAAAAAAAAAGTAAACAGTAACTTCCAACCTACCCAACCAAGCTGGACAAGGTATAAAATCAGTTTTTAAAAAATCCACGAGAGACAAGGATATAAATAAACTTGAATAAATTCTAAAAAATTACAAGGCCTTCTTGGAAGAGAGAAAAGATCCATGGCTTCCTCATGCCTGTCGGAGTGTCCCGTGAAAGATAAATCTACTGTAGATGGAGGTATGGAGAAATAAGCCAAATCTTTAATGAGTTTTAAATGGCTACATGTAGACTTGGGTGACAGACCAGAATTCCAAGGAGCCCTAGGTGTTCGACTAAGCCTGCATTCAACCAGCCAAACTTCCTCAACGTCTTTGCCAAGTTCACAGGCTGTACATAAAAGGTGGGAAGTTAGATAGGAGATCTGAGAGAAATCCCCCCTTAGACAGTGTCCCTACCAAATGTAAGAAAGGCACTTTCCTAAGATGGAAGAAGAAGTCCTCTGAGGCATTCAGGTACTCCTGAAAGGGCTAAAGCTTCTCCCCTCTGAAGGCTGGGGCAGAGCAATTGGGCAAAGAAAGGTCTCCCATGGCTCAGAAGCTGAGGCATAAAAAAGGACACAGAGTATTCCCCATGGGACTTTCTGGGATAATGGCATTGTTCTATATGCAGCTTGTTTTGGGTGATGATTACATGAGTATGTAAAGTATCAAAACTCACTGCAATGAACACGTGAGAAAATATACCTCAATTTAATAATCATTTTAAAAAAGCATCTAATGTGAAAAAAAGTAACTAATCTATTCAGTCACCTCCCTGGAAAAGCCTTGATGTTCCATCGTGAAATCTGGTCTCTCCCTCTGAGAGTCGTAAGTGGAAGCCATCAGAGGCTTCCTAAGCCTAAGGCTCATTGTGTTGATAAAAGTTGGATAAGCTGTGGCTGGTCTCAAAGTTTCATAGGAACCTTTCACAGAATTTTGTCTGTAGGCTGAGGGGATATGCTCACCAATAAACCTACAGGAACACTGGTGAAGGTGAGACAAATTAAAGATGAAATGATTACAACAATGAATGGAAATAATGGAAAACCTGCCTTTTTATCTTGAGGGATGGTTATTCTAAAGTTCCAATCTATCTAAATGCTCTAATGCCCCATTTTCCTGCTCTTCCCTCCTGAAAACATACCCATGCTACTATGCAGAAAGAAAAGCTGTCTTCATGCTTATGAAGCTGAAGAGAAAATGCCTTCCCTCCTCTGACAGAGATTTCTCTGAGGCTTGTGAGAGGGAGCCCTGATGGTGCCTCAGGGCCACACATTACTTTTACAGCACTTTCTTTCATAATCTAATTATGGCTGGATAAAAGAAGGAAATTAAATCCTTGATGACTAGATGTTCCGGGAAAGATTGAGGGAAGCAGAGCTAGCATGACCAAACACAGACAGGGCCCAGTCACCTGTCAGAGTGGTGGCATCCAACTTCTTTCCTCCTCGAACCTGAGTTATGGCGGCGACATGGCCTCGTGGAAGGATCATAATGCTTACATAGAATAATAATAGTATCTAACCTGAATGCAGAGATGATTATGTGCCAGTCACTATTCTAAGTGCTGCCTATTTACTCTTTTGATTTCTGTAAGATCTTTGAGATAAAGTACTATGATCATCACCATTATACAAATGGGAAACTGGGAAGTTACCACAACCTGTTTAGTGAAGCCCTGAATATGAAATGGGGCAGTATGACATGAGAAATCACTATCTGTAAGTCCTTCTACATGAAACACTATTCTGATTCCTTGAGTAATGCAAATAGGCAGATTTTAGAATTAGAAAGCCCCGAGTCCAAATCCTGATTTTACGGTACTGACGATATGGATAGCTAACCTTTCTAAGCTCCTGTTTCATCCACAAAATAACTTAGAAGTTATTGTGAGAATTTTAGACAAGTCATATGAAGAGTCTGGCCCCTAGCAGGTACTCAACAAATGGTAGTTATTGCTTGTGATAGTAAATCATATTACCTCTTTAATATTCATTTCTGATCTCATACAAATTGTGTGTATGTGGTTATGTGTGCGTGTATCTATGCAAAGTGTACCTAGAGGCATTGATATGGATAGAAAAGGAAGAATGAAGGACCGAATAAAAGTTTTCCTTCATAATTATATACATACACACATGTACACACGTTTTCCTAATTTCTTCTCTAGAGATGCTGAACATAGCAACATAGCATTTTAATTAGGTGCACAGTTGATACACACATGAGGGGACCATGGCCCTGGAGCACAGCCTATTTCTAAGAACTGAAAGGGGAACATTTCTACTTGCAAACACTGAGGTAGCATGGTGTACTAAAAATACCGCAGGTCTTAGAACCACTCAGACTTCAGCTGAAATCTTTGTTTTAATAATTTATGGCTATGTGACCTAGAGCATGAAAGGTGATTTACCTTCTAAAGCTTCAGTTTCTCTCATCTATTAGATGAGCATAATTACACCTGGTAGTTTGTGTTAATGGTTAGAATACGTGTAAGACACCTATCTCTACTAGATGCCCTATAAATGATAGGTAAATTGTAATCATTATTGTGCCTTTATATCCTCTAGCATAGTCGTACCAGAAGTCAACGTTAACTTCCATTTGTTTTCCATAAATCTTAAAATGGCATCTTATTATTATTCTATATCAATTAACAGAGTCACTCCAAATTTGCCCAAAGACAAGGCTTAAAAATTCATTAATTCTAAAGCTTTCCTTGATTAGTTACAAAAAGAATTAAGTTAGACATAATCTCTTTTTAAGTCAGTGGAAGTGTTTCATTAATTTTTTACTGCAAATTAACTTATGGTTTTAATTAATTATATATATTTTAAATTTTTAATTAGACTTTAATTAAAATTATTTAAAGTCTAGAAGGAACTGTTTCTCTGTATTTTAATCAGATTATTTTAGGCAATAGGATGGCTGGCTCAAAGGCTGACAACTGATCTCTTTTCTGTATGTGGCTTTTAAAATATATATACATTCTCTCTCTCTCTCACTCACACACACACACACACACACACACACACACACACACACACACAATCAAACACAAATAAAGAGGCAAAGTTTGGAGGAAATCAGAGAAAACTTTAACAGCAAGGAAAAAAAGTCAAGAGAGCTACATAATATGAAAACAAGAGAGAAACAGGGTCAAGTGAGAGTTGCCCAGGAAAGATACAAAACATCATCTTTGAAAGGGTGTTGTGGGCACTCATTACATAATATCTGCAGAACTGTTCTGGTCTCCTGAGAGATGGGCACTCTATCAATACAAGGTATTATGGTTTCTGTCTTTATAACTGAGAGATTGATATTCTTTGGTAAGATTCCATACCCAGCATAGAAGGAACACAATTAGAAGGCTGAAATAGCACTTTTCCCTTTTTCTCCAAAACAAAAGTCTCCTTCCAGCGTGTGACCTTCCATGCAAAACAGCTCATTTTTAAAGCTTAGTTCTAGTCTTTTAAAGAGCCTTGGTTACAAGCCATGGGAAAGGATATCATGTGACAGAGGCACAGTCCTTTTTAAGTGACAGGGGAAATGTCCTGTTACAATCACCCTTAGTGAGGAGAATGCAACACCATTTGGTAGTCAGGAGGATTTTTAATTGTACTAGACATAGAGAGGATACCATGCTCTCTTTTTTCGACTGCTCTCCCTTTCCCTTGTGAAAATATTTCAAGGTGACAATGAATGATATAGCAGTTAAATTCCTAAGAAGGTTTAAAATGTAGTAGGAGTAAATATTCACTTGACTTAAAAGAGAAAAGAGACAAGAGACAAGATGAGACGAGAAGAGAAGAGAAGAGGAAAGGTTGACTATAACAAGGAAAGTGTTTTTATTCTGTCCCTCCACTATCACTGATTATTAAAGTTGTGTTCATGTTCAGGTTGCTAAAGGGTAGGAGACATCATGTTATGCATATTATAATTAGATTATACATTACACAAGGGGTTTGAATCATTAAGTCACTTACCATGTCAGTAGAAGAAACAGTTGGCAAGTCCTCTGGTGCCAATGTAGTGTCATTGGATATTGAGATATTAACTGTAAGGAAAAGACAATCTTTTACCATAAAAATGACCTACATGCATAACTCAAAATCTAAAAAAGCTGGGCCAGGCACTAAAAATGTCTTCCACAATACCATAAAGCACAATGAGTTTTTCTTTACTATAATTGTATTCACCTTTCATCTAGATAAAATTAGCAAAGATTCAGACATATCTGTTGCACTTTAATCTGATAAGAAAAAATGGCAAACATTTAAGGAAATGGTATTACAATTTGCTTCAGGTTCCAAAAAAAAAAAAAGAAGAAGAAAAATAAAACGTCTCTATAATTTAAAAGCAGTATATTTTGCCTGGTGGAAGAAATGGATGTTAGTAAGTAAGTATGTTGATCACTGGCTTCATGTGATCTCACAAAATGGATTTTCACTGATTAAGAATTAACTAATTTGAGATATTTGAAAAGTTGGACTGTATATGAGAAACTATATCTTTGCAAAATGTGGGAAAATTAAAAATCTTTCAAACACATAATAAACTATATAAATATAATGGTAATAAAGGTTTAATCTAAGTTTAAAAATTATTTTCACATAATTTGCCATGATTTGTAGATTTATTAAGAGGTTGCTTTTGGAGGAACCTTGGTTTATTTGTTAAACTAACCCTCCTCTTGGAAATATTTCATTATTTTAAAATTTATGAATCTAGGGGCACCTGGGTGGCTCAGTCGGTTAAGCGTCCAACTTTGGCCCAGGTCATGATATGGCAGTTCATGGGTTCAAACTCTGCATCAGACTCTGTGCTGACAGCTCAGAGCCTGGAGCCTGCTTCAGATTCTATGTCTCCCCCTCTCTCTGCCCCTCTCCCACTTGCACTCTGTCTCTGTCTCTCAAAATACATAAACATTAAACAATTTAAAAAGAAATTATGAATCTAAAGTAAAAACATAGTATTTAAAGTGTTCAATAATTAAAACTTTTTAAAATCAGATAAGCCTTTTTCCTATTACAGGAGTTTTTTTCCTTTGGTTTTTTAAAGTTTATTTATTTTGAAAGAAAGAGTGTGAGTGGGGGAGGGACAGAGAGAGGGAAGGAGAGAGAGAATCCCTAGCAGGCTCCCTGTGAGGAGCCTGACATAGGGCACAAAGTCTTGAACTATGAGATCATGACCTGAGCTGAACCAAGAGTCTGATGCTTCACTGACAGCCATCCAGGAGCTCTGATTGTTTTGTTTTGTTTAAAATGTTTATTTGTTTTAAGAGAGAGTGGGGAGGGTCAGAAAGAGAGAAAGACAGAGAGCCTGAAGCAGGCTCCCTGCCCCGTGCAGAGCCTGATGCGGGGCTCGACCCCAAGAATGGCGAGATCATGAACTGACCCAAAATCAAGAGTCAGACACTTACCTGACTGAGCCTCCAGGCACCCCTGAAGTTTTATATTTATATTTATATATTTATATTATACAATAAACTGTTACTCAGAGAATATCCCTAATTTATTGTAAAATGACATTTAGGTTTTGTCCTTGAGCATCACATTTAACATCCAAATTGCTATTATTTGGTCCCCTCTTATCTGACCCCCTCCTACTCACAAGCCCCTAGACTGTCTTTTCAGTTTGTCATGTTTTAGGTCCTACCAACATACACTCTCAAGGAGAAACAAACAGATTCATATGATTGTTGAAATTTAGAATATAAGATCCAGAACAGAAAGGGCAGGTCTTGTTCATTGCTTTTTCCCTGAAGCTGCCCAGTCCAGCACTAAACTGACAGGAACTCAAAAATATTTGTTTACTATCCAACCTTAAAAAAAAAAAAAAAAAGGAAATCCTGCCATTTGCAAAAACATGGATGAATCTGGAAGGCATTATGCTAAGTGAAATATGCCAGCCAAAGACAAATATTGTATGGTGTCACTTATGGGTAGAAGCTAAAAAAATAAAATAAAATAAAAAATAAGTACAACTCATAGAAATAGAGAGTAGAATGGTGGTCACCAGGGGCAGGGGGTGGAGTGGGTGGTGGATAGGGAAATAGAAAGAGGTTAGTAAAAGGATGCAAACTTTCAGTTATAAGAGGAATAAGGTCTGAGGATCTAAACAAAATAAAATAATAAAATAAAGTAAAATAAAATAAAAATGAGAGGCAATGGATGTATTAATTAACTTGGTGGGAATCCTTTCATAATGTATACATATGTGAAATCACCATTTTGTACACTTTAAATACATTATAATTTTGTCACCTATACTTCGATAACATGGCATATTTGTTTACTGTCAATAAATGAGGCTAGACTAGGGGCCATTTAGTGGCTCCATATGAATGAGGGATAAAGGCAAAAAAAAATGAAATAAGGAAAACAAGTAAAAGGGAGAAAATATTTAGCTAGAGCCCTAGTCTTTCTCAATTTTGGAATCTATTCTGATCTTTGAAGTTTCTAGAATTGTTAAACTTTTAATCTAAAGCTAGCTATTGCTAGGCCATCCCTATTTCCTCAGTGAAACACTCACATGTGCAGCCTGTTTTCTTATTCTGTTTCATTACAGGTCACAGAAAGAATCAACATAGGCTAACAGATGCTTGGCCCCAACAATAAAACCAAACATTGAGTCCATTCCCAAAAGGAAGAAGATGTTATACATTTTTGTTAACAAAACCTAGATTTTTAGTACTATTTTATTCTAAAATGTCTACAGTACATTTTCTTACATTATCCATTTGCTCATTTAAAAACACATGAGAGCAAGTAACACCTATACTTTTACAACTGCTTTATGCTGAATGGGACTCTGACACAAGACATGCCAGGTTTCGTGCCCAGGACTGAAGGAGAGTCAACCAGAAGTAGAATTGGTACCCAAATCTTGTTCAGCATTCTTTCTTTTCCTAGCCAGCATTTGATATTTGTGGCCAAAGAATTCAAGGTGGGATAATACTTTCCAGTGTTAGATGATGTGAATTTCAACTGCCCTCTGAAATGTCTGATTGGTCTGAGCATATGTGAAAGAAAGCAGCATATGTGAAATCACAGGCACTATTCAGATGGTGTCTGGGAAGCTGCTCTTCCTGAGCAAGATTCTTTGATGCAGTTTTATGAGCTTCCTGTCATAAGACACTGAAGGTCATTGTAAAACATACTTTTCCACATAAAAGCAAGGAATAAGAGTGTGGGAGAAAGATATCCAAGATATACTCTTCTTTTGGTGAGATAAGTGACATAATAAAGACCACCAGTGAACAATAAACTAGGATTCCAATCTGAACTTTTAGGGACTACTTTCAAGTTCTAGGTACACATCAATTCTACTTTTCTAAATTCTTTTATCTTTTCAGTTTTCCTCTGAGACAAGCTATTACAGCATATTGGCTCTCAAAATCCCACGACTACTATCAACAGAACAATAAAAAGTATACACTTTTCCTACTTATTTTAGTATGTAGCTGCTTCAAGAGAAGGACTTGTAAATATGTGATATGTAATATGTAAATATGTAAACAAGCACTTCCGTAAATACATATTAGAATATGGGAGAGTCCATACATAAGACTAAAAGTAAATTTCTTTAAACTCACAGAAGAGAGAATGATCAATTCCAATTGGGAGCTTGGTCTACGAGAGCCATTGTTCACCATTTGGATCCAGATACATACAGTACAAGTATTTTGGCAACCAAGTGCAGAATGATCTATGTATATAGAATTCATAATATCCTTAATTAGGATTCTGAAAAGATCAAATAGAAAAGCATAAACACACTGCACTTTGTGTCTTCACTATTTGCTCAGCACCATGGCTTAGGAAGCAAAGAAACTCTTTGCCCTAGGAAGCTGGCTAAGTTAGAATTAGCCAATTGTCACTGGGACAGTCTGTGTCCCATACTTGGTTTCAGGGAGTTTTCACAGGTTGATCATTTTATGTTCCTTGGATTTTCACTTCTTGATCCTCCTTCCTGTGTATCAAATTCTAGCTGATCCTCTGGAACAGGGGAATGAATGTCATTAGTAACAGACATTTAAAACTGTGGTTTTGAGTGTTCTATCTTAAGCTGGCTTTTCCCCCGTATGTTTAATGAGAGGTCTACAAAAGATCAGACTTATAGGAGCTGTGAGCAGGGGAAAAAAAGGTGACATCCGCATGTCAGTGTTAGTATACCTCCTGCATGAGAAATTCCAATTGCACCTGTAAAGTTGTCCTTCTTTACCCTACAGTACCTTGCTCTAGAACTACCTCACAACTCTTCTGCATTACACATTAGCAGCAACTATACCATCAGAAATATATACAAAAGCTAGACGGGTATCTATGAGCCAGAAACAGCCACCGAGGCAGATCTGTCTGCTTTCATGCACTACCACGTCACAAGTTAGAGAAAGAAATGCTAAGAAAACTGGGCTAGAATTCTGGCTCCAGCACCTTCTGGAGCAAACTGTCCCCAGACCAGCTCACCGCATAATCTTAAGGAAGTCACCACACACTCTTGACCACAGGCCCCTCATTTGTGAAGGTGGATTTGAATCCATCTACCTCATAAGATTACTGTGCAGATTAAATAAGACAATGTAGGCAAAATTGTTAGCACAATAGCAGGTAAAACTGAAATAGATGGTTACGAGTGTGACTGTCAGTTTTATGACCTGAAGAAAGCAAAATTTCACCCCTGAAGAAGAGTCTGCTACCTTACAAGGTTTGTGATGATTGAATACATATATATTATAATATTATAATATATTGAAATATAGTTTATTAAAATCCCTTAGTAAAATGTATGGCACTTGGATGGTGCTTAATAAATATTAGCCAAATCTGAATCTATACCCTCAACATAGCTTCTTAGGATTAGAGTAATGTAGAATTGGTTAGTTTGCTCTTAGTAAGAAATAAACTCAAGAGTATTCTCTATAATAATAAAATTTTAATGTTTTACTCCATTTTACTCAAGCAACATCTTGAGGAAACCGAGTAACTGGAAAACAGATACAGAATAAAACAGAATAAGCTTCTTGCCTGCGAGGTCATGTCATAATAAGGGCCCTGGATAATTTCAGCACATGAACGCCTCTTACTAAAATCAAATATTTATGCTTTAAATGCCTAGATCAATAAAAGGGCAAAAACGGCTTTTAGAGGGATGACAAGGTGAATGAGGAAAACTTTAGGAGAAATAGCTCTTAGGGAAATCACCTCCCACCATCTCAGTCTTGAGCTTTAAAACAAATAAAATTAATAGAAAATCCTCATCATGTTTTGTTATTATCCTCTTCATTTTCCTAAGTATTTTTACCAAGCCTCATGCTTGAGGTTTTCACTATAACTAGACAAGTTCAAGTTACGACACACTCTAATCAGTGGACACTTTTTCACATGTTCACCTATGACACCACATTGAAAGTTAAAGAGCTGAGCTACTATCTGCTATTAAGTGGGACATATTTAGCCACTATTTTCATATACAAAAAATTTCTCTTCCATACTCACTCATCACTACATTTCAGATGTGTGTGGACATTACTACAGGCTATGTTTCTAAATTTGTGTTTCATATGAACCCACAGCTAATGAATTATACAGATCTGTGATTATCCAAATTCACTGCTTCCCCTTTTCTGAGTCTTGCAACTGTTATACAGAAACTGCTAAAATACTAGGCTATGAGACTAAAAGGAAGCTAAAATGATGGATGTTTCAAATTTCTATGGTTTTCTCAAAAGACCATAGTGCCATAAATGCTAAAATATCAGTTGTGCTGGTAAAATATCCTTGCAAATGCAAAGCCTGAACAGTCCTATACCAGAAGGCCTAGCACCTCCTGTTTAACCATTAGTCTCTGATTTAAACCTACTTTATAATCCAAAAAGGGAATGATACATAATAAAAATAAAGCTGCATAGAATATGATGCAGGTCGTGGAAGATACATTAGGATTATCTTTTATTTCCTAATTTTCTTTTAATGGGCTTTCTAATTATGAAACACATATCGACTATAATATGGGACCACAGGAGACACAATCCAGCAGTTCCTTTTAATGGTTGTAACATATTGGTGCATAGCATTTATTAAGATAATAGAAAAATTATATAGAAAGAAATGGTAATGAAATTCTACTCTAGTGACAACCATTTTGGAGCATTTGGAGGCCTCCTCATGTTGTGAATAAAACAAAGGTGTAGAAATGGAAGACAGGGGTGCCTGGCTCAGTTGGCTAAACATCCATCTCGGTTTCAGCTCAGGTCACGATCTCATGATTTCATGAGTTCGAGCCCCGCATTGGAGTCGGGCTGACAGTGTGGAGCCTGCCTGTAATTCTCTCTCTCCCTCTCTCTCTGCCCCTCCCCTCCTTGGCTATCTCTGTCTCTCTCAAAATAAATAAATAAACTTAAAAAAAAAAAAAAAGAAACAGAAGCCACGGCTACTTTCAATCCCTTGACTTAGTCTTACAGTTTCACATCAGGGAAAAAGCCATTTTTTACTAGAGATACTATAGACCATAATGTCTCAGTGCTTGAGAAAGTATTTATTCCTCTTAATCATTCATCCATTATTAAGCACATTCTCCCTGGAACAGTCAACAATGAATCAATAAAATATATCCCTTCTGTTAACAATAAAGTATAGTATATATTCCCTTGAGGCAAATTTTCTTACTTCTCTAATTTGTTTGTCATTTTTAGCAAGGCTTCTTTCCCCTCCAGATACAAAACCATACTTGGTTAGAAATTTTATTTTGACCCTTTCTAAAATATTAATATGCCCTTGAGTGTAGAGTGATTGTAACCTTGACACATTAGGCAAATGAACACAGGTACTTAAGTGAAAATGTATTTTTAGAGTATAAGTCAAATGAAAATCTGACCTCATTCAAACAGTAACTAACACTATTTTAAAAACAACACATTTTATAAAAAGCAATGTGAGTATATGTGTGCATGTGTGTGGACAGTGTATACGTGGTGTGTGTGTATGTGTGTGGTGTGTGATGTACAGGTGTGTGTGATGTGTGCATGTATATGGTGTATAGATGTGTGTGTGGTGTGGTGTGCATGCAGTGTTGCGTACAGATGTGTATGCGAGATCAAGTGTGTGGTGTGGTGTGTGTGTGTGTGTAGCATATAGGTGTGTGTGTGTGGTATGGTGTATAGGTGTGTGCAGTGTGGTGTACAGGGTGTGTATGTGTGTTGTATAGTGCACAGGTGTATGTGATGTGTGTGTGTGTTGTGTAGTCTACTTCAGTGAGGTAGCACAATTCTTAAAAAGCAATGAAATAGACCTTCTATAAATTTTTGTTGATAGCAGAAAGGGAAGGAATAAAAGGGCAAGAGAAGGAAGGAAAGGAGATGGGGAAAAGAAAGAGGAAAGCTCGTGTCTTATTCCCTGTTTACAAAATTCTATCATTTGTTTTTGAATTAGACCAATTTAAAGAACTGAACATTTCCTTTCAGGGAAGGAAAAAGGACCTTCTAGCATTCTTCTCCATGATTATATACAGTATACAACATTTCTGTAGACTTGAGATCCAACGGAATAATATTAAATGGTCTAACTACTATGTACTGAATTCCTTAACATTTTTTTCTTTAAATATGGCTCCAATGTTTCATATTTATCTACAACAGCACATTAGTTGTTAATTTGAGCAGGGTAGGCTTCCGGTAAAAACCCAATTAATATCTTCCATTAGAAAAGTTGCAAGGAAAATTAAATGTTTGAACCCCATTAAAAGAATACAACTAAAAGATTAAACTGGCCGAGGCATCTTTTGTGGAAAAAGAAGAGATAAGACAAAGAACAAATTTTTATGCAGTGTCTATTACGTGGCAAACAATGTTACATATACCATTTCATTTAATTCATATGGTAACTTCTAAGAAAGGATACAATTACTAACCCAACATACAGATTATGAAAAGCAAAGAAATTAGGTAATTAGCCTAGCCCACGGTCACACTGCTGGTTAGACCTCAATCACGCTCACTTTCCTTTACTCCAAAGCACATTCTCTTTACACTTTATCACACTAACAGTTTTCCAAATTGGGATGCTGGTGATGAAAAGTAATACTGTGAACTGTCCTTCAATGGGATATTTTTTTAGCTTGCACTGTCGGCTTCTGAACTGAGTCATCTTTCTTATACATCTCTGCCAAGTAAGCATCAAGGCACAGTGGAGAATATAACCTCCATTACCTCTCCGTCAGTTAATAGCAACTCTATTTCTAAGAAAGGGAAATTTTAGCACAAAACCCATGTATCCACCCTAACTGCTGTGTCAAACCACATGGCTAATTTTCCTTTTAGTTTTTGCAAGTAGGCTTCCTTAGTTCTTCAGTAAATGAGACTCTCAGTAGGTATAGAACTTTGGCCCCTGAGCAACAAATAGATGGGGTGAAAGGAAGGGAGAGAAAGACGCATGAAGAAAAGGAAACTCAAGAGGTGATGAAAATTTATGAAAGCAAGTGAGAACAGGACAGATAAGGAAGGAAAAGAGGAGGAAGAGTTGTCTTCACAAAGCACAAAAAAACTCCCAGTCTTATTGTGGCCGTGAATCGAGTTTTCATGTGACCCCTATTTCCTTTCCTGTATAATCACTTCTCAGTTTGCAGGCTCATGTCTCCATCTGTGGAGTTGCTGGTTCACGGTTACATACAGTCCCAGTGTTGAAAAACAAGTCATCCGCCAGTTTAAATATTTTTGACTCATTGACTGAATTCTTTTACTAGGAGTGCATGTTGCGATGAAAGGCCAGGCTTTTGTTGTTTTTAGAATACCTACTCTAGCTGTACATGCAACTGTATTATTCGATAACTATCATTTTTCAGCTTGCTATCATGAAGTACTAACTTGATGGTGGTATATACTTTTATATCAAAAAGTATTAAGATTATGAGGAGGGAAACACACAATCTCAAACCTTAAGGGGTTTGTCATGAAAACGGAGATATCCATGTCTTTTTCCCAACCAGAAACAGATTTTATTTCCATAGTTTAAGGTAACCACTCACATTCATGTTCATACCCTTCCTGAGCACCTTTCACCCTGACAACTCTAAAAATATGGGATGCGATCGACAGTCTTGTCACAAAATAAGCCAAGTGCCCAAAAGTGTTGGCTTAGAAGGGAGGATGATGAAGACCGGTCTGTTTGTTCTACCATTCATACCTACAAACCTTAAATTTTAATAAATAATAACAGCAGTAATTATGTCAGTTAGCAATTACTTATTACATATCAGAAACTGTCTGAAGTACTTTGTCTGAAATACCTCAGTTTTTCTATACAATATAATAATTCTATAAGGTAGGTGCTATTATTAACCCCTTTCTACCAGTGAGGAAGATGATGCAAAGGTACCCTGGAAAAGGAACTTGCCCAAAGTTACACATAGGGCATTAGCCAAGCTGCGATGTAAATACTAGATATTCTGACTTCAAAGCCCTGCTGCACTTCATTACTGGTCCCACTTGGACACAGTGGAAATTGTCAGAGTCCTTCCAAGACCACGCCTCACTCGACAGGACAGACTTTCTATACAAGCTGGGGAAAGAGGTCAAAGGAAAAGCTATTTATCTCCACTTCAGCTAGTACTTGCTATGCAGGTTTCAAGCTTCCCGATGACTTTTTCAAGAAAACAATGATCTGCCTAGGAAGGAAAATTACATGTAAAACATTCATGTATTTTTCACAATTAACATTCAAATATGTCTTCCTTGGCTCTATATTACGATCTCTGCCAATATCCAATTAAAATGAGTACCAGTTTCCATTAGCCTCAGGTAAGTAGATCTTCTTGCGACAGGTGTGCTGACAAAGCCCTCAGTTGGCTTTATGAATACCTCAAACCTCCAACAACTGAGGCGTATTATTTTTCCTTTAGAAAATTCACTATATGTCTACTTAGACTTGCCTATGAAGTCAGATTACACACTTTTTTCATAAGGAAATATTTACACATAAATACATAAAGATAGAAATAAATGAAATGGAAAGTTCAAAATCCCACAATTAAATATGTCTGTGAGCCATTATTTTGAATATGCATAATCTGGGCTTTCCCTGAAAGTACACGATGGATGGTTACCGCCCTCTTATTTAGGAAAAGTTCTACATGATTGTGTAATGGTAACATCTGTGTTTCAAGCACATCTAATTGATCCTAATAATTGCATCTATCATATATTGAGTACCTAGTCTTTTCCAAGCAGTTTTTAAGTTATGAAATACCTGTAATCAGTATATATTTTAACAATAAAAAGCTTTTGTAACTATACGTCATTCATGTTGCCTGAATCCTTACATTTTCACTTCATACCTGTCTCTGCTTTGCTTTTAAGCATGCGCTTTATTTCAACGTGTGTTGCTTGTCCTTAAATAAGACAAAAGAATCCATGAGTGCAAAGCCCAACAATGACCTATCTTTTCATCAGTGTTACTGAGCGACCCAACTCTAGGGAGATACTGTTCTCTTGTCACTCGTCACTCAAGATGCATACAGGTCTTCTAAGGCTTCCCCACCAAAGTGGCAGAGAAGATTGCAAATATGGCACCGAAATATCTGAGGGCAATCTAACACGGCCTGACATCAGCATTCTAGTCTATGATACAGCCATGTTTGTTTTTACTGTAAACATGAAATGGTTTTCCTTCAGAATCTATATGCAAAAGTGCATATTGCATGAATGTGCCCTACATTTGTGCTCAGGCTTACACAGCCCCTGACACACTGCTGTACTCCTACAAGACCTTAGTCAGAAAGTATGGAATGTGTATCCGTTTTTATTCTAAGGGACAATGATTTGTAGCTAATTGCATGACCAGGGGTAACTAACACTATTACCGCTTAATTATCTGACACAAATGTCTACCCCTCAATTCTCCCAGAGCAGATATAAAACAACCTTCCCCAAAGTGAACTCCTTCTCTCAAATGCCTTCCATATCATAAAATGATAATGAATTACCCTAAAAAAAATCCGAAGACCAAATAGAATGCCTTTTTGGGAAAAAGTACTGATGCTAACCCAGGTTTAGCTAGATGGATATTAAAGTGTGAGGGTGTATAGAATCATATTCCTTACCTGGAACTTACTTTTTACTTTTACATCTTTCCTAATTCTAGGACATAAATCTTCCCTGAGAGCATTAATGCTCTTCTTTTCATTCTCTCATTTCTTCTATTCCTTTCTTATTTACATTGTCTAGCACAGAGAAACTACAAGGCTCTACTTAACCGCTAAGTGACTCTAGTCTAAACTTCTTTTTCAATTTCATGCTTCAAATTCTATAAAGTTAATAGTGTCTTGTTTCTTCTATAAGCTTAAAATAATCTTTAGAGTTTACTTTAGGAAGAGATTAGTATGGCAATAAGGAGACAGCAAAATATGGGACAGAAGTTCAGAGGACTGGGTTTGTCTGGTCCTTATATCTGTTAATATTTGTATCTGGTTTCCTCAACTATGAGATAAAATCAAGAATAATGTACACTAACTTTCCTTGCAAATACTGCAATTTGAGTTAATTTAAAAGTTGAGTTCTTTTCAGCTTCTGGGTTCGCTTCTTGATTGAACCACATGGCTAAAATACCTCGGGTAATAAGACTTCAAATCTAGCAGGAGGGTTTTTCAGAAAAAATAAAACTTTTCCTGACAATCATGATATCATGCTGAAAGCTTGTGTGTATAGAGCCTATATCTTCCTCCAAACACAGGGTAAGTACCAACACTAAGCATGGTGTCCTCACCAGGGTCAGGAGGCACACAGGCACAGGAAAACTGAGTATTGTAGCCCACTTTGAAGTTGGAGTTGATGGGGTAGTAGTCAGCTAGCTTGATCATCTTCTTGAAAGCATCGTAGATAAAGATGAAGCTAATCAGAGAAGAGAAGCCCTCTTCTGTGAAGCGAGTGAAGTACTGAACCAAGAAGCTGGCATCTGTGGCTACCAAAATGAGACACAGGAAGGCTGACCACAGGCCAATCCAAAGGCGAAACTCCAGATAGTCAAAATTATGATCCCTGGAAATAAGAAAGAGAGGTATTTTAGACTCCTCCTCCACGGAATACAAAGAGTAACATAAAACTACCCAATGACAGCAGAATGATTCCTAAAAATACAGGGTGACTTTTAGCCACTAAATATAAATCTCATTCCTGATTTTAACCAGAAAAATACTAAGTCTAAGGATTTAGTCTAGTGATATTAGTAAAGAAATTATCCAGAAAGTTTAAGTACGGCACATCAAAAGTAGTCATACCATTTGCATGTATATAACTCAATTTTCTCATTCAAACAATATGATCCCTGCCTTCATGGAGTTTAGAAAGCAAACAATTTGAAAGTATCACCCAGTATGCACTCAATTAATGTTTGTGAGCTTCACTGGTTAAAGAAGACACTAAGATAAATATATTCTCTGTCCCCACATCATAGCCATCTATGGAGCAAGCCAAACTGGCAAACATAATCACACCAGAAAACAGTAAATGATATCTAAAGGTTCCCACAGAGTGCCACAGAGGAATAACTAACTCTGGCTGGGGGTTGTAGAAAAAATTCCAGGTATTTAAGGATAAATAGGATAATTACACTCTACTCGGATCAAGACAGGCTGTCTTCCCATGTAACAGCCAGATGAAACCCCTTCTTGTGAAGCTTCTTCACAGACATGGTATCCTTCTGCTGAAGTTGTGTGTAAAGCACCTTGTGACCACCTTGTTTGTTTTTGGTCTGTTCCTGTCCCAAGGCAGCTTAGAATAGGCTGTGCCTCCATCAAAGGAGGCCAATGTTTTTCAAAGCCCTTTCTATTTCTTATAAGTAAAAGGTGAAAGATTTATGCGATCTGAAGAGAAACCAGAGTATTCTATTTCTTATAAGTAAATTAGCTCACATTTAGAAAAATATGGGCCAAGTGCTGACATTTTACCATTTCATGTTAATTCTTTTAAAATTGTGTTAAGATTACTTTACAGTATTTTTCTCATCATTGTTTTTTAAATTTTTTAATGCTCATTTACTTACTTTTGAGAGAGAGAAAGAGAGCACAAGCAGGGGAGGGAGAGATAGAGAGAGAGGGGGAGACACAGACTCCAAAGCAGGTTCCAGGCTCTGAGCTGTCAGCACAGAGCCCGATACAGGGTTTGAATTCACAAACTGTGAGATCATAACGTGGGCCAAAGTCAGATGTTCAACCAACTGAGCCACCCAGGAGCCCCTTTTTCTCATCATTTATGATGAAAAAGCAAACAGTAGTTGTCCTATTTCTTCTACGAGAAAAAGAAATAAATTGAGGATCATGCACACTTGAGACTCTATAGCCTTGATTTTAAACAAGTAGTTTTTACAGATGTGTTTTAATATTTTCCTGAAGGCATGGTATCAACACCTTCACCATGACTAATCTAGTTTGAGCCACCAAGAAGTCTTTGCTTGATTTTAAGTCCTTACTGATATCCATGTTTGTCCTGCTCTAAGCCACTTTCCACATTATAGCCAAAATGATCTTTTTAAATGTAAATCAGATCCTCCCTACCTCCTTTTAAAACTTTTTGATGGCTTCACACTGCTCATAGAATAAAATTCAAATTCTCTAACACAATGGCTGGCATATAAAAGGTTTCCAATGAAAGTCTGCCAGATGAATAAGGGCATGCCTATGGCTTTGAAGAAGACAGTTACTGACATGACCTAAGCATTCTCACAGAGAGCCAGGAGATCCTGAGTGAAAATTTCATAGAATATTAGAATTAAAAATTCCTTAGATACTGTGATGGTTAATTTTATGCATCAACTTGGCTGGATCATGTGGTACCCAGATATTTGGCCAAACGTTATTCTCGATATCTCTATAAGAATGAGTGCAAAGAAATTAACATTTAAATTGTTAGGCGGGTGCGTGAGTGGCTCAGTCGGTTAAGTGTCCAACTTTGGCTCAGGTCATGATTTCACAGTTCGTGGGTTCGAGCCCTACGTCAGGCTCTGTGCTAAAGGTTTGCTCAGAGCCTGGAGCTGCTTTGGATTCTGTGTCTCCTTCTCTCTCTGCCCCTCCTCGCATCACACACTCTCTCACTCTGTCTCTTAAAAATAAATAAATGTAAAAAAATTTTTTTTTAAATTGCTAGGCTTTGAATAAAGCAGATTGCTTTCTATAATGTGGGTGAAATTCATCTAATCAAGTCCTTCAACTGAATAGAGCAAAATACCTGCCAACCCCAGGCAAGAAAAAATTCTCCAAGCCTTTGGACTTGATCTTGAACATGGCTTTTTCTGTTTCTACAGCAGATAGTCTTTGAAACATCAGCTCTCCTGGGTCTCCAGCCTGCTAGCCCAACCCACAGATTTTGGACTTGCTGGTCTCTATAGTCATGTGAGCCAGCTCCTTATAACAAATCTCTTTATTATATTGGTCCTGTTTCTCTGGAGAATCTTAATATAGATTCCAATTAGTCAACTATGTCTCATTTTATAGATGAGGACACTAAGGCCAAAGGAAGTTAAGGTTTATCCAATGCCAAGGTTTTAATGGCAGAGATGGACCAGAAACCAAATCTCTGCATGCTTGGATTCGTCCTTTACAAAATAATACCATCATTCCCCTATCAGAGTTGTATTTAGGGCGGACCTTAAATCACTGTCCTTTGTTTCCCTCTTTTCACCAAATCACCTAAATTGGAATATATTACCTAAGCAGGCGATAATTAATACTTGGGTAGAAATTTATTCCTATGGATTTCCTGGAATCCTTCTCTCTTTTAAAAAAATTTTTAATGTTTATTTTTGAGAGAGAGAAAAAGAGTGCAAGTGGGGGAGGGGCAAAGAGAGAGGGAGACACAAAATCCGAAGGAGGCTCCAGGCTCTGAGCTGTCAGCACAGAGCTTGATGTGGGGTTTGAACCCACAAACCGTGAGATCATGACCTGAGCTGAACTCAGACGCTTAACTGACCGAGTCACCCAGGCTCCCCAATCCTGGAATCTTTCTGAAGACATCTTTTGCATTCCCTTACAGTTGCCCTTAGGTCTGCAATCCCACTGCTTAATCCTATACTTGTCTCTGTGAGATAAGTAGCCTATAGAAAAACTAAACTCTAGGAATCTGAGGTAATTTACATGATCACACAATGAATGAAGTCTCAGAGTCAGGGCTAAGAAACAGTTTCATTACTTCTGAGCCAACAAACTTTTTTCCTAAAATAAAAGTTTTAAACAATTACTTAGTTTTGCTTCCCTAGCAAGACGACAGGGCAATCTTGATTTGTTCTAAGTATGCTAATGGTTGTTTAGAGAATTGATGTTTATAGGACAGGATGAGAAACAAATCCAATAACTAGCTAATGGTTAGGAACACTCAGTTTGAGCACAAAAGAAAAATGCCTATATAAACTTAAATCTTAGGATCCAAACAATATACCAAAATAGCTGCTCTAAAATACTTAAATATTCCCAGAGTAGCTCTATAAGAAGGGCCCACATAAAATCACTAAAACCAACGGCACTTCATTATAAAAGTGATATGTTTACAGCAGCAAGAAGAAAGAGGAATAAGAGATGAGAAACTTTTTAAAACAAATTGATCAACAGTAATGACTACAATAAAGTGGCAATATTATATCCAATAAGACTATGAGTCCCTTTAGTGCCAAGTTTAAATAGCAATTAAGTTATAAAAAGTAACAGTAAATGATAGTAGAAACCAAAGAAACTATGGTGAATTCGAATGAGAAAATGGGTTTATATCCTTATGATACCACAGTGTTCCCAGATATTTTGAGTTATAGTTTCTGAGTAGCATAAAACCAAGGTATAGACAAACAGAAGAACTCATCAGAAGCATGCTATAGAAATTAATGTTCAAGTCACTGACAAATGTAAACTCCCTAAACGATATGAATAAATCCAATAACAACAGAAGAAAATAATCTTTTGAAGGCCTCTAAGTAATTATTCAAAGAATAGAAGGAAAAAATTATTGAATGACTAAATGCAATTATACAGGCTAAAATCCAACTTTAATTAGGAGGTTTCTGCATGGCTTAGAACATAGTGTTAAAACTTTCAGGAGTGCCTGGTGGCTCAGTCAGTTAAGGATCTGACTTCAGATCAGGTCATGATTTCACAGATCCGTGGGTTCAAGTCCTACGTGGGGCTCTGTGCTGACAGCTCAGAGCCTGGAACCTGCTTCATATTCTGTGTCTCCCTCTTTCTTTGCCCTTCCCCCACTCATGCTCTCTCTCTCCCTCTCAAAAATAAACAGACATTAAAGAAATTTTTAAAAAACTTTCAGAGTTGTCACGCAAGATAAAGAAAAGGTGTCTAATTCTCTGTCACTGGTTTACAATGTGTAAAAACAGTGCAAAGGAGATTGCAGAATTAGGGTGAAAAGCTACAATTGTCATTTGGACAGTTGTAGGCTCTTTCTTTCATTCTGTTACTAATTTTAAAAGGTGACAGCACATCTTTCATATTCCATTATGATTCTCCAGTACGTAGGACAGATATTAAAACCTGTCCTCCACATCAGAGGGAAATCTGTGGATTATGTAGAGTCATGCTTGAGTCTACTAAAGCCACAAAACAAAGTTTACCTACTTCTCAAAAAAACATAACATATTTTGGGGGGAAATCTGGGCAAGACAGACTAAAGCAGTTTCTTTACTAAAGGACTTCTCAGATCCCTTAGTAAGCTGAATGTAAAGTGAGTTACAAAGAGGGAGGTAAAATATACAGCATTTGTCAGATTGATGGGGATCACAGAGGCTTTTTTCTATGAAACGTCTAAATGGGACTAGTAATTGAGGAAACACACTTTGAGAAACAGTGATCTACACAAATACTCTGCATCTAGACAAAATATTAGTACTGTTGTTAAAACACAGAAGCCAATGATACAGCATTGTGAACAAAATGACACCGTGTGCCTCAAAGCACCACATGCTACTCAGTGATGAATTTAAAGCACAGTTTCTCAAATGTTTCTTGTTGCTTTATAACTGTTTTCAAATAAATTACTTGGAACTATGTTTACATTACCAATTATGATGAAACAGAAAGAAAAGTGAGAAAGGAACTTGCTTAGTGAAAGGAAATAATCTCTATCCTACAATTATCTAAAGTAAACTGGGATGCAAACATTATCTGTATATTAAGGCTCTGATCACATTGCATCCAATAAATCTTTCTGCAAAGGTTGCACATGTTTGTTCCTGTTTATAGTACACGCTTGTTTGATCTTCCCACAAAGGCTTTCTTTTCTCACACAATGTTTTCTTAAACATATAAAAATGATTTGACTTTCTATAAACTGACATGAACAGAAATTCTTTCCAGTGTCCTTCTGAGAATTATGATGGAGGAGGGATCTGTAGTGATGAGCTACAGAAAACTCACATTATCACTTTAAATTCTCATAAGACCTCGCTGATGTTCTCAACCCAGTTTTCAAAACACTAGTTTTAAATTCTCATTGCCTCCTCTAGCTTGTGATCAGTTTTGATGGTAACACATGGTAACACAGTTTCAAAGGCTATTCTATCAGCCCTTGAGTCCATGAGGTATCATGTGGTAACAAAATTTCCAACAAGGAAATCTTAAAAATGTATAACAATATAAGAATATGAAAATTCCAACAAGGAGTGCCAGCAAGTCATAAGAAATTCTGCCATCTGCCTAAGGATTGAGATCTGCTGGGAAAGGCAATTCTCTCTGAAAGGTATCAAGTTCATTAGAAAAGAGGCCAGAATACCCAATTTGATTTTGAAGCTATTTGTGTGCTTATGTGGCCACGTGGATAATTCGCTTAACTTGATTTTCTCCTTCTTAAAATGATCCTTCGAATTCTAAAAGAAAATATGATATCACAATTGTTACGTCCATTAGGAGTGTATAGTAATTCCGTAAGAGGCATAGTCTCCAGAATCAGAAAGTAGGAATTCAAATCCCAGTCCCACCAACAACTGGTAACGGAGCCTACAGCAAGGCACTTACCTCTCTCTGCCTGTTTTCTCATCTATAAAACAAGGTATGAGGGCACCTGGGTGGCTCATTTGGTTAAGCACCTAACTCTTGATTTTGGCTCAGATCATGATCTCACGGTTCTGAGACCAAGGCCCCACTCGGGCTCTGCACTGAGCATGGGATGGGGATTGCTTGGGATTCTCTCTCCCCAACCCCTCTCAAAAATAAATAAACATTTAAAAATAAAAATAAAAATAATAATACAGGTATGGGCCCTACCTCATTATACTGCTACAGGAATCAAATGAGGGAGCCCATGGAATGCACTTAGGATAATATTTGGTATGTGATCAATACTCAACAAATGCTATTACTAAGCCAGCTCTTGAAATGTATCTTTAGTTAAGAACACTGGAGCCAGGGTTAGGAGCAGTGGATCTCTAGAACAACTAGTCTCTCATTAACGAGCCATGTGACCTTGAGCAAGGCATTTCATGTCTTATAGGCCAGGATCATGACAGGAAACAGAAGACATTCTCAAATGGGATTGTGAGGAAAACTTAATAAATAGGCTATTTACAGATGTGTGAGTAACAAATAATGGCAAAGTACTCAGGAACTAGAAACATCAGGGAGCCATTTTTATCTCCTGGCTTCAAAAGGCCGAGGAAGGAATGGAGTTCCCAGAGCCTAGTGAAGGCGAGAGCCAGGCCAGTGGGGCCACCTTACAGAGGCTCTATTCAAGAGACAAGCCACTGTGAGACTGCAGTGTTAAAACAGGGACTGTGAGGTACAGGGAGGTATACACACACCCTGACCTCCCTCCTCTCCTACTGGTGCACTAGTCAAACCCAACAAGAAGCCAGAGGGCAAAGGAGACCCAGTGTTGTAGTCCACATGGATCAGCCCCCACGGCATAAAGCAGGACTAGGACAGAGAAGAATGGTGAGGGCAAGTAGATAGTACAACATATGGGCCTCAGCTGAATCAAATGTAAAATGAGTGTTGGACTACCCAATCTCCAAGGGCTTTTCAGCCGCCAAATCTTTAAATTCCCATATTCTGTTCTACCTAATTACTATTCTGTGCTGTATCTAGACTGTGTTCTAGAATTTATCCTAATTTATAACTAGATATGTATATACATACTTGCTGAAATTGAATAGAAGCCTCTCAAAGACAAGAACAGGTCCTGTGCTGCTCAAAATCGTCAGTGGTTGACCTGCAAACAGGCAAAAGATGGCCCCAGAGACAGCTGTGCCCAGGAAGCTCTCCAACACGCCCTGATAGAGAGAGAAGAGAGCTGTTAGAAGAAACGCACCTTTCTTCCTCCCATGATGCCTCTAGGGAAATTAAGCACACGGATATGCTATTACAAGGGCCATACCAAACATAGCAAACAGACGCAAAGGACTGAGATTCTTACCAGTATGAATATCACCGTTTATTTCACATATGA
The DNA here is from genome assembly GCF_003009895.1 of Hyaena hyaena. Classification (NCBI taxonomy): domain Eukaryota; kingdom Metazoa; phylum Chordata; class Mammalia; order Carnivora; family Hyaenidae; genus Hyaena; species Hyaena hyaena. The sequence continues at coordinate 1,465,254 of NW_024081029.1, read as the reverse complement.
TTTAGTCACCCCTCCCTACTGCAAGGGCTGACTTGCTCCAAAAAAACTACAGTAACTATAATGACTGGTGGTTGACTACAGAAGGCAAAAGGTGACTCTGATCCATTCTAAAAATACTAATTGAAGCTTCTGTATGGAAAACCACATTATGTAATCCCACCAAGTGGGCAGAAGTGATTTAGTACTTTGGGTGATGTTTTTCTCTCTGTGGTTAACTTCAGTGTTTGCTTCAGCCTGATCTCACCCTGCACCTAGCAAGTACTTACAAGTAGTTACATTTTATGCACAAAGACTATTTTTTTTAAAGGAAAGATCTGAGAGGGGAGAAAAGAAGACACAAAGAGCTATTTCCCTTCATCCTGCAATCTCTAACACACCAATTCCAAAAAAATAAAGAAAAAAAATCTTATTATATATTCCTCATCTAATGTAAATTTATAGAAGAGCTTTAATTTATTTTAGAGGAAATGCATGTGGAGGGACATGAATAACTAAATCTTTATGGCCACACTTCCCTGTACTTATATCTCTGGAAACCCAACCCATTGTTTTCCTTTAGTCTAAGAACAAAGAAAGATGAACCATCAAGTATCACTGACTTATAAGATTATCCTAACTTTCTTAATAATGTCATTTGGGACCAATGCCTCAGGTGATGGCAAACTAGCTCATTTCCTCTATTTCTCATAGTCCAAATTTTAGTTAGAAAAGCACTTGTTTATTTTCAATAGGATCTAAATTTGAAATAGTATTATATTTTAAATATAAAAAGGTGACAGAGACCCTTTAATCATATGTAGGAGTATACATCTAAACCATAAACATTGTAAGATAAACATTTTTCAAATGAGTAAATAAACATAATCTATAACTTTAAAAGACACACACACACACACACACAAACATATATATATTTTTTAATGGTAGGTCAATTTACATCATAGAGCAAAATTATGTGATCTCTATAATGCTATGTGTACACTAAAACAAAATGATGCCAGGAAGATCTCCCCTTTCAAGTGGGTAACAAATTACCTGTTCACAGAAGTATGATGTGTGTTTACATAAAGCAAGCCATCTCTTAATCTAAACCACTCTCTCTTTGGAGCAGACTGGATTTCTGGGTAATCTGTAATACCCCTCAGTGATTCCCTGCCCCTTCCCCCCACAAAAAGTTAACCTATCTGCCTGTGAGCCTAAGGCACCTCTTTCTACTGCCCCAAAAGTTCTCCAGCAAATTTCATTCACTCATCATATAATATAACAAAAGGATTACACAGAAATTGTTTTTTTTAATCAAGTTACAGGTATGGAATGAATAAGTCACAGGAATAAAAGGCACAGCATAGGAAATAATAGTTAATGACATTGTAATAGCACTGTATAGTGACAGATGGTAGCTAACTTGTGGTGAGCACGACATAACACAGAGAAGTTGAATCACTGTGTTCTTTCAAGAAGTGGAAGTAACATAAAATAGTATCTCAACTACACTCAAACAGAAAAGGTTTAAGTAATAAACGTCTGAATGACAGAAGTAAAAAAAAAAATCAACTTACAGAACTTAAAGACACCAAGTGCTATACCCACTCAAGAGCCATCCTAAGAGACTCTTATTATAATGATTACCCACAATATTTTTCACATTGCATCAGAGCCACCAACATTCTGCTTAAAATGGCACTGGCAATAGCACATCCTCTTCTTTGAAGGGTGGCATTCAATTCAGAAAGCAGATAAAAATCCTTTAAAACAGCACCATGTACTAATCGGACTGGGGTGGGTACAGGGCAAAATAACAAGGGTTGACAAGTAAGACTAGCTTCTCACACAGTGAGTATCCATATTCTGAAACAACCCGGAACTACTTCTGTCTGAGAAGTCCAGGCTGAAATCTGGTGGGGGGAGAGGGAACCCTATTTCCATGGCTGTGAGCTCTACTGCATGACTGAAGAATGCCATCTCAGTATTTTGTAGCCATTCCACACACAATCTTTTTCAGAAAGAATGAAGAATAACACGCTAGGCTGGCAGAACCAGCCTGCATTTATGCAGACAAGACAGTCCCTTGTGCCCAACAAATAGTTTTGATCGCTTACATGTGAAGATATTGAGATTCAGGAGAGTTAAGTGATATAAACAAGCTCATGTTCAATGTGGCACAAGTCTTTGGAGTGTGGGTACCTGCCCAACCACTACCTCACCCAGAGCAAGGATAAAAGTATGCTGGCTTCAGCTGGTGTTTTCTTGGACGTTTTTTTACCTCCTGTGCATTGACAATGTTTTTTTTTTTTTTTTAATGTCTTTATCATTTATCTTTCTTTTTCATGACTTACTTTAGTGTGTGTAACATGAAAGGGTAGAATTGGAATGCTCTATGTGGTGGGACAAGCCACATTCTGCTTGTTTGGTGATAGGCAGAATTATACTGCATCATTCTTTACCGAGCACAGAGAAGGGCCTATTTCTCAAAACTACTTCAGGATCAAAATACAGCACAGCCTCGGTGTGAGACAGCACAGGAAGGAAGAAAGAAGAAATGCAAGATTAAGAATTCTCTACTTGATTTGCCATCACTATCAATCTCTCTGAGGGCCAAGCACAGGGTCTCCGGGGGCCTTCCTATTTTCCTTCCTCTCACTGAGGTTTGCACTATACCTCCATATGCTCTGTAGGCATGCAAGAAATGCTAAAGGAATCAAAGAAGAAATACCCAAATCATACCCTAGCTTCCACTTATCAAAGGTCAACAGCCGCTGTTGCTCATTCAGTAAAGATAACAACGAATTTCTTCCAGAAAATGGCTTTGATTTACAGAAACCATGTGACTGTTAAAAGGCAGATTATTTTTATTTCAGTACTTGATCCTTTGGTAAGTGCTACAGTTTCCATTCTGTTGCTGACAATTTTGAAACAGAGACAGGTGATTTATTATACACACTGCACTGGAAACTTGCTTATACTTAGAGATCCTTGCAGCATTTCTGAGAAAAGAACTATTTTCACCAAGTTTTGATTTGTTACTCTTGATAATACAGAAATGTAAAAAATAAACTCATGTGATGAATAACTGCAGTTTAACTAACAAGCATTTAAAGCGATTTATAAGTTGAACTATCAGAAATCCTTTTCTGATTTATTATATTCAGGATTCACGAATATAAAAAAAGAGAAAAGAATGTGTGGGTGTGTGAATTTTTAATAGGTATAACTCATAAAGACACGTCTACCCCCAGTTTCTCCCTGCCTCCATTATTTCTCATTCAACCCATGAGGACATGCGTGTGGCTAAGCTCTGAGGAGTGGCAGAACCAGGTGGCACAATGTTACAGCTCCATTTTGGTTAGGTTTTGACTTCACTCCATTTCTGATCAAGTATCACCCACTGTAGAACAAGAGGATGAACAAAGAACCAGTAGTCAGGAAATCCAGAGTCTAGACTTTGCTCTGTCACTGGAGAACTGATGATCTTGGGAATGTCACCTCAAGTTTGTCAATTTTAGTTTCTTCATGTAGAGGAGAAACATCAAGATGGTAGAGGATAACAATGGACTCTGGAATCAAAGAAATCTCAAAGTGACATCCAGATTGTGCCATTTACTCAATCAATGACTAAGCAAGTTACTTAATCTCTGTCTTATATAGTTAGCATGCATATTAGATAACACATGAAAAATGTTTAGTATAGTCTCTGATATATGCTATCTTTTTTATAAATAGTAACATGTACACAATGTGTTTGTTTAGATATAAGATGGGAAGTTGAACTAGCTGATTTCCACCATCTCCTCCAGGTGGCTCAGCACAAACAGCATGTCTTGGAGCCAAGGACATCAGAGTCAAATCTCAGGTCTGCCAGTCACCAAACCCTCTACATGCTAATTCTCTCTTCTGTAAAATCAATTGCTATTTCACAGAATAATTGTTTGGACTAAGAAAGACAATAAAATAGAAAGAACTAAGAACAGAGACACAATACAATGTTTTCTTTCCTTCACTGCTTCTCATCTCCTTCTTCCCAGCCTGCCTAAATTATTTCTCTTTTCTTCGAAAGAGGGAAACGATGGGAAGAGAAAGTTGAGAGGAGAGACAAAAGAAAAGACGAAGATTAGTCCTCAGAGGGAAGGGGTGGGGGGACTCTTTAGATCTCCAGTATTTCTCAGAGCAAATCCTAAATCAACAGAGACCTTAGGGGGCAATGCTACAGCCATTGCTTCTTTGCATTCTTTGTGTTACTAAACACATGGAATCAGCTATAATAAAACAGAATAGTTTGTTTTACTTTATAGCAGTGAAGTCAACACCCACAACAATGTATGAACAATTTTCTGCTTACATCAGGGTATGCTGTTAAACCAAAGATGGGACTTGTTTGGCAAAACAGCCAAGAAAATCAGCACAAGTCCCACAATAGAAAGATCAAGCATAAAAGAAGTTGGACCATAGGAACAAGATTCTTAAAAAAAAAAAAATTCAGCCATAATTGGTAACACCAGCATTTTAGGTGTTCGAACTACCTGTGACAAGGGTCGCCAGGGCCATCATGTCTATCATTGCTAATGTAAAATAAGCACATTCAAAATATAATAAAATGTTAAAAATTAAAAATTTACACTGTCAATTTTGACTTCACTGCAACTATCTTCGTATAACACTAAAGGATGGCCTATCTTGTTTTATGTCCTTTTTATGAAGGAATTCATTATTTAGAATAATAATCACAACTGTTCAGGGGGGTTGGATGGCAGTAATAGGAGGAAAGTGACACAATTGCCCAAGAAAACAAAAAATTTTCTATTACTTTGACAATTTTCAACCAAGTCAAACTTGGAAAATAAAATATTTTGGTGGTAGTAAATGATAAAGTATTTGCTGACGTTGTTATATTTCAAGCCTTTTAAGAAAACTAAAATGTTTCTAACCATAAAAAGAGAAATTTCAGCCTGTGTTGGTTATAATTCATACAAACTGTGTGGAATGCTGAATAATAAAATTAAATTTCTCTAGCTGTGTCTCCGAATCTGAAATTTAGCCAAGGAAAATGATACAACCTAATGCCACTTAAACACGGCCACTGGAAACAGGCAGTCAGACGTGGATTATCTATAGGAGTTTTGATGTCAGGTCACCAGTTAAAAGCCAAGCCACATGATTAAAAATAAGTGAAGAAATGATGCAAGTCTCTAAATCAAATTTGGTTCACACGACAATTATCTGAGAAGCGCTTTTTTGTTGTTGTTAAGAAAAAAATACTGATTCCTTATCTCTACCTTGAACAACTAAATCAGTATCTCTGAAGATCAAGCCTGGGGGATTGGTATTTTTTCAAAGTTCCCCAGGTGATTCTCATGCAGCTCAAATTTGAGGTTCATTATTCAAAAAACCTCCCTGCTTCTCAAAATAAGAACCACCTGCTGATATTTGTTAAGGCCCAGTTACACAGACCATCCTTCTATACTGGGAAGAAGACTGGATAGCCAGCCCTCATTTTTTATTTCACCTGTGTAGCTACAGCCTATAAATCAGTGATTTCTATCCTGACAGATCACAGCTGCCAAATCCTTATTGCAATCTACTCTGCCTAAAAGCACTTTGTCGTCATAAACAGGGTTTCTGTTTACACTGCCCAGCAGGAACCAGAGAAAGAGAAAAAGCTGAAAGATGAATTAGCTCCCTGCTTAAAGAAAAGTATGATCCAAAACCTTGACCAAAGAGCCACAACTGCAAGTCTGATAGAATGGATAAGCAAGTCAGGGAGGCTGTACAGTATTTTTTTTGTTTAAAGAGCTATGAATAGGTACCTAGATCATCTGAAGTGCCCAAACATCAAATGCCAGTATAACCTTACACAAAATCAATGCCAGATGGATAAAAATTTTAAATGAAAACATAAAAGAACTAAGATATGTGGGTAAATATTTTTCTAATCTTGGAGTGGGGAAACCTCTTTAAGTATATAATGAAAATAAGCAACCACAAAAGATTGAAGATTTTGAATGCATTACAATCTATAGAGCAAAAGAAATCACAAATAAGGTGAAAAGACAGAGGATAGATCTAGGAAAAATATATTTGTGATATTTCTGACAAGAAAAGGGAAAATATCCTTATCCCACGAAGAGTTCTTAGGAGGCAATGAGAAAAAAAACAAATACCAAAAAGGAAAATATGCCAAGGACACAAAGTGTAGACAGCCCATAAAAATGTGGAAGGATATTCACCCTCACTAAAAATCAAAGAAATTTGAACTGAGTAAGAACGAGCTATCATTTTTCAACCCACTAAATGGCAAAAATGAAAATATGGGACACAATCCTGTTTTTGCAAGAGTGCATACAAGTGGACAGTCTTGTCCATTATTGGTAGAAGCATAAGCTGGCCTGACCTTTGTGGAATGTAATTTGAAACAAATCTTAAAAAAAAAATAAAATAAGCATATCCTGCAAACAATTGTTAGGAATTTTACTCCAAAGAGATAATTACAAAGAATGAAAATGTAGTTTGGCAACCACAATTTGTTCATAAATGAGAAAAAGCAGGAAAACTGAAAGTATACTAATAGGGGATTTATTAATTATAGGACATGTATCATCACGTGTATAAATAGATATAGTCATTAAAAATAATGCTCAAACTCCACACTGAAGTGGAAAAATATCCACTTAATACTAGTCATGTTATGAAACAAAGGGTATAAGATCTCATTTATATAAAATCTTATACATCAATCTGTTTACACATCCAATGCAGGATATATGAAAGATGTTCATGAAAATATTAATAATGGTTATTTCTGGGTGATGAGTTTAAGGGAAAAATTACCTTATATGTAGTTGTTGTGTATTGTTTGAATTTTCTACAGTGCATAATTATATCTTATTAAAAATAAAGCTATTTCAAAATTATTTCAAGACAAATAACTAAATAGTTTTAGAATGTAGCAACATTTGGGATCGCCAGCCTGCCCAAATCGCTATCATTTGCTAATCACCAAGAACAGAGTTGACAGTCTTCAATTGAAAAAAACAATGAAATATGTTCTGGTAAGCGAAAAATTTGGTTACATTTGAGTTAATCTTAATCAAACAGGTTTAGTTCAGATCTTGTACATGAAGTGAAGCAAATTATCTAGTTAAGTTCCTTCCTGGCAGGAAGAACCACCAGCATACATTAGAGGCAAGTAAGCAATGCAAGCCCTTTACTTTGCCACCAAATACACATTCAGTTTTGCTGACCACAAAAACCCAACTGTCTCACAAACTATGCCGACAAACTATCCCCACCTGACGTTTTGAAACCTGTGGTATGTTTCTGGAAGGTTATTTCAGGCAGATTAACATATCACCTTACATTTCCACTTTGAGAAAGAAATGCATTTTGGTGCCAAAGTGCAACATTTAGGTTGAGTTGAAATTACTATGTGGTCCTTACTACAATGAAGCAATTATCAATTTTCTCTACTCTTGTTGCTATAAACTGCCCTTGAGAACCTTCATAAAGTGTCTATCTTATAGAGGAATATCATATGTGAATAAGAAATGATACATTTCCAACCTCAGCAGATTGATTAAATATTCTCAGCACAGCAGTATGTTTAAATAAAGCTTCAAATTTGGAGATGCCAGCTATAAATGCTCCTTATAATGAGACAAATTTCCTTAAAATGTGCTGTTAGTCTCCATAAATATCATAAAATTCACAGAGTTCTAAAAATCTTACTGTATCCTTTTGCTAAAAGGTTTGTGAAAATAAGATTATATTTACTCTGGGGGAAAAATTAAAATGACTTTCTTCACTCTAGACTGTGCTCAGCCATTCACAATTAACAATGTCAATTTGAGTTCAAAGATTTTTCTGTGTTCCATGAGGCTAAGAACAACTTTTAAACAACATAGAGACTTGCCACAGAACATCAGAAAGTGTTCCCTGTATGAGTAACTTGCCCATAGACTAAGCTATCCATAAATATTTGTTAAATCAATGTTCAACTATTTAATCAGAAGTATCTAAATGAATAGAATAGTGCACATGCCTGGCAACCAAGAATATAACTACAATGCAATGAGCTGGCACACATGGTCACAGAGTTGGATCTGGAAAGGACATGCTTCTAGGATGGTGAGGCTGAAAACCTTTCATTTGCTTCATAGCACGGCAAGGGGACTAGAAAGCATTATTACAGTGGAACATACTGAGAGGGATAATAAGAGTGTGACACAATTCCTGGACCTCGGAAAGCATATTCTCTAGTCTTTTGCTGCTGAACAATAAGAACGGGAAATAGGCACAAGCCAGGGCTAGATCCGAGATAAATCTAAGGTCAACTCTTGGCAAGGCGGGCTCAGTCACTTGAAAAATCCAAGCTAAATGTTAATTCCCCACACTTAAGGAGTCCATGAATACCCCCTCTGAAAGCCTGAGAGTGCTCTCAGAGCAGCCTGATGTTCCAAACGTGTATGCCAAGTCGGGGGGCGGGGGGGAGGCGGTGTTCATGCCATCATGGATGTTGTCATTGTAAACTGACTGTACTTGGAGCCATCATTGCTTCCACTGTTTTATTTTGAACACAGGTCCATGGGAAATGATACATATGGCTCCTAAGACCTGCGTCTAATGATGGGGGGTGGGCACACACACACACACACGTGTGTATGTGGAATTAAATATACACATATTTTATTATGATTAATATTAACTATAATTTATATATACATATATATTTCAGCTCTGGAAGAAATGCTTCCCTGTAAATTTCTGTCTTCAAGCAGGCAAGACCTCCTGCACAGAAGCTGGCAGAAGAGCCGCTTCAACAACAACAGTACAGTGACTCATCTGTGTTTTCACAACACGTTTGTACCAGCACCCATGTCTATTTGTAGCCTGACAATACAGACCCTATATGAACCATCTCTGAGCTGTCTGCTTCAAAAGCCAGGACACTATTCTCAGTTGACTCATTTGAGCTACTTGTGCTTCTGAGAATAACCCACTGCCACATTTATGAAGGCATGTGATACAACTGAAGATTACTTCAGGCTATGCCCATGTCCTGCTAGATCTAGTGTTTAGAAGGTCAAATACACCCAGAGGACTTTACCCCCCTCAGAAAGCCCACTACATTCCACTACTGGTTATCTCTTGGGGACATAGAAAAAGAATGCCTTATCAACACCTTAGACTGTAAATGCCATCAGAACAGGGATTATTATCTATTTTGGCCTCTTATCTGTATCCCCAGCACTTAAAATAGTGTCTGCCACACAGAAGACACCCCATAAATACTTGCAATGGAATAAATCAACCTCTGCCATGGACCTGGGAAGTGATCTGGGACTTAGCACCAGATCCACAAAATAATTTGTTGTCCTGATGCCAAGCCAAAATTCCTAGTTCAGAGCATCAAAACTTCTGTATGTTCAAGTACAGAGATACTTTTCAACATATTAAGTCACTTTACTCCCTACTCCTTAAAATAGATAAAACCAATAGAAATATCAAAGTCATCCACCATCATGAGAAAACCTAGTATAATGACTACAGGTAAAAGGTTTCCTATTAAAATACTAGGATATGTAAAATTACTCTAAAACTATAAATACTATAATTACTATAGAACTATTGAGTTGGGGGTGTGTGTGCACGCATGTACACTAGTTAATTTCTAGTTACACGGATTGTTTTACAGCTATAAATCCAGTGCTTAGATCTATGCATCCATTCACTAAATAACATTAGTTTGCCCAAAATAAATAGACAACGGACTATTCGGTTCAACAAATATATATTAACAATCATTCATCTTCTATCCTTCTTCTTCAATGTTTCTGCCACCCACTGTGACTTCAACAAGTACCAAATTGCTTTACTTTGCCAATACATTTCTTCAAGGAAAGATATTTCAGAAGTGAGAAAAAATATATACCCTTCAATGTTTCCAGTCAAAAACTTTTAAAACTAAGTTCACAGCGTCAGTGAAATTATCAATAAGAGGTTACAAAATCTATTAATAAAATAAGCAGAACACGTCTAGCAAATGTCCTCCTAGGTTTGAATTTCGTACTTTGAATTAAGTCAACTCCTATGAGTGATGTCCAGCAAATGGGCATTTTAGTGGACAACCTAACATCCTGATGCACTGAAAGCTTTTCTGTTTCTCCTAAAGTCTGCAGGATCCCGAACATTGCTTACTCCACCGTGAAGGCCTTTCCCATGACATTGATCACAGACGAAATACCCATGATAAGTACACGTGTTCCACAACAGAATCCTTTGCTTTCCCCAAACTCGCACATATGGAAATTAATTCACCTAGGAGGGATCAACAATAGACTTCAACAGACTTCTACCTCATCTCAGATGTTGCATTTTAAAGCTAAGTCATACAAGGTTGAAAAGGGGTTCGATTCCATTTAAAAAGGCAATAAACTAACACACAGGATGTGCTGTTAATTCCTCCATCTCAAGGAGAAGAACATCCATGGAAAACTATGTGTTACAAAATGATCTGCACAAGAAAGTCTCTGTATATTCTGAATGACAGAAGGAGGTTTTCTTGCCACTGTCCCCAGATCACTGCTTTCATTTATTTTTCCTAACGTGGCTGCCTATATTATGTTCTTCGTGCTGGCCTCACGGTGCTTCCCCAGTGCTTTCTTTTCCACTGGTTTTCTTGAATGATCTGATTTAGTTATCATCATGCTCTCATCTGGATGAAGAATAACTGTCCCATTTGGATATAGATCAGACTTATAAAATCCTCTTATTGATATCACTGTCACAGTTTATTTCATTCATTCCTATCTTATGAATGAGGAAAAGAGGGAAGGACACCCTATTCACATACTTCATCTCTGGGTCCTACCACACTTGGTTTCTCTTCCTCACACTGCAGGTCTCTGGCTGGGAACACATGCGTATGTGCTTTCTGGCCAGCACAATGTTATTTTTTAAAAGTTAATTAATTGCCAATATTTAAAAATCACGAGATTTCACATAAGAATTTGAGTTTTCAGCCTTTTTATGAAAATCAAAAAATGAAGTAATACTGAGGGCATATTCATACAGGCACAAGCAAAGCTGTGTGGTGACTGTTCCCTTCTGATTAAGGCATGAGCCCTTAAAGGTCATCATGGTCCCCATCTGTAAGAAAGCCAAGCTAGCCATGTGGAAAAGTCATGTTCAAAGTCCTTAGTCCCCAAATGTTCCAAACATCCCAATCTAGGCACCACATATGTGAATAAAGAAGCCTTCAAGGGCACCTGGGCGGCTCAGTCCATTGAGCATCTGACTTTGGCTCAGGTCATTATCTTATGGTTTGTGAGTTTGAGCCTTGCATTGGGCTTGCTGTGCTGAAGCTACTGTCAGTGCAGAGCCTGCTTCGGATCCTCTGTCCCTCTCTCTCTGCCCCTCCCTCTCTTTCTCTCTCTCAAAAATAAACATTTAAGAAGCCTTCAGGTGACTCCAACCTCAGGTGCTACTTCACTACAAATGTGTGAGGCCCCAAGAGAGAACCACCCCAGAGAAGTCCATCAACCACCAACACCATGACCAAGAAGAATGAAACGGTTGTTTCAAGGCTCAAAGTTTTGGATTAATATGCTATGCAATAATAGATAAGGGCTAAAAGATAAAAGTGCTCTTAACAGACTAAATACAATTGTTTAAAGCAACTTCTCCCTTTTTACTTGGGTCGACATAGATGTCATATGTCATCTCCATTTCATTTTTGTGTTTAGGCACAATCTAAAACATAAATGTGCAGAGATAAGAAAACAAAAGTGGAAGAAAGCAATCTTTTGGAAAAGCTCTGCTTTTTGTTTTTACTTTAAAAAGCTGGCTGGCAGCACTTATGAATGTCACACAGGTTAATCAGTAATAAGCACTAACGTAGAAGGGACCGAGTTTGAAAAGGAAGTGAATCCGGTTCTTTCCCTAAGAATACTAGCTTCACTCACTACGCCGTATTCAGCACCTAGCACAATGCTTATTTTTTCTTAGCTTTGTACATATTTTTCTAAGTGATAGAGGGCATCCAAAACATCTTTTCTACCACCAAAACTTAGGCTGTTATTGATATAAAACGGGCAAACGGCACCCGTAAGGTAACCAACAGACTGTGGTTTGTATGAAGTAAGTCAAGCCAGGGTCTTTACAGCTTAAAGATCAGGCAGGTTCAAGAACAGGAGAAACAACTCTTAACTTGTATTCCTTAAAGCTGAGTCCTACCGATAGATACGCAAATCCAACCTCAAGCAAATCACTCAATTTTTTGATAACTGTTGGCTCATGTGTAAAATGAAGCTAATCACACATTCCCAGAAAGAATGGAATCATTAAGCTTAACAGAATATGGGCCGTACATTCAAGGTAGTAGAAGATCTCAACCCGGTGCCCTGAACAAAATTAAAGCAGCTGATATGCTTTTGCCCAAATAGAATTGTATCTCCTCATTTCCTTCCCTTCTTTTCCCCACTTGTGACTCAAGCCAGATTTCATCGAGCTATTTTTGTAATTACTAAAATGCTGGAAATATAGCAGCAGGCCAGAAGCAAAGTAAAATGCAGCATCCAGCAAAAGAAAGAAAATCACGCTGAGTAACTGAAAGGCCATCTGCTTCTAGCTGAGCTGTAGGGGTGAGGAAGGCAATCTGGGCTGTACTATTTGTGTCTCCCCCAAACCAGACCCACCTGCATGTTGTCAGTGGCATCCCCAAGCAGTCCTCCAAAAGTGATAGCATTAGTCACAGTTGCCAGATAAATGAAGAGAATTGCTGAAAGAGCCTGAATATTTAAAGCATCATAAAAATCACTGGCAAAAAATGGTGCTTTCCTCTTTATGTCCTTAATGAGTCCACCACAGAACCTGGGTAGGGAGAAAGCAAACATGTGACAAGGTAAAATAAACTGTCATCAAATTAACCAAGGGATAACTTATTCAACCACAAAGAATTTGTAGTCAAAGTGTTTGAATCAACATGCTCTATTTCACCACGTAAGGGGAAAATCGGAAATTTGTAGAAGAATCAATTTTCTTCTATCTGTCTCTGTTTTGGTCACTAAATTAGGTGTCGCATTCCCTAAAGAACAGTCAGTTTTTAGGTGAGAGTGAATGGTGTAGATGGATTAACATTTCTCACTCTTTATAGAAACACATCGCCCATGTGAGTAGAGCATATAAATCCTTATATAATCTCACCATCATTTCCTTCCCAGCCCCATTCACCATTCCACAAGTGTTTACTGAGCACCTGCGATATGGCCAGCACTACTCCACGTGCTGGAGACTCAACAGCAAACAACACAGGCGAAAATGCCTGCCCTCAGGGATTTTACTTTCCATATGGGGGCCAGACAATTTAAGTAAAATTGATGGTGCTAAAAATAAGGGAAAAAATTAAGTGGCGAAGAAGGTTATGAAATGCTAGAGAAGCAATGGCTGAATTATTACAGTGGCCAGAACAGGCCTCCCGAGTGGGTGACTTTGGGATAAGGTCCCAAAGGAAGAAAGCCATGCAGGTATACGGTGGAAGAGCATTGTAAGCTTAGCGGCATTCCACACGTTAGTAGGTCAGCTGCCTTACTTATGCATCTGTCAAATTACCCTCCCAACCAAACCTCACATTTCAGCCTTCCCCGTGCCCTTCCTTCTGTCTAAGGGGTCCTCCCTCAGAGAGTTCAGATTTTCACCATGGGCTATCACACTTCATCAAGACTGTCTGTATGTGTGCGGGCTTGCTGGCCCTCCCTGCACTCAAGGCCTCGCTTCGGTGTTTTTGGTCTGCACAGGGCTGTGCACAGTGCTGGACACACTGCAGACAGTGCACTTAGGAAAAAGTGAGCTATACAAGAATGAAATTCCAGTCTGATTAAGAGCTGAATCCCAGAACTCATATCTATAGAAAAGGAAAAAAAAATATTCCTAATAAAAAGTACTTTGTAAAGAACTATTCAGAAAAAAATAGGAGGAGGTTTTATGTTCTCCATTCTTTCAGAAAAAAAGGGGAGGGAAATAATATCCACTAAATTTCAGAGAGAAACCCAAGTGGACATCAGAAGAATAAAATCATTTCATTCAGATTCATTTGCTTATTAAAAAGACATACTTTTGTGTTTTCAAGAAACCCTTTAATGTTCTTAAAAGGCCCTATCTTTGGGCTCCTGGGTGCCTTAGTTGGTTGAATGTCTGACTTCGGCTCAGGTCATGATCTCATGATTTATGAGTTTGAGCCCCACATCAGGCTCTCTGCTGTCAGTGCAGAGCCTGTTTGGGGTCCTCTGTCTTCCTCCCCACTCTCTCTCTGTCCCTCCTCCTGCTTGCATGCTCTCTCTTCTCTCTCTCTCTCTCAAAAAAAATTTTTTTTAAAGTCCTGTCTTTATAAAATGAGTATCCTACTTAAAATTTTACTTAACCCAAAATGAAATGGAGAACCTAATAGTGGAAAGAAAAGGAGCAATTATCATAAAAAGAGATTTACAAAAGCAATCTGGGAAACCTGAATTCCCAACTGCAGGATAAGGAGACTATGACCTGTGAGTTTCTCATTTCTGTACCATGTTACCCACTTGTGAATAAATGTACGGAAAAGGGAGAAAATCACAAGACAACACATGATTCCGCCTTCCTGCTACGGACTCACACCCACCTATAGACCCGCTGGCTTTTTCTCTACCACCTCCTTCCTCACTTCATGGCCTGGATGCCAACCCAGCACACACCAGGCACTCTGCTGTCGTCTCCCCCTACCTCACTTCTGCTGGGTCTATCTCTACTTCCTTCAGGACTTTCCTCATGTGCTACAATTCGCTGTAAGGCCTTCTCTGAGCATCCTCTTTAAATTGGAATGCCCTTCTCCTATCACTAAACTCCCTACTTCTGCTTTAGTTTTTCCCATTAAACCATCACCACACTTTTTAATTTTCTCATTGTTTGTCTCCCACAACTACAAAGGAAAACCCCAAAGGACAAAGCGTTTTTGTTTAATTCACTGTTGCCTCCCCAGTGCCTGTGATTAATCAATATAAAATATCTGTTGGCTGAACAAATATACAAACCAGGGAATAAAATGCTGATAGGAAGATGAAGGGAAATTAAGATCTAAAGAGATCCTCATCGAGATGCCTGGATGGCTCAGTCAGTTGAACAGCTGACTCTTCATTTGCACTCAGGTCATGATCATGTTTGTGAGATGAAGCCCCAAGTGGGGTCTGTGCTAACAATGCAGAGCCTGCTTGGGATTCTCTCTCTCCCTCTCCGCCCCTCCCCTACTTGCTTGTACATGCAAGCGTGTCCTCTGTCTCTCTCTCAAAATAAATAAACATTTTAAAAAATGAAATAGATTCTCATGAATGGCAAAATAATCCATCAGTTACCGTCCAGTTCGCTGCAATTCTTCACAATCTGCATGTCCTCCTCCTCCTCCTCCGTGGCCTCCATCATGGGGTGTGTCCCCATTCATCTGAACATTCTCTCCACCTGAGTACATATTCTTTCTAAGTGAGACAACAGAGTCCAAGAGAATATCAGTTTATTTTATTTATTTGCATCTTATCTGTGTCATGCACTGGACTAAAAGGGATGACCTGAAAACTCTTTAGGAGAAAGATCATTATTTCCTTTGCCACCCTAACACACAACTCTTAAAGTGTTATATTTAGAGGGAAGACAAATGATTGATGAATAAAAAGCTGAATGAGTTGCATACTTTATAAAACAGTAACTGTTTCACCTGGAAAATAATAGGTTTCCAGAAAGTGGCTTCTCCAATCATCTCACCCAATTTCTTAACCTCTTAGATCTACATGGACTCATCGTGAGTAAACCAATCTTCTACATGTGCAGGAAGTCCCCAACACATCCCTCCAAAAATCTCTATGATGTATTCCAATATTATAATCTGAGATCTCTAATTTGCAATCACAGAAGAACATTACAACATATAACACTCACTTTACAGCATCAGCAAAATGTCAAACTGAAGTACATATGTGATTCATTTGAGATAATAATCAAGTTAAATGTGAACTTAAAAACACAGTATTAGGTCAGTCATGTGACCCCATTTCTTCTTCTGAATACAACCTCCTTCTCAAGGATGAAAACTCCCAATTGCCTGATAATTTACCTTTTGTCTGATGATGGAAGACTCTTAGGAGGCTCTATCCTGATTGCTGGATCCCATTCCCCAGGTGGAAGAACAATGACTTCATCTAGGAACTCGTCAATACCAGCAATCAGGTCCTGCCTGTCTTTAGCTTTATAAGCAATGTCATGGAACACCTAAAGAATAATAAGAGATGTGCTGATCCAACAAGAGAACTCTCTACATACCTCACGGCATGTCAAGCCTCAGAAAGGCAGCCTAGAATCCACTTAAACATTTCATATATATTTAATATAATCATATTCTCATATTTCCTATCAGCTTGTCCCAAGCTATTTTGGTATTCTGATTTTGAACCCAGAGAATGAATATAAGTGGAGGCATGAGAAAACAGCTGTGTTTCTTTTATATGTCTTTCTAATCAATACTGTAAAACAACATTGCCTTTCATCTCCCACTGGTATGTACCATTACTGATATAGTTGCTGTGAAAGCCAGATGAAAATGGCTTGGAGAAATATACAGAAGAGTCATTCTCTGAAATAAAAATGACTGGGGCAAAGCATTGCTGGTAATTCAAAAAGGAAAAATTCAAGCTGAGTGTTAAGATCAGGTTAAGACCCAAACACTGCAGCTCTTAAACACAAATAATGTTAGCTATTAAAAAAAGAGGGGCGCCTGGGTGGCTTAGTCGGTTAAGCGTCCGACTTTCGCTTGGGTCATGATCTCGCGGTTCGTGGGTTAGAGCCCCGCGTCGGGCTCTGTGCTGACTGCCAGCTCAGAGCCTGGAGCCTGTTTCAGTCTGTGACTCCCTCTCTCTCTGACCCTCCCCTGCTCACGCTGTCTCTCTCTCTCTCCTAGAAATAAATAAAAATATTAAAAAAATAAAAATAAAAATAAAAAAGAAAAATAAAAAAAGAAAAATCTAAGTTATGCTGGTAACACACAATGCAAAGGGCTTTAAGCAGGTGATCATCTCTCTATCCTTTTAGCAAGGCACTAACTAAACTATGCAAGGCAGCAAATGTTTCATGCCTTTTATACAGATATCCAAGAAGGACCTCCAGAATTTACATAATCCTCTTTCCCAACCATTCCATTCTTCTAACCTAGCTGAGGACCTGAAAGTCCTTTATGCATAAGCTTTGCATACCTCATAAGTCAAATTCTTTAGTCTCTAGGAGAGAAGATGGCCCTGCTCGACATCCTTACCTGTTCTTAAAGGTTGCTAGTAAATCTCTTCGCCTCTGCAAGAATTGTTAAAAGCTATCAAACAAATTACATGTGATGGTCTGGGGGTTGTGAGGTTAAGATTAGAGCAGTACAAAATGCCAGCACCTCATCTGTGGTGCTCTAGCCACTTGAGAGCCTGGAGAGTCAGGGGGTTGCTTTTCCAGCCTCCCCTGCAGATTAGAATTGACAGTTCTGACCAATGAGATTAAAGAACAAAGCTGTCTGTGAAACCTTTAGAATACCTGTTAGAAGCGATAGACACTCTAACATTTCCTGCTCCCTTTCTCCCAGCCCTCCCCCCCCCCCCGTGGTCTCCCCTCCCCCTGGCCCCAACCTTGAATATGGAAGAGATGGCTACAGTAGCCATCTTAAGGCCAGAAAGCAAGAGCCTTGGCTCTTGATTGATCATGAAACAGTTAAGTTAAACCAACTCTAGCAACTACCTACCTCCAAGTAAGCCCCAAATAGTTTAAGCCACTATAAATCACATTTTTCTGTCACTTAGAGCCTAAAGCTGTTCTAATTACTGCATCCTAGGAGACAGGATTTTTTAAAACAGAAAATGTAAACACACGAAAATAAATAAAAGAGCCCCCTGAGATGCTTAGTTGCCTCAAGGGGGAAGAACCAGCATAGCTATACGTCAAAAATGCTCTCAGTCCCACATTAAGTAACCATCTGAGTAATCACCAAATAAAGCTTCCATAACTAAATGCCCTATTCTTCACTTAACACACGGAGAAGCTAACAAATCAAGTAATAAAGCAATAGTGAAACATTTGGGAAAACAGTAAGCTAGAAAGACACAGAAGGAAAATCAGTAATTCTATATCCTAACTGTATTTCTCCTAGTATGAGACTAGTTTAGGGTTTCATCATATATAAAATGTGTGAACAACATTCAAGCTGTTATGAGAGTAAGGTTATAACTCCGAAGCGCTAGGAACTCTGCGGTAACGGCTGCTAATGCATTTTAGCATGTGTGTAATTCCTTCCCACAAGATAAGAAGACCATAAAAACAGGTGCTTTCTGATACCTAAGGAAAAAAATGCATGATGCATTTTATTACACATTGCTTTATAGATAAACTCATTATTTCTGAAACAATATGGTATAAGGACACTTGAACTCCCAGGATGGAATATATTAAGCATTTTAAGAGGTAAAGTTTAAGTTAATATGGTGATTTGAACTTTTTAAAGAATATTTAACATATATCCATTTTAAGAATTGCAAATGCTTACAAAAAGAAAGGAAATTATGTTTTATTCCAACATAAAATTTATCTTCTGAAAACTGTGTTGAGATCAGCTCATCTACCATGGATGACTGTACCTTATGCCATAAAGAGGGCCAGTGACCACATAATTTGAATTGAATAAATTGTGACAGCCAATTCATAGTATGAAAACTATAGAAATGGGACATTCACAGATCACCACATTCCAGATTCCCTACCTCATCAGACATCAGGGTGGCAATGGCTCTGCCGATCTCATGGTAGGACTTGGCTTTCCCCTTAGGACCTAAGAGAATGAACAAGAACCTAATGGAAGAGGAAAGAAGCAAAGGCTATAAAACATATTTCATCAAAGTCAAGTGTATATAACACTGAGACACGTTTATCATAGTTTGAAAAAAAAAAAGCTTAGGTCTAGAATTCATCTCTAAAACAAAGGTGATCCTCTTGGTAATATGAAAGATACTCTTTCACACTATCATGAAATACAAATTGTTGTTTCTTTGGAGGCAAAGAAGAATTTAACATGGAAACCCTGAGAAGTTTCTTCACAGGAAAACTTCACTTTGGGAGTCAGTCAATCTTTCTTTCCTAAACTTTCTTCTGTCTCCATTTCTCCTGACTTTCAGAATCTTTGGAGAAAACCCATTAAGCACAATAACTAGAAAGACTTAGGACATCTTCAGGTTTCTCTGACTTTTCCTTACTCATATGAACAGTGACAAATGATCCTCTCCATACTTTTAAGAAATATTTCTGCTCAGAAGTGACTAGAAGTCAGCAAAACCAAGTCTTCTACAAGAAAGCCACATGCTGACAGCCAAAGTAAAGAAAGAAAACTATGAGAGAAATTCAAAATAAAGCATCATTCATGGACAGTTAAAATTCTTTTGTGAGTGTCCTCATTTTTCCTCTCCAAACTTGTTTTCTTGATAATATACACGCATTGCTCCACAGTAAGTAGGTCCTGGAATTTGCAATAATGAGCTTATCCCCACTTCGGTTCATGTCTCAACTAGGGAGGAAGAAACCCAGTAAGTAAGTGAATAAGAAAAAATATATTAAAGGCAATGATAGATACATCTCTGCCTTGCTGATGATCATGTCTTACCTAATATGGAGGCAATAAGGGCAATAAAAATGATCACATCACATCTGCTCAGCTTTTTAAAGCTTACAAAGCATTTCATATTCATCACCTCATTTAAACTCCACATACCCTTTTGCAATAAGGAGAGGTGTCCTATTCCTGTTTAATGGTGAGCATACTGAGGCTCAAGGAGGTCAGTGGATGAGCCAAAGACTGGGCCTAGTAAATGAGAGACAGTAGATAGGCCTTCTCACCTCCTGTTCTTTTCAACACACAATGTGCCTTACATTACCTGCCCAATATATACACAGGGTTATATAATTCAACAGAGAAAAGCTAACTACAATGACTCCCACAGGTCACCCTGGGGAAAGATGCTGTGGATACTTAGCTAGGGACAAGAAATCGCAGGTAAAACTTCATAGCACTGGGGACAGGATGGGACTTGTTTAATAAAATTTTTATTTTATACTTATTTATTTATATATCTCACTTTAAATAAAAATGGGCTAACAGCAAGTACTCTTCAAAGTGTTAGGGTCTATTCCAAAAAGCCCTTGAATAAGCAATTTCTTTTTTTCATTATAAAATTCAGTCCAAAGGGGCAAGGGAGAAAAAAAAGAAATTAAGACTGTAAGAAGGTATCTGAAAGTTTGAATATTCAGACTTTATATCAAAATAACCATAAAACCATTCAATGCTTATTTGCTTAGAAATCAGTTCTGGCATGAGGCAGCACACTCACTTTCAAGTGTTATCACAGTAGATGAAAAAGCAAAAGCAATCAGCAGGCATGAAAGTCTGTTCAAGTATGAAGGACGTGATTATTAAAATTGGATTTTAGTTCTTCTAATATTGAAGTTCGGTTGATACTAGAACTTTTCTTCCTTTGAAGCTGGCCCAAAATTATACACCCCTACATACAGTATTATGAAATGCTTCTTAATGACAGTAAAATGTACTCTACAAAAGGGAATGATCACTGATTTGAGTGCAACATATGCAAAAATATTTAACTACCTAAGCAAAACAGAAATCCCATTTAGGAACACCTACAATACTGGTCACATTTCCCAATCCTGTCAGCGAGTCTAGCAATGGCCAGCTGTCAGGCAAGAAAATAACAACTTAGTTTTGGACAAAGGAGGGGGAGGGAATTCAGGGCAGAAAGAGAGAATACTGAGTACCTGGATCTTTTACTTATTCACACGTTTTTAAAAAATGGGTTTCCTTTACTTGCCATTTTTTGTTATTTTAATGTGACTGAATATTAGTTTTTCAGTAAGACATAATACCTAAGATCTTTCCACTCTGCACCTCTTCCTACCTTGCCCTAATGTCTCCATCATGATTATAATTTACAAATACACATTATGGAAATACACATTTATCAACTGACACATGAATTAATTATCAGGTTGACTATATGGCAACAAAGACAAGATGCTATCTTGTTAGAAAGTGAGACAAATACTCCCATTGTCAATAGTCCTCAAATATAAACTTTGGCAGATGATGGATAGCCATCCCAAGGGCCGAGAGTAACTGAGCCTCTAACGTAAGCCCTCTGGGATGAAGCAATACATTCTCTGTAAATATTTACTCTGGTCTTTGCTAAATAATACCAAAGGATGAATGGAAGTAGCATACCAATAGTGACTATAACATACATTATAGCAATAAACCCAATATATAAGAATTATATTGTTTCAGTAACTTAGATATAAAGGTACAATTTCTCTTTTCTGGGTAATGTATTTTTTATTTAAAAAAACCACATATATATTATATATAATATACAAATATTTATTAACACATATATACTGATTTGTTCTTTAATGGAGAATCATCAAGGGCCCAATAGAAATCAAATGTTACATTATCAGCTAAAATTTTCCATTACTCCAGTTAAGAGCCATTCAGTAAATTCAACCTCTTAAAAGAAACAGAGAAGAAATCTGGCCATCTATAAGTAGCAGGAAACATCACTTCCGGTCAAGAATTTCATCTGTGGGAACAGAAATCCCGAAGAAGCCCCTGATTTTGGACTGCATTCTTGAAATGGAGATGAGAGATCTGGAAAACTAGCAATGCAGAAAAACTCATCAAGTAGTTCTCTCTGCCTGAAACATGTTCTTTCCCCTTTAACCCCTCAAAGAAGCAAAAGCTGTTACAACTTTTATGACAGAAGTACGTCTTGCCAAACTCAGCTTTTATAATGTACTGAAAACTCCTTTCATGACCCAAGCTGTTTTTTGTCAATGGACAGATGTTATTTTTAACCAGAAGCTTTTTTCCTTATTAACAAATTAGAATAAACATCACATTTGTGTGGCTGGAAGGGCACAGCTCATGTTGACAGCTGGGGAAAAGAAATTAATTTATGCTACTGAGTTCTTTTTATTCACTCATAACTAGAAATAAAGTCATAGTTAGAATCTTTACTAATGCTGGCTGTCTCAAGTATCTTCTTGAGGCCCTTCTACTCTTGTGAGCTTTTTCACATACCTAATTATGCCTGGGGAGGATGCCTCTAGCAATCTCCATAACAAAAATAAGTACCAGATGATCTCTGTCCGGAACCAGTGGACTGTACTCATATTCACAAAATAATTATAGGCAGAAGCAGAGCACAGTATCAGAAGAAGAGCCAGCCTTCCTAAACCACTCAATCTTTGTAGAAAGGATATGCACCCCTCCCTTCCTGATATATCACAGCTATTTCTAGAATAAACTCAGCGTGTACCAATCCTTTACTCCCTGCTCTCAAAACGGCAGTGAATCAAATAAGCCATTATTCATATTTAGCAGTTTTAGAAATTATGGCTGAACTGTAGCTTCCACAATAGATGGGTGGGGCCCACAAACCCACCACAACCAGCCACATTACATATGGTAAACAGCAGCTAAAGCGTCGGACAAGACAGAATTGAAGAAGCTGGACCACTGTCCCAGTCCCTCTAATAAGATTTTCTACGGTTTTGATAATTAAGCACAAACTGCTTCTTTCAGGGAAATCATTTATAACAAAATATATATTAACTTACAGCGATACGAAAAGGGTAAACACTCTAAATTCCTAGAGGACTAGAACTTACAGAATAACTATTTTCCTTAAATGTGATAATCGAGATCAGAAAAGAACAAACAGATCAGGGGCTTTAATTTTTCTTCATGGGGAAAAAAAACCCTAAAGTATTTTGTTCTAATCCATTCTAAATAGCTCCTTAGATTCTCCCTAAAAGCCTGGCTTCAGAGTCAGAAATGTGCAGTTCTATTTCTAGCACTGATAGTGAATCTTCCCTTGACCTCCATCTCTTAACTGTGAAATGGGAATAATAGTCATTATCCCCCACATAGATCATAAATATGAGTTTGCAGCAGCCCCTATGGACATATAGAAGATGACAACAAGCAAAGTGTCTGCAGGATGCTAGGAAAATCATAAGCATATCCTACGAAGTCACGAAGTATCAACGGATGGTTTGCTTGCTTTCACGTGGATGGCAAGAAGGACCCCTAAGCACAGAATGTCCACCCAGTTGGCTGTAGCCCTGGTGCAAGCAGAACATTAAGCCCATAATAGGGTAAATATAGAAACTTGTGGGCACTACAGAGAGCCGCTAGATCCACACTTCTTAAAAGGTGCATGGCACTAACATCACTTATTATCAATAGCAATAATAGCAATAATAAACATAAGAGCATAACTTTCTTCCACCTCCTGGGAAAAATGACCATTACAAAATGTACACCAGAACAGACTTTTCAGGTTTCCCTGCAGTGACAGGACAGCACACTGGGGCACATGGCTGAGTCCTGCGCAGTTCTTCACGACTACCACATTCCTTGTGGGATTTCCTTGATTGGATTTCACAGGATGCAGCCATTGTAAATGGCCCCACATTACTCAGACACAAAAAGGCTAATGAGACTCCCTATGCAGTGATTATAGCATGCACTGGTTCAGAGGACAGCAAATGGATAAAACTATTTCCTGGAAAAACGTTAACATGCTTGGATATATTGTTCAGATTATTGCCCTGAAATAGTTTTATGACATTATTGAATTACGTTCCCTTGAATTGCTGGGCTCCCTTTGTTAATTCAATGATGCTGTATTTCACCTCCAGACTAGTACCACTCTCCTGTATGGAAGAAAAGAATGCGCCAGACAGGAGCAGATGATAAGAGGGATACACAAATGGTTATGATTTGCTACTCAATGAACTTGTATTATTGTTAAATAAAAGCCCTCTGAAATATTTTTTACTTGCAGCCTCTAAAGAAGAATAAGAAAAATGAAAATGCAAGAGCAATTTAACACCTCTTGGCATGTTTTTCTCTTTCAAGCCCCAATAAAATCAGTCCACAGAGACATAAACAAAACCATAGAACGCAGGAGCTGGACATCAGCCCTGATCTGAGTCAGCTAGCTGTTCGCCAGGTGATTGCTCAGATAGAACTGCAAGGCTCTGCTGGAATGTTTTCAAGTGAACAACTAAGTTACAGAAAACACAAATCATGATAATCACATTAATTGAATATGTTACGATCATCTCCTTTTCTCTACCATTTGTCCAATGACTGCCTACTAATGACCAGTATTATTCCAATTTTAAGTGTCTAAGACATATTAGTGTGCCTGGGTGGCTTAGTCAGTTAAGCGTCTGACTTCAGCTCAGGTCATGATCTCACAGTCCATGAGTTCAAGCCCTGTGTCAAGCTCTGTGTTGACAGCTCAGAGCCTGGAGCCTCCTTTGGATTCTGTCTCCCTCTCTCTCTGCCCCTCTTTGCTCACACTCTGTCTCTGTCTCTCTCTCTCAAAAATAAAGATTTAAAAAAATAAAATAAAGTGTATAAGAAGTATAAAAATGGGAGAAAATATCCGTTTGATAAGAAAAAGTAGCCTGTAATCTATGAATGGGAAGGTCATGAGGAAATGTTACGATTTTTCCTCCTAACGTGGCTCAAAGCAAACCTGGAGCCCCTTGTCTCTGTCAGTTTATCATGCCAAGACCATCTGAGATCACTGAGGAGTCACAGCCCTTCCTGCCCACCTGAGGAAAACTAAAAAGAGAAAAGTCACCTGTCCTTGCCTTGTACCCACAAAAAGCACCGTCCTCAAAGTTCCTATTCATACGATAATTTTATGGTGTTAAGTCAAAGTTTACAAGCAGCTCTTTAAACTCTTCTTCAGCATAAGCTGAAGTGAAGCATTAGCTTCTGTTCACCTACTGCACTCCATAAGTCAGCCTTCTAACTCTTGAGTTCAGCAGCAAGGCAGATAAACTGGATGACTTCTGAGGTACTCTGTGGTGTAGTGAGTACATGATCATAATAACTGTAATATGCATCCTTTTAGGATAAGAAGTATACAACATATAACAGGAAAGTGTGCAAATTTAAGTGTGCAACTTAATGACTGTCCTATATATGTGTGTATATATACACATATATACTTACATGTATGTATATATGTATGTACATACTGTCAATTTTCTGATAAAACATAGAGCAAATGAAAGCAACTCTGACCTCTGAACCATTTACCATCTGTATGACCTTGGACAAGTTACTTAAACTCTCAGACTCAGTTTATCTGCAAATCCTAGTTTATAATTTAAACATATTATGAGAATTAAAATGACTAATCCATAAGAATAAACTAGTACCTGGCCCAGTTAATTATTATAATTGTTATTATTACTCCTGTACAAGTGCCAAGCAATTTGAGAGCATGAAAGATGAGCTAAATCATTATTTCAGATTAAACCCTTCCGATATGCTTGCTCTGGATGTATCCTCATTCTGCTGATTATCTAGCCATGATTTCTCTATAAGCACACTGCAGACCCTAGCAGGTCAGGGAGTAGCTTACCTTGTGGGCACAGGGACCTCAGTCAGGGCACCCAGCATGACTGCCTGCTGGAGCCGAACAAAGGCAATGAAGGGAGTATCCAAGAAGTCAACCTCCCCGACAAGCACGTTGGAGGCTTCTGCATCACGTGGAAGTTTTTTCATGAACTTATTCTTTAGCTGCATGGGAAGAGCCAAGAAAACACAACTTATTTCCAGAGAAGGGAACAAGAGGAGACCCTTCATATATCACTCAAGGAAATTGCTTTATATGAGTCTGCACACAACGGGATCTAGCTAGCCATTTTTCTATTATGTTTAACCATTCTATTATAATAAACATTACTCTAGACTTTGGATTCAAAATACTGAGCGTATAGTCACACAACTTACATATAAAACAATGTTTACATATAAAACAATTCATTTATTTATCCACTCAGTCAATAAACATATGTTGAGATCTACTATGAGCCAGGCATTTACCTAAGCCCTAGGGATACAGGGATGGATCAATGAATTACATGTCTTCCTTGGGTCATGGGTCACATTTCATCAGGGGAGAAACAAAATATGATTTACAGTAGTGATAAGTGCTAAGAAGGAAAAACAGAATAGGTAAGAGGGTACTATATTAGGTACTATTTGGACAGAGGAAGCTCTGAAGAAGTACATTTTACACTGGAGTGAGGCGACAAGCCATGTGCAGATCTGCCTACAGAAAATTCTAGGCAAAGAGAACAGCAAGCGCTAAGGCTTGGAGGCAGAAAAGAGGCTGGCAGAGAGGTACAGTAAGAAGATGAATATGGTAGGAGCGAAAGGAGCAAAGGAGAGAAAATAGCAGCAAATGATGTTGCATAGGGAAGGGGGAGGGCCAGGTAGTAAGGGCCTTGAAGGCCACAATTAAGTGTTTGGAATGCTTTTAGTAGGACTTACCCACTAAAAATCCAAATGGGAAGGTGGAGTAGAAGGACATACATTTAGAAGTCATTACCATGGAAACAGAGTTTAAGACAATGAGACAGGATAACACAATCTTGGGTGTGAGGACCTTGAGCGTGAGTGTAGGTAAAGAAATGGGAGAAGATCTAAACCCTGGGCCATTTTATCTTTCATAAAAATGGAGAAATGGGAGGAGATATAGGCAGAGGACACTGACAAAGATCAGCCGTGCGGCTGGGGGAAGACCAGAACTTCACCAACAATCAGGTGAAGCAAGGGTTCAATGAAGAAAGTATATCAGCTGAGTCAAAGGCTGCTGAAAGTTCAAATAAGATGAGAACCAGGAATGGATCAATGAGTTTGTCAAGAAGAAGGTGCTGGGTGATCTTGACAAAAGCAGCTATGGTGGGTAGTGGGATTCCCAGTGAAGAATGAGAAGTGAAAAAGTGGAGACAAGGGAGTAGAGAGCTTTTGAGAAATGTTGGTACCAAGAAAAGATGAGAAATAACAAGGTAGGTAAAACATAAAGCAGAGAATTTCTTTTATTTTTTAAAAAATGTTTTAAATGTTTATTTTTGAGAGAGGGGAGAGAGAGAGAGAGAGAGAGAGAGAGAGAGAGAATGAGCAGGAGAGGGGTAGAGAGAGAGGGAGACACAGAATCTGAAGTAGGCTCCAGGCTCTGAGCTGTCAGCACAGAGTCTGATGTGGGGCTCGAACCCATGAACTGTGTGACAATGACTGGAGCCGCAGTCGGTGGCTCAACTGACTGAGCCACCCAGGTGCCCCAAAACAGAGAATTTCTTTTAAATGGCAAGAGTGCTAATACTTTGGAATGTTAATGAGACAGATTATTTCTGCAGGAGACAAAGGGGACAACTGCAAAGAACTCAGGGAACCCTGAGCTATGGAGAAGAGAATTGAGAAGTAAGATGATGGGGAGGGAGGAAGGGTATGTGGGAATTTGAGGAGAGGGGTAAAGGTGAGAAGTGGTTTTCTTGGTGAAAAGAAAACCACTACTTATGGCCACTTGGAAGGTGTATCTTTTTTTTTTTTTTGGCATGTGATATGGAGGATTTTTTTAAATAGTTTATTGTCAAGTTGGTTTCCATATAACGCCCAGTGCTCATCCCCACAAGTGCCCTCCTCCATGCCCATCACCCCTCTTCCCCTCTCCCCCACCCCCATCAGCCCTCAGTTTGTTCTCAGCATCCAAGAGTCTCTCATGGTTTGCCTCCCTCCCTCTCCCCAACTATTTTTCCCTTCTTCTCTCCCATGGTCCTCCATTAAATTCCTCCTAATCCACCTATATGTGCAAACACATGGTATCTGTCAGAAGGTTTATTGTGTAGGTGTTATTCGTCCCTTTCCCTGCCCTCCCCAACTCCCACTTAGAACAGGCGTGATGGAGCACTCTTCAGTGAGTGGGAAACACCTCCCTCAGCTCAAGGAAAACATTTCAACAATCATGGAAGAAAGAAGATGTGAATTCTGTAGGACCATATGAAAGACACAGACTTCTGATATATACTTATCATCAATATAAATGTCCCTCCTCTTAGGTCAAAAGTTACTAGTACAAAAAGAAGTCAGTATTTTTTGCCATGGATTACTGCTGAAATGGGAAGTGGAAGGCATGGCCCAATTCTCCCCATTAATAAAAAGGTTATAGTAGCAATTTCCATTTACAGAGTTCTTTTTTCTCTCCAAGTAAGCTCTAGACCCACTGTGGGTCTTGAACTCATGACCCTGAGATCAAGAGTCACATGGTCTACTGACACTCCCATTTATAGAGTTCTTAATTGGGGGAAATAAGTGACATGAGAAGTGATCCCTAAAACTCTATCACTCTCATTAGTATCATTAGTATATTTATAGAACCTTTTTTTTTTTTTTAGTTTGGCACTTTATATAAGAAGAAAGGTGTTAGGCAAAAAGCAAGCTCATCAGGGCTAATAATTTAATGGAAACAAACAAACAATGCAAATAAGTATTTTTAGATGTTAGGAACTACCTCTAAGCAGTAAGTGAATTTTCCAAAGTTTATACCATGAATCCTCCAAGAAATGCTAATATGTTTTAAATGTTTATTTATTTATTTTGAGAGAAAGAATGTGTGAGCAGAGGAAGGGCAGAGAGAGAGAGGGACTCCCTAGCAGGCTCCGCACTGGGTCAGTGCAGAGCCCAATGCAGGGCTCAAACTCATGAACTATGACATCATGACCTGAGCCTAGATCAAGAGTAGGCCGCCTAACCAACTGAGCCACCTAGGCACCCCTGCTAACATATATATATTTTAAATATGTTAGATTCTATAAATATTAAAAAAGCAGCCATGGGAAGGGTCTAAAAACATCAAATTGTCAAAACTGTTATTCTCACCTAAGAAAGTTGCAGTAATGAAAATAACACCAGTATAGGGTATGCCTAAGTGGCATGACTGATAAGAAAGTATGACTGCTAGAATAATCTTCAAATTCTTCCTAGAGAGTTCCCATTACCAACAGTGGACACAAAGCTCTATAGTAATCTGATTCAATTTCCCATTCTCTTCAGCAGACTCATTCTATGTAGTTAGGCAGGTAATCTGATCATAATCCCATTTATTTTATGTAGTTGGACTCCCACACTCATTATAAAATAACTTTCCTTTCCACATTTCTACCTTTTCTAAACATCCTTCAGAGCTCAGCATAAGCCACTCGACCACCTCAGCCCACTTTCTTGGGAACTCTTGAAACACTCATTTCTGAATCACACTTTTGTTAAAGTTTAAATCTTTCCCCTTAGTTTCGTGAGGATTATAACAGTTTATCCCCTATTATACTGGACATCTATTTTGCATATAACTCAACTATAATAAATATTATGAGTGGAAAGAATGAACTCTGTAGTACTAAAAGCAGACCAAAAAACATCAAGTGCCCAGGAAAGTTAGAGAGCCTCCAAAGACCCACTCTAGAACCTACTATGTCTGGATCTGTCACTAATCAATTACCTGACTCACAACACATGCAGAATATCCCACAGTTAATTATATACCTCTAAAAAAAATATCTTACTAGTACTATGTTACATTTACTAAGATTGTCATGCCCATATTGGAAAACTAGGAGTATGCTTTTAAGACTAAAGGAAATATACCATATTCTATATGCTCTAAAGAGAAGTAGTTGCAAAGCTGTGTTCCTTTAGAACAGCAAACCTCAAACATTGTTTACGAAACACTAGTGTTCTCAGAGAAACTAATAACTAATCTAAAATAAACAGGGGTGCCTGGGTGGCTCAGTTGGTTAAGCATCTGACTTTGGCTCAGGTCATGATCTCACAGTTCATGAGTTCGAGCCCCACATCAGGCTCTGAGCTCTCAGCAGACAGCTCAGAGCTCCAGCAGACAGCTCAGAGCCTGGAGTCTGCTTTGGATTCTGTGTCTCCCTGTCTCTCTGTCCCTCCCCTGCTCTCTCTCTCTCAAAAGTAAATATTAAAATTTTTTTAAATAAATAAAATAAACATGGATGGTGCCTGGGATACCCCAGAACTCAGCCCCCGAATGGCTCTTTCCTATCTACACACACTCTATATGCTAATGATACACACTTGTATCTTCAGCCAGGACCTCTTTCCTGAACTCCAGACCTATAACATGTATACTTGGGTGTCTAATACACATTTCAAACTTCACCCATCCAAAAAATGAGCCTCCCTCCCACCAGTAGTCTCCTCAAACTGGCTCTTCTTGCAATCTTCCTCATCTGGCCAATGGTAACCATCCTTCTATTGCCTCAGCCAAAATCTTGCAGTCATCTAAAATATTTACCTTCCTTTCACAGCCCATCCCCATTCTATCAGCAAATCCTATTGGAGCTATATGCAAAGTATATCCAGAAGCTGATCATTTCTCACTGCCTCCACTGCCAGTACCCTTGTTCATGATCATCTGCTACTATTATCTCTTCTGGATAATGGCACTGGTGTCCTAGTTGGATTATCTGTTTCTGCCCTTACACCCAATCTATTCACCAAAGTAGCCAGAGCAGTCAAATCAGGAGTCAGATCATGTCATTCCTCTTCTCAAAGCCCCTTTCACTAAGAGGTAAGGCAATGCTGTCAGGACAAGCCATAACCCTAGCATTATCTGACTCTTTATCAGCAAGCTGACCTTACTTCCTACTGCTCTCTCCCAGTCTTCCGATGCCCACCTCTCCAGACTCCATGTCCTCCCTCAAAATGCCAGCACACTCTAACCTCAGGGCCTTTACACCTGCTATTGCTTCTGAATGTAGTGTCTGCATAGCTCTGTCCCTCAACTCCTTTGGATCTTTATCTAAAAGTCGCCTTTTCATCAATGAGTCTTTCCCTGGCCACATTAGTTAAAATTTCAACCTCTTTCCCATCACGGATTCTTCTTACTACTCTTCCCCGCTTTATTTTTTTTCCTTCTCTGTATTTATCACAGTCAAACATGTTTTAATTATTGTTTTTTTTATCTGCCTTCCCACGAGAATGTAAGTTCCATGAAGGTAGATATATCCATTTATTTTTTTTTCAGCGTTGTATCTCTAATGTCTTGAAGACTGATGAAGAGAAAGGCTGAATAAGTATCTGTTGAATGACTGAATGGTGGTTGTTATTTCTGCTGTTCCCAACAGTCTTTTCAAACTCCCTCTTAAGACCTCTGAATAACCTGAGGGCTTGAATAACCCAAGTAGGCTGAGCATTTGACTTTGCTCAGGTCATGAGTTCAAGCCCTGTGTTGGGCTCTGTGCTGACAGCTGGAAGCCTGGAGCCTGCTTCTGATTCTGTGTCTCTCTCTCCCTCTGCCCTTCCCCTGCTCATGCTCTGTCTCTCTCTCTCTCTCTCTCAAAAATAAATAAACATTAAAAAAATTTTTTTAAAGAGTTCTGGATAACCACTGCTCAGGCCATCTAAATGGACAAAAGGCCTAAATACAGCAATCTTAGTGAACTCCCTGATAACAGTGATCGGTGCAAAGGATGGGTATGTGTCTTGGCCAGGAACCAAATCCTTCTGGGAAATTAATATTTGAATGTATAAAAATCAACATTCCCCTCCATGTTGAAAGCATCTGTAATAGGACTGTCCACACTAGGAGAGAATGAGGTTAGCACCCAAAAGGAAACAGACAAAAGCAGGAGAGCAAAATGGATAAAAAGAGAGATTTCTGAGCCCCAAGTTCCAGGCCCTGAAGTACTGCAAAACTCTCCATTCTGTAAACTCACTGAAAATTCTTACTCATTACAAAACCAGAAAATTCCATGTTGAATTTAAATTAATTTGAGGTGATTTCTGTCTACAGAAGAGTCCAGACTCTACAAAGATGTATTTGCCAAGTAAGTTTGAGGAATACCAAGTTAAATAAGGTTAAATGTTAAATGTTTCTATGCTACAGACACTCTCAGAGCCTTGAATAAGCCTATATGCCTAGGAATGCTTTCTCTCCCGAGTAGTAGATAAATAAGGTATATTATGATATGAAGACATTTGAAACTGCTATTTTGGACAAATTTTCTCACCTCCCATTTAAGTCCACTCTCAACTCAATGTAATTCTCTTCAAACTTTATGGATGTCTATAATGTTCAAGGCCTAGCAGTGGGCAATGCAGAGGACAGACAGACCCTACTCTAAGAAAAAAAAAATGCAAACATTAAACAAAAAGGTGAAGGATAATCAGGAATTAAAAGAGCAATAACAGATCATTAAACCAAGAACAGAATCTAGGGCTTTTAAATCAAGTTGAAAATCACCCCATAAACTCATCTGGATTGAATTCCAAAGATAAAGTTTGCATTCCTTTCCTATAGATCACTAGTTGCTTCTCCAAGGGATACACAGCCTGGATGTTATGCAGGGTCAACTATAAGAACACACACGGTGAATACAAATTCCTTTAGCCAACTTTAATTTCAAAGAGAGAGATATCAAATGGCTGCCATGTGGAGTTACAAATGCAACACCAACTCTGTGAATCCAGATGTGTGCATTTCAGGCTCCTTTTACACTAGCTTGTATTCTTTCTTCCAGAGTGAGATCTTGCTATAATTACTCAGAAGTATATGACTTGCCTTTGCCATAAATGTTCACTCTTATACTTTTTTTTAGAGAGAGAGAGACAGGGCTCGAGTGGAGGAGGAATAGAAGGGAGGGAGGGAAAGAGAAAAGGAGAAGGAGAGGGAGACGGAGAGAGAGAGATTGAGAGAGAATGGATCCCAAGCAGGCTCCATGCTTAGCATGGAGGCCAATGCAGGGCTCAATCCCAAGACCCCAGGATCATGACCTAGGCCGAAATCAAGAATAGGACACTCAACTGACTGAGCCCCCCAGGAGCCCCTATTCTTATAATTTCCTAAACTTCTTTACTTTCTGAGTAGTGTTCTAACAACTCAGTGATCACAGTATTAGCATACCAGGAAGCTAGGTTACTTGGAATGATAGCTCTGTGAAATGACGGAAAAGTCACCCACACAAGTGATATGCATCTTATACAGGTAATTGAAAAGTCAATCTTCTATACTTCAATACTCTACTCAGGTCCTAGATTCTCTTGCTGTCCTCTGAAGGCAGTTTTAGGTTTTGTATATGGGACGTATTATTAAGTAATGCTAATCAACGTTAATTGACTGGGGAAGACCATTTTATTAACATTATGTTCTCCTAGCCTCCTTACTATCACCCTCAGACCTACAGCATCACCTGGTAAATAAGGCCAAGCTACCATATGATTCCTAAGCTATGAGGCAGGTATTTAAACCCTACCTCTTTTTGTCTGCCATTATTGGTACATGTGAAAACAAGTGCATCTGTTATAAAGTGTCATTTTTAACCAGGAGTACTCATAGTTTGTCCTTTGAATCTGATTTATTAGAAGTGATCCTATGGGCTGGTCAATGTCCTTACTACAAGTGATGTTTTACAAATCATTGAAACTTGAAGATACTGTCTCATTATTTTTACAAAGCTTACACCTATTGCTACCCCATTCCATACATTTTCTTTTTCTCTCAATGAGAATAATTTTCATCTTCCAATTTGTCCTTATTCTCAATTCACCCTGCTTAATGACTCATGTCCACATGCTAACATCTACCTGCTTTCCTGGGCAAAGAGCTTATTCTGGGCTTTCTTACTGGTGTTCTTTCCTGATTTCCCCCTTCCATTCTCTTTGAAAATTTCTAGCTCTGATTCCTTCCCAAACAAATTCATCTTCTAAGCTCAAAACCATTCTAGATCACTCTAGGACCATGTCCTTCCACTGAAAAGAAATATGTGTTAGTAGTTAGTAAGATTACTATACCTATCAGTTTCTTTATGACAGTCCCAGTTTACCCAACATGCTACTATAATTGTTAATATCACCTTCCTTCATTCTCAAAAGTGCCTTGTGCTAAGAAAAAAATTATATGGTCTAGCTATATTTTAATCTCACTAAGGTTGACCCTTGAGAAATACCTAAGATATGAAACCTTTAAGGTTTAAGGAATTCATAAGTAGGAGGGAAAGCCAAGGTCAAACAGCATCTTAGTAAGTTATTTATGCTACTTGAGTTTAAATGTATTCATTTACTATGTACAAACAATATTAACTGTTAGGGTAGAGGAAAAAAGTGCTCTCTCACTCACCAAAGTGAGAGGATTCTGCCTCTGTCCACTCCCTTTCTCTACATCTTGGGGAAAATGGTCTATTTGATGGATTAGAGTTTGACAAATTCATTGGGACTCTTTTCCTAATGGAAAGGTTACAGTGCCTTGAAGACAAGAAGCAAGCTGATGGTTTTCTCCTACAGCAAGACAAGTGAATGGATTAAAAAAAGTTAAAGAGAGAGAGAGACTCAATATCTTCATCCATGTGGCTGGTTAGGTAAGGGGACTCAGAATCTGTTTCATAGGCTCAAGTACATTTCTCTATCAAAATACGTGTCTCTTAAGTCTATGAATCCCAGGATTTAGAGTCTGTGTGGGTGGTTGTAGGCCTGGAGCTGTGTATTTAGTGAACTAAAAATGTCCAACCTAAAAAATGTTTCTAAGAGACTTCACTTTCAGCTATGGTAAACTAGCTTGCATCACACCAACTCTTTCAGCAAGAAAAACTGAAGAATTTTTGTAATCTGCTTAAAGGCATCAAAAAAGTTACTGTGCCATTAAAACTCTGAGGAACAAATATCCCTAAAAAAATGGACACTGAGTAAGGGTGAGGCTAAATTCAGCTCTGACTTTCTCCTAAAGGCATGAAGATTCCTAAGTAGCTGCAGAGCTTCAGAAATTGAGCAGAGCCTTTAGCAGTCTCAAAGTAATGGACAAGCATGCCAGGTATTTAGTTGGGACCTCTAGAAGACAAGACCAAGGCACAAGGGCAAACTAGTAATAGGCTAATCCACATAAAGACTGAAATCCAGCTTTCAATTAGCTCAATTCCAGGCTGAATATTAAGGTGACCTGCTCCCCACCAAAATACCAGCCATAAGTGATAGAAATGGACTTTGAAGAAAGATAATATCATCCTGAGTGTCAAATTATCTCTACCATGTATATATTATATCTGACATTCAAGCAGAATTACTAGGAATACTAGTAGATAAGATCAAATGACTGTGACCCAAGAGGGGAGAAAAAGACATTAGAAACAAAGGAGAGCTACACATCATAATGATCAGACCCAGACTTTGAAATAACTTAATATTTTTACAGTACTGATTACAAGATGGAGAGTTTCACAAGAAGCTTTTTTAAAAACAAAGTAGATTTCTTAAATATTAAAACATACATCATTGATTTACTAAAGTCCATATTACTCATAATATGAAAATATGACATATAAAAATTTGTAGAGCATAGATAAACATGTGCATTGAGTAAGATTCATGGCCTTAAATGTAAATATTACAAAAGATGAAAAGTTCAAGTTTGATGACCTACATAGATATCTCAGAATAAATACTGAAAATTAAGGTGACCTGCTCCTCACCTAAATGAAATGAAACTCAAAGAAAGTGAGTTTGGTGAGAAAGAACTGAGAAATTTGGTATAAAGAATAAAAGAATAAAATTAAAACAAGAAATCATTAAAAAAAAACAAGAAATCATTACACAGAAAATATGCTAGTCATGTTCTATTTCATAATCTGAATAACAATTATACACATGTATTCAGTGTGAAAAATCAAGTAGATTTATGATGTATACATATCTGTATAAATAAATCACACACATACATTTTACTTTAATAAAATAATACTATGATAAGTTTCTTAATAAATAAACTGTTATTTCATTGTAAATCTGGCTTACATGTCATTCTCCCTTGACAGAAAATCCTTAAAGGAAATCAGGGAAAAAAACCTATATTCCACAACCCTAAGTCATACTTAAAAACTTTTGTAAAGATTGGAAGATAAAAGAGGTAAAATACCTAGCAAGATATAAAAAAAAAAAAAAAAAAAAAAGGTGGGGCTCACTCCTTCTCCATTCTTTTTGGTTTCTCCAACATGGAAAGTAACCTCCCTACTGCCTTCTCTTATTTTTTTTTAATTTTTTAAAAAATTTATTTCTGAGAGAGAGAGAGAGAGAGAGAGACAGTATAAACAGGGGAGGGTCAGAGGGAGAGGGAGATACAGAATCTGAAGCAGGCTCCAGGCTCTGAGCTACCCATCAGCACAGAGCCCAACGCGGGGCTCGAACCCAGGGACTGTGAGATCATGACCTGAGCCGAAGTTGGAGGCTTAATTGACTGGGCCACCCAGGCGCCTCCTGCCTTCTCTCTTCCTATCGTACATACTAGGGAGACCACCTGAATGTACTATATCTGAGGTGATATATTCCTGCTTTTATCTTCCAACAGTATATAAATTATTAATAGTCCACTACTCAACATGAATGTAATATAACCTAATCAAGTATGTGCTCTTCAGGTTTAAAAGTAGCCTCCAATAGTGTTGGCACTAAGAAAAACACCACTGTGAAAACAAATCCCTGGGATGATTTTTGAAATAGGTTTGATCTACCAAGAACTATGTATATTACTTAGAGTAGATCTATGGTCTCAAACTCTGGGAATCCTGGAATCGAAAGGCTAGAAACCAGTGGAGTGTCTACAGTTCACTGAAGACTGTCCCTACCTTCCATCCTCCTCCCCACTTTTCAGCAGCCCTCTCATCCCACATACAAAGAAGAGGAGAGCTGATCTGAAACAGTCACATTCTAAGTCAATTTTTCTACACCAGCTTTTCTCCCCAGGTACTGGGAAAATAGTTGTTCTCATTAAAAGCTTTATCTTGGCCTTTCTTTATAGTCTGGGGGTTCCCAGTATAAAAGCAGGCTTGCTCTCAAGTTCCAAGTACAAGGAGCTTGTTTTGCTTCTATCGTCTTTATAATACCAAGATCAGACAGAAGGCTCTGCCTATTCCACCAGGGTTGTGCTTTGGGGTTTGCAGCCAAAGCCCCAGCCAATAATAAAGGGTTCATGGGCCTTTGTTTCTCTGTGTACACATTTTCCCTGATGATCTTCTCAAGAAAATATTGGGCTGAGGACAGGGTTTGGTGTTCCTGAACAGTATGGATACACATCTCTTAAATACACCCCAACACTCCATCCCTAAATCTCATTTCTTTACTGTAAATTGTGTGGTTGCCCAACTAGGAAATGGCAGAAGGAGGAAAAAGAGAAGAATGACTATTTCATAGCTTAACTAGGTATTGCTTTTTATTTCAAGACCACATAAGAAAAATAATCTTAAAACTTTTCAATTACATGAAGATATCATTTGCTCATCTGTTAAGCTAATTTGTGGGACTTTTTTGGTGTAATAGACACCAAGACATTTTCTTATGTCTTACATCATTAACAAATCATACAGAATTACTAGAATAATTACTACAAATATTTTAGTTTCATTTTTAATAGAAGCTCTGATTGCCCTTTAGGTTATCTTCAAGCTGTGACTTACAAGAATATTTCCGAAGGCTAAACTTAAAAACCACTGGCCCAATGTTTAAGAGGTCTAAAAATAGATGATAGAGAGATAGAGAGATAGATAGGTAGGTAGGTAGGTAGGTAGATAGATAGATAGATAGATAGATAGGAGCTATTGCTTGATCACCTACAGAATCCAAAATTTAGGCAATTCACTTATAGTGTTATTACTAATGAACATTTATGATGTGATCTGAGATTTCCATAATGTATAAAATATGAAAGAGTACATGCAAAGTCATTAAATAAGACAAGATGCCAAAAGCTCTGTGGCTACATGATTTTACATTTTGAACACTCTTCTCCTTTGGTTTATTCCATTTTAAAAAATACAAAATGAAAACAGTCCCCTGAGGGTGAAAATTTGATTTTCTAATTTTTCCTTCCAAATATAGACATCTTACCACCATTAATGCAAATGATTCTGCAAAGCAGCACATTTACAAACGGCTATTAAACTAAATATAACATTAAGTACAATCCATTAGTTCTGATTTCCTAAATAGGATGAAATTTCAAGTACTGACCTAGTTTAAAAATCAACTTGTCAAAATCTCTAGTCACATTTTCTTATGTCTTACATCATTAAAAAATCATACTGTCAATATGTTTATAGCTATTTACAGTTTTTAAAATACTTTCACATTTACTACCTTACTGAATTCTTATAGCAAGCTTATGAGAAATACATTATTAAACCATTTTCCAGATGAAAGAAACTGAAGTTCTAGAAGTTGAAGAGATTTCATGAAACTCATACAGCTAAATGGCCAAGCCAGGACACAAATTCTAACTTTTAATGCTCTGTCCACTTCACTAAGAAACCCTTATATTTCTGATGAATATACTTTGCTACCTAAAGTTTAAAAGATACTGCCCTGAAACTTCTAAACCTCTTATAGAGCAAACCAATGTCAAGCACCTACAATAGTTTAGTTTACAATAGTAAACATTAGTTTACAATAGTTTACAATGGTCTTTAAAATTTTTCATTGAGCACATCTATAGCATTTAATAGGATTTAATACACTAAAATGGATCAGGGAGAGAAAGAGGGGCAATGCAGAAAACCCAAATAAAGAGAACAGCACCTTAAAAAGTATTTAAAGTAAGTAAAGGATCTGTAAACTCTAGATGCTATGGGAGTTAAGTAATGTTTTTCAAAAGCTATTTTTTCTTGGGGCACCTAGGTGGCTTAGTAGGTTAAGCATCTGACTCTTGATTTCGGCTTAGGTATGATCTCCTGGCTGTGAGAACAAGCCCTGCATCAAGTTCTGTGCTGAGCATGGAGCCTTCTTGGGATTCTCTCTTTCCTTTTCTCTCTCTCAAAATAAATAAACACCTAAGAAAAGTTATCTTTGCTCTTTTGTTATGTCATTAACTCCACTGTACACACAGACAGGTCATCTGCTCCATGCATCAAGGAAGCAGACTTGAAATACTCATTAGTCAATTCAGTTGGGCGTGCCCTCTGTCTGGATGCCTGTCTTCCTTGCCCTTCCCCTTAGGTGCTAAATAAAACTTAAGCCTCCAAACTCCAGCCAAGAATTACAAGGAGGATAAGCCTGACCCTGATGTCTCCAACTTTCCCTGATGTTTTATTATAGAACGCTAGCCTTCTCTCTGTGATTATACTTATTACAATGCATTCATTGATTGACTTGGCTGTGACTTTTATCTGAAAATTACCTTTTGAAAGAGTTCTAAAGAGCCTTATAAAAAAGGAACCACGTATTATTCTACTTTGTTCCCCAGTGCTTTATAAGGGGATAGCCTTACAGTAAGTGTTCACTAAACATCTGTTAAATGCACAGAATCTATGTATATGTGCTGCCGAAGCGAGCACAATGCACAGAATCTATGTGATCACAGCAGTGTCAAGGTATCCTTGTACTCCTCATAAATACAGGTGAGGACCCTAAAGGCCCAGGAAAGGCACTCCATTTAGTGGCAGCAAACTTGAGAAAGGTCCATGGTGAGAAGAAAAGAAGAATTACCTGTTCCAAAACTTACAAGCATAGTCCAGTGAAAAATAACTTTTATATTTGAGTTTCTTGGTAGCTACCATTCATTGTGTGTAGTTTTTTTTTTACAATTTTTTGGGACCTATTAGGAACATTTGAGAGGGAGTCCTGTTTTTGGAGAACAGCTATACATTGAATTCCTTCCTAATTTAAGATTTCAAATCTCTATTTGGTAAAACTGTATTCAAAAGCAACATCATTAAGAGGCACAATGGCCTTCAACAATAATTTTTAAATTATTAGGAGTAGTACTAATAATGACTACTAACATTTTTAAATCAGTTGATCCTGTCCAGATATCACACGAGGAACCCTGCATGAACTTTCTTATCAAATTCGCACATTTTTATAAGCAAATTATTATTGTTACTAGTTACCCATGAGGAAATGAGATTTAGATATTACACAACTGGAGGTCACAAAACTAGAAAAGGCAGAGCAAGGATTCAAACCAAAATCTGTCTATGTCCAGAATCCAAGCTTTACACCATCACCAAGCTGGTGATTGTTCCCCAGCTGTTTAAATCAGAGCTCTCAGCAAAGCTCAGTTCTTCCCCCTACTAATTGTAGAACATTGGGCAAATGACTTCATTTCTTTAAGTTGAGTTTCCTCATCTATTAAATGAGGACAATAAATGATCACATCATAGAGGTAAGGAGTAGATGTAATGATGTTTGAAACTGTTTAATAAGCACAGCACTAGTAAGCAACAGACCCCTCAATACTTATGTTAAATAGAGGAATACTATGAGGCTGTGAACCAAGAGAACATCAGTGGGGACAGAATGTTGAAAAGAGATTTGAGAAACACTAAAAGGCAGAACACAGAAGACTTGTTGAATGCCTGGATAGATGGAGTGAAGGAGAAGGAAGAGTCTAGAATGACACACAGCATTAATACTATATTTTTTTCTTTAAAAAATTTTTTAAATTATTTTATTTTTGTGAGAGAGACAGAGTGTGAGTAGGAAAGGTACAGAGAAAGAGGGAGACACAGAATCCAAAGCAGTTCTAGGCTCTGAGCTGTCAGCACAGAGCCCGACATGGGGCTCAAACTCAGGAACCATGAGATCATAACCTGAGCTGAAGTAAGAAGCTTAACCAATTGAGCCACCCAGTGCCTCAGAATTATATTTTTTCAAATGCCCAATGCTCCTTAACATCAAGTATTTCACCAATACTGATGAATAACAGATGCACCAGGGAAAATTTGGCTGAGCACTAAAAATACTTGTACCCTACAGTTTCACTTTATTTTAACCTAAGCAACAGAATGGTAACAATAATTATTCCCATGTTAGAGCTTTAATATCATCCTAAAATGCATGGGGAAAGAGTCACAATAAAATTTTTCTCTCCCAGAGAAATAAAGTAAAAGACAGCACCATATTTAATTCAGATATAATTTTCTGAATTTTAGGAGGAAATCTCTTCCCCGGTTTGTATCATAGACTTAGGTACATATATCCATCTAGTATAGTACTTTGGTAGGAAGTTAATTCTACCAAGTTTATAGATGCATGAATTTTAATTTGAGAAGTTTGCAGATACCTTCCCCACAGTAAGGCTAAAATATCAGATAAACAGAAAGCTGAGGCGAACATGGGTGGATCAGTGCAGCTATACAGTAAAACAAATATAATTCCTCACAATAACAGCACCATTTTATCTGCATTCCTTCAAAATGATACACTTGTCCTTGAATGACCATGTTTTCAGCAGGAAGAGAAAATTAAACTTTAAATGCTTTACTTCTAGCTCTCACCCTACCTATTAATATCTAAAAAGCAGTATCTGTGTATACTCTTCCCTCTGTTACTCCAAAAAGAAAGATCCTAAACATAGGGTTCCTTTCATTCTTTCTGCCCCACAATCTCCTGCTGCCACTGGGGGCGGGGGGACCCACTGCAGAGGGAATAGTCAAATGAAGACAAAACAAAAATTAGCATCACAGGATTAATGACTTCAAGAGAAAATTATAGTTTCAGGGGAAATGTTTCATGTGCATTCTCCTCTGCCCACATCCCAGACAAGGTAGCTAATAAAAAACACAGACTGCTCTTAAAAACAAAAAGTGCAGGGGATGAGAGTTGAGAAGGTGGGAGGCATTGTAGGCAACTGAGCGTTGAAAGCTAATGGCTCAACAAACACCAAAGAAGAGTGCTTTTCCTGAGTGGAAGCTGAGAAGATGCTGCCCACCACCCCCACCCTGTGCTCCATCCCAGAACAGTCCATGAGCCAGGCAGGGCTCTGCTCTACACACCACGCGGACGTCAGCGTGGCGGTTCGGGCTTCAACCTTCTACTTCTCTGTCTCCGACTTCACCTCTGCAGTTCCTTTCACTCAGAACAAGAAGGAAGAGGCAGGGCTCTTTTCAAAGCACAGAAGAGTGGTTCTAAACATGGGGTCCCTGGTGAGAATCCAGGGGCTCCATGGGGACTGTGAAATTACACGCAAGTTTCTGTGCCTACATATTTATTGTGCATTTCTCTGGTAAAAGCATCCAGGATGTCATCACAAACTAAATGGATCACTGACACTGGAAAAAGCATTAAAAACCACTGCTTTAGACAGTCTTTAAACTGAAAAAGTGCATAACAAAGGCCCAAACTGCTATTTTCTGAGGTTTAGGCCTTCGTATAGAGTTCATACTGAAAGCTTCTTGTGGTCCAAGAAAGGGTAAGTTCATACTAGGAAAAGAGATACACAGAACGCTGCAATGGGGAAAAGGAAGAACATGCCAGATGCTTGTCACTGGCAAGAACATGTTCCCTAGATGATTCCCGCAGAATCTGGGAACTAAATGGGGCCCAGAAAGGCCTAGTTCTGGCTGCCCTGAGTCCCAGAGAAGCTAAATATTCATTCAAGGTCACACTTCTAGAACAGCAGCAAGGACAGGGTAGCTGCCCTCTCCTGAGCCCTTCTGCCTCCATATCCACACACCACCAGGACAGAAAATAATTAAAAGAATCACCCACTAAAATACTGTCTTCAAAAAGCCAGTGGGTGAATGTTGTTAAATATAGAAATACTTTCCACTTCGCACATCAAATGTGGTAACAAAAATCAGCCTGTAAAACACTGGACAAAAGTATTAAAAAACCACTGCATTAGATAGTAGATATTACTCTTAAGACCTGCCTGGGTGGGCGCTTTAATATCTGACTACTTAGAGTCTAATAAGAAATCGTCAATAAGACGTCCATTTGCAGACAATAGAGGCAAAGCACACCATCTATTGACTTCCAAATGACTGCTAGCAGTTCTCTGAGAATTCAATACTGTCAGCTGGGAAACATTTAAACCAGGTCCTTCCAAGGCTGAGATGTACAAGGGACCATATGGCCCCAGCAGAACACTTCAAATAGGCAGCTGTATAGCTATAATTAAATCTGTAGTAGTCATGCTATTATTTATTTAGCAGATTTTTTTAATGTACCCTCCGCTGAGGTCTCTGGGAACATGTACCAAATTAGAACAATAGAAAATCTGGAAGATGCAGATAAAGAGAATCAAGGGGAGAATGAGGTTCAGACACAAAAGCAGACCACAGCCGAACAGAAGTGGCCCCGAGAGGTTCTTCACTAGTACCTGGTGGGTTCTGACTGAGCACCAGCATGTTACGACCACCTTACTGACATGAATATCGAGCCTCTGGCTCCAGGGCTATGTTCTACCTTTTTTTTGAATTTTGAATTTTCGAATCCCCATGTGCCATTCATTTGCAATTCATCAAAATCATAAAATCTTAAAAGAACTCAAAGACTATCTAGTCCAATTTCCCACCCAACGACTACAGTTCTAACACACAGTCATTTGCTTCTTGACGAACACTACAGTGAAAGCATTCAGTTCAAAAATTAACTCAAATGTCACCGCCGGCCACTCCCCAGCCCCCGGCAGA
Organism: Hyaena hyaena; assembly: GCF_003009895.1. NCBI lineage: Eukaryota > Metazoa > Chordata > Mammalia > Carnivora > Hyaenidae > Hyaena > Hyaena hyaena. The sequence goes on along the minus strand of NW_024081029.1, from coordinate 1,421,880 downwards.
ATTCATACTCCCTTCTCTGGGCTAAGACATCTATCACCCTACATTATTTATAGATTTATCTCACAGTCTGTAATCAGAACCCCTAAAAGGCAGAGACTGTGTCCTATCGTTTCTGTAGTCCTGACCTCTTGTATTGTGCAAAGGAGGACTTAATTATAGCCTCATAAATAAATTTGGGAGAGCTCAATTTCCTACTGAATTCATCTTTACGCTAAAATAAAAGCTGCCTCCATGAAACATGCACCTTCTATTGTATTTTACGTCTACAGTGACAGACAATCTATCTCTTTCACTACAGAGCAACCTTCATGACCTTTGTACCTCTCAAACCTTCTCATTTCCAAGAGTTTTGGCTAAGTTACTCCAATTATTCTTCTTAGGTTAGTGCCCAGGCATCTCACCATCCTAGTTACCATAACCACCACACCCCTGCAACTATTTCTGAGTAATGGGCATCTTTGAAAAATGTAATTCTGATGAAAGTCATAAACTTTCTATCCAAATACAGAATTTTTCCTATGTTCTTATTCACTTCATGTTTTGAATTTACATAATTTACCTTTACTATTTATTTTATTTACCTTTATTCTTGTTAAATTCCTTGTGGTTTCAGCCTATTAAGACCATTCTCCATCTTGATTCTAGGATTTAAAATGTAAATAGCTAACCTTGTCAATTTTGTGTCCTCTGAGAATCTGATAAGCATTCATTGTGTCTTAATCCAAATTGCTAATAAATCTGTTCAACGGGGCAGTATAAGCCAAAAAATGCCAAGGTATTAGAAAACTTTTCCATAGTTACAATGGTTACTAATTCACATATGTTAAGTACAATTTCTCTCCAGGTAAGAACCCTATAATGGTCACACAATCCTCAGTTCATCAAAATGCTTACAACATCATGACAAGCTTTATGGATGCCTATGGCAATCAAGTGGCCTGCTTAGAAAAGAAATGTGGTAAATAGATATTTTTAAGTTCTTTGATTCAACATACATAGCAATGATTTAGATCACAGGTTAGCAAACTTTGTCTCTGAAAGGTCAAATAGTAAATAGTTTAGGCTTGGCAGGTGGCATATAGTCTCTATCACATATTCTTTTTTTTTAAACAACACTTTAAAACTCTAACCATTCTTACCTTAACCATATTTAGACCACTGGCAGTCAGTCTATGACCCCTGTGCCATAGTTTGCCAGACATTACCGCATTACCTCTTCAATTCTGAAGCAACTAGTCTATTGGTGAAGACAAGCATTTGACCAGCAATTAAAATAGGAAATTATTCAATGACAGTTGTGGTAGATGTCATGAGGGAAAGGATAATGTGCAACTAGAGCTCATACCCACAGCCTCTAACCCAGACTGGACAGTCACCAAAACCTTCCCCGAAGAGGGGACATTTACAGAGGAGTGCATGAATACGCTGTCTGGGCAGGAAGAGCATTTTAGTCAGAGGAAACAGCCCATGCAAAGGCCCCGAGGCAGAGGAAACTGGCACCTTAATGGACTGAAAAGAACATTCGTGTGTTTGGAATACAGTCAGCAAGGGAACGAACCTTGCGAAATGACTTTGGAGAGAGAAATTAGGCAGGACAATATGAGGCTTTAAAGACCATGCTAAGACCATGCTAAGGATCCTGGGCTCATCAAAAAGGCAGTGGGAGGCCATCAAACAGCTTCAAGCCATGAGTGTTACTCTGTGCTCAGGGCAAAACCTATCTTGTATTCTCTATATATCTTCATAGTGCTTAATCAGTTTTCTACATTCTCAGACTTAAAAAGCATAATGGTTTGTATGACTGTAAAGTAATTCTTCACATACTGCTATTGACTGGCTAGCAGCTTGTTACCTTCAGAAAAGAAGCAAAAGAGAAAACACCACTATAAAATTTTACTTATATGCTCCTATGGGAACTATTTAACATAGAACCATTCTACATTGAGATCTATTCTAATAAAAATTAGAAATACCCCAGTGTTCTACTTTGCTACTTTCTCTTGAATTGCTGCTCCAAAAGTTAAAACTATATTGCTTTACTTATATTATTTGCTCCATTTTCCCTTTGACGGCTTTGTTTCATAGTTTATCCCAGTCCACTATTCACATGGAGGCAGGAGAAGACAGGGGGCAGGCACCTCATCTTTATCTGGTGTATTTCACATATATTATCTTGTTTTATTCTCATAAGAACCTGAGAGAGAAGGTTTTTACCCACTCTTTCAGAGACAGTAAGTATCTGCATAGGATCACTCAGCTCGTCAGGATGGAAGCTAGTATTTGAACCAACATCTCTGGGATTATAAAACCCAGACTTTTCTACTCCTTCAAGCAAAACACATTTCCTATTACCCAGACAATTCTGGGGGAAAAAAAGAAAAAAAAACCTCTAAATCTCCTATTCCATTGATTTCAATCCTTTTCTCCAAGTCCTTCCATGTTGAGATATTACAAACTAGGGGTTTGGATCAAAAAGGCACAGCTAAAGTGAGACAATATAGGGGCGCCTGGGTGGCTCAGTCGGTTACGTGTCTGGCTTTGGCTCAGGTCAGGATCTCATGGTCTGTGGGTTCGAGCCCTGTGTCAGGCTCTGTGCTGACAGCTAGCTCAGAGCCTGTAGCCTATCTTCAGATTCTGTGTCTCCCTCTCTCTCGGACCCTCCCCTGCTCAAGCTGTCTCTCCCTCTCTCAGAAATAAATAAAAACATTTTTAAAAATGAGATGATATAACCCACAGCACACGATTTAAACCATGAAGCCAGATGCTAGGGAGTACATAAGTATAGGAGCACACAGCCCCTACTATGACTTTAGAAAAGGTAGAATCTTCTAAAAGCCTTTCATTTTCATTGATTCTGTTTTTTATTTTAATAAAACCTGCATATTTCCTACTTTAATACATCTCTGAAAAATGAAAACCTATAGGGAATTTTTAGAAGTATAACTAGAAGCCAAAATGTGACATGAAGCCAGTGCTTTGAAAAGAATTCATTGCACTCTTCTGTGTTAGCAGGACTTTATTCCCAGAGTTCCCCAAAGACGTGGGGGCATAGGAACAGCAATGCCATCATCCCAAGAAAATCCCTCTATGACATGTTTTACAGAGGTTTTCACGATCTCCTGATGATAATGGTTATTCGATGAGAATCCTGCATTTATAAAAAGAGTCTTACAACTAATTTAAGTACTAGTAGCAGTTGTTATTTTTCTAAACAAGATCTTCCTTCCTGGGTGCAGTGTCTGGAGATCACATCTTAGAGATCATAATCCAACAAGGCAATAAATTATGCACCTAGTTTTTCTTCATACAAAACCACAATAGAGAGGTTACTTATTGAAATTTCTGGAATTCCCCTTGTTTATTTCTCACTATCACGAATAAGCTGCTATTAAATGGGCTTTAACCGTAAGTGTCATTTGTGGAACAATGAGTAATGCAATCAGAGATACCATGGGGAAAGATCAACATTTCATTCTGATCAAAAGGTGTTCCTGAAACAAATCATCCTAATACATAGCTGTATTTCAACTTGACTTGTTCTTTTTTATTTTCAAATATAGTTAGATGTTTACCATAATGCTGTCCTGGTGATCTAAACTATAGAAAAATATATGAGTAAAACAGGGTTATAATAATTTATAGAACTATAAATTCAGTAATAAGTCCCACTTAATGACAAATTCTTTCCAAATTTGATATGCCTTGACATTAATTTCTCACTAATTCCATACAAAGTGAAGTAGCTCGTATCTAAAAGTACAATGTTGAATAGTCCATAACTTGAAAAGCACTATCCTTGGGAAAACTTAGGAGTCCCATGTCATCTTGCAGTAGAACATCCTTCTGGGCTGACAGTTGGTTTTCCAATATGTCCTTGTCCCACACTACACTTTGTTTTAAATAAAGGGCAAAAAAAAATATATGGTGTTTTCTTTAAACTATGTCAATCAGTCAATTAACTATGTTCCATTGAGCTTTCATCATGAGAAAAACGTGTAAATGGATTGTAACAAATGAAAGAGCAAACTATATTTGAAATGTTAGCATTTGCATGATTGTCCCAGCCAAAAAAAAGAAATTTTAAATGTATGAGATGGGCAAGAATGTGCATTTCAAGAAACTGGTTAACCTAATGAAACACTCTCGTCAGTGATCATAGGAAATACTAATTTTTGAAGTCACCAGAATGAAAAGATAAGGGAACACTTTGAGAAATCACCTTTCTCAGAGAAACTCTCATTGCTTCTTGGTCTCTTGGCTAAGATCAAGTATAGAGAAACTCTCACACATTTTCTCACCCTTGAAAAAGAAGCACTTCTCAAGAAAGGGTAAATGGAAGCTAATTCACCATCATTATTCTCAACAGCAACTAATTCACACTACTGCTGCTTCTACCTCTCCTCAGACCCTCTGTCTCCCAATCCCCCATTCCGTAAGGAAGATGAAGACAGACATACATATAAAAAAAACAATAACAAACAAGTGAATCTTTGTGAAATGATGAATAGTAACTGCCAGGCAGTGTCAGAAATTCAAAACAGAAGTAATTAACATGAGCCAGAATGTTCAAGGATGTATGTAAGGAAAAATGTATAGCACTTGACTTAGGCCTTAGAGTAATGGAGTAAAGGTAGGACTTGAAAAGTAGAGAAGAAAAGAGACATTTGGGTCCAAGGGAAATGAGTATGCAATAACAATGTTCACAGAAGTACAATTAGACACATTTCATTAGACTGTGGGCAGAGCAGTGGAGTGCAAAAGTTAACAGTATGAAACCCCAAAGAGCCAATTAGCAATATAAATTTGAAAGTCAGGGAATGAAATCTAAAATGAAATTGACCTCCAACCCACCCAATCTTACCGCCAAACCAACCAAAAATAAAAACCAGTAGCACATTTAAAGAATGAAAAGGACAATTATAATTAAGTGTGTATAATATCTGAAAGTGTTTTAAGCATGTTCCTTTTCACACAACAGCCCTGTGCAAAAGGCGGTTCAGAATGGATTACAACACCTGTTATTTCAAAACAGGAAACCGAGATTCATAGCAATTTAAGGTCCAGCATGCTTATTTAAGTCTTCAAAGCTACTCCTGAGATCAGCTTCATTTACAAAAATTCAAATAATAATTGTTTTTCCTCTTACCAGAAAAAAATATGGAAGTTACAATGATAGGTACCTATCATATTTAATGGTCAAGAGTTGAATAGATCTATACGGAGAAGGAGTACTGAACAACCTGAAGGTCAAGGAACCATAGGGTGTTACAGTAAGGCACAAGTAAGTATCTATAAGTCAAGTGAGTATCTTATCTACCACAGTCCATGGACAAATCAACAAGCTAACTAATCGACTTTCGCAAACTCTACAGATTAACCATAAAAAAAAAATTGAAATCTTGGTGTATTTCATTAGGAGGATTGAGGACCATGATTTCAAGGGATGAGAAATCACATTATTTTCTATTTATTGGATAAACCAAATTATTCACTTGTACTGTTAAACTGCAGATAGTTACATCCCAATTTATATCCCCTATTTCTTACCTCTTTCTCCAAAGAAGACTATTTTATTTGGCTAAAACTCTTATCTTCTGTTATTTATGTTCTCTAAAATGGAAAGATGCTTCTAAAGTTCCTCGTTTCTCTTTGATTGATGTATCTGGCCCACACAGTTATCTTGTCTTTACTGAACTGCTGCATTTTACTGTCGGCACCACACAGTTTATTTGGTCTCTCCGGTGAGTTATAAACTCACAATCTAAGATCATATATTATTCTTTTTTATGCTTTTCTCATTGATCTCCACCAACACCACTTAGGGTACAGGCACACAACAAACTGTTGGTTCACTGAGTCTTTTAATCACTGCAGCAGCAGAAATGTCTGGTCACCATAAGACCCCTAAGAATTTTTTAAATCATTAGTTTATTTAGTAGTAATTCTGGTGATTAGCCCATTTAGCATGATGTGTGCCTCAAAGACAGACTGCAGGGCAATAACTCTCAATTTGATACCTGTGCCTTGGGACTTAAAAAAGACCCTAATCCAAATAGGCAGAATCCCAAATAGATGCTATTTAACTTTGGGGAAATTATTTAATCTCTTTGTGCTTCAAGTTTGCCAATATGTATAATGGGGTTGATCATACCAACCCCAAAGCATTAGTGTGAGTAAATGTCCAACTATATTAGTTGTTGTTAATTGTTGTTAATTATTCTTTATAGAGGAATAGACTGTGCTATCAGGTAAAGCCCTTGAATCAACAACAGTGCAGTTAATTTTCAAGTTCAAAGCTGTGACAATGTCTCCTTTTACAATGACTCAGGAAGTTCCTAGCCCTTCATATGTGTATGCATAGAACACTGATTAGGCAATAAGGTCAGTTTGGTATGATTACCTACAGTCTATCACATTGTAGGAAAAAAATCACTGCTGCTCTTTTGACTTGGCGACAGAGAAGCGGGGGCAAAGGACAGTTGTCATTTCAATTTAGTTCTAGGGAATGAAACCAGACCATTGGTGGTAACACATGACGAAAGCAGGAAGCTCTGCTGGTGATTGATAAGGTCATGAGATTCTGCTGAGGCAAATAAATCAACCAGCCACTGGATCAATCAGACAAGTGAGCTGGAAACAGTGGGAAGCCCTACTCTTTCTGAAGAAGAGCAAGAAAAACTTCCTCCCATGGCATGGCCTCTTCGTCAATCTACTCTACAGTGATCCCCTGTTGGGAGGGAAATAAAGAAACAGCAAAATCTGCAAATACTCCTCAACATGTAAAGAATGGCTCACTGATCTTGTCTCAGTTATCCCAGATGACAACACTCCTTCAAAGTTCCTAATAAAGCACTTCCACATAAGCTATGAACTTTTCCTTTAACTCGCTTCAGAGTCTGGATGGAAGTTCACTTAACAATCTCTCGGGGGTGGTGAACTGGGGAGAGGAAGGAGGTGCAGAGCCAAGCTGCAAATGTGTTGAACAGTGCTTCAGAGACAATACTTGTCCAACTCTTCTTGCAATTTTTCTTTTTGTTTCATGTGCTGACCACCAAGAAGGGCTCTTGAAAGGAAGCCATCCTTGGTTGCCAAGGATATTCCCACAAAGCCTAAAGGATTTCTTTGAGAGCTGGCGACAGCAACACCTTTAGCAGAAGCAATAAGAAACATACAGGTGGCCCCAGCTACTGCCGCTGGACTTTTCACCTCTTTACCTCAGAATATAGGAGGATTGGCCAGCCCAGAGATGCAATCAGACCAGGACAAGGAATCCAGTTTTAGCTTCGATATTTTAAGTTTCTGACAAAAAGCCCTCAAAGTGAGCTGGGAGGCAGATGCCAGTGACTGAGATTCTTTGCACTTCAGGGACTTGAGTTGCTAAGCTTTTACTGGAGTGAAATCATAAAGGAGAAACTCCAATCTGACTGGCATACAGTATCCCAGCAGTGGAGGATGGTTTATTAAGGTGTTTAAAAACCTAGAACACAAATTGGTATAATCTTTTGGGAACGTAACTGGCAATACACAGTGAGCCAGCAATTCTACTTATAAAATTTTCTTCTTATAAAAATTTCTCCAGAAATACTCACGAAAGAATGCAAAAAAAAAAATACAATAAGAATTTTTCTCAAAAGCTTGATTATAATTGCAAAGAAATGACAAAAGCTAAATATTTATAGTAGAGTATCATTTAAACAAAAGATGATTCTTGTGTACTATGGCCTGTAAAAAGAATAATGTAGATGTCTATAGCATTGCTGGGTTTTAAAAAATCCACCTGCAGAACAATATGATCCTATTTGTATTTTATATTAACAAGTATATAATTTTTATTCATAGAAAAAGCCTAGAGGACTCTCCATAACATTGATAATAGTGGTTATTTTGAGGGTAAGAATTTGTGAATTTTCACTGTCTGTTTCATTCATATTTGCTTTGTTTGAATTTTTACAGCAATTTTGTATGCTTTTGAATTAGAAAAAAATGAAGTTTCAAAAAAACAGAGACATAATACGTTACCACAGCAGGTAAAGAATGACTCCGTGTATATACTTACAACTATTATAAAGGGTTTTAACCAGGCCATTAGCATGTTCATCTTAAGGTACTGCTGTTTTCTGGTTTTGTAACAATTTGCCACTTCCAAGGGGGAAAATAGTTGTTTATCTTTTTAATGAAGTCATGGTCAGAAGTAGGTAATGTGTGGCATGAGATTAGACATCCATCAAAGATAATTGTTGATGGCATTCTATGACTCTCTCTAATAAATTCGAGGAATATTAGTGGAATGGGAACAGGTAGTAATGCTACCTACTGAAAAGACGAAACAAAGCATACAGTTATGAGGGGACCTCAAATATAAAACATGCCGGTTAATTATTTAAGACATACACCTGCCATCCCTTTTATTAAATGTCCCACACAGGAATGGCCTGCCGTTCTACTAGAGTTCAGTTCTTTCACAGGTACAGGTTAGGGTATGACTCAGGACCCTCTCTCCACTGCTCTGTCCTGTTCCTACACACTGATGCTCCTTTATGAACAATAAAGACTGAGATGCTTGTCTCTTCCTTGGAAAGGGCTGCCATGAAGGTTACAGGAATCAGGTGCTCCTGTGTTTTACCAGGTGACACACCACACGCCTGACGTCAGTCGACAGTAACATCAATCAGTAGGAGAACTGAAGATACAAATGCCATCACTCAAAAGCTCAGTCTCACTAATCTTGGTGGCCTATGACCAGTTGTAGTGCACTAAAATATTTTAATGTTATATTAATATTAATTAATAATTTCATCTAATTAATTGTACCTGTAAAGGGGCGCCTGGGAGGCTCAGTTGGTTAAGCATCTGACTTCAACTCAGGTCATGATCTCACGGTTCGTGGGTTCGAGCCCTGCGTCGGGCTCTGTGCTGACAGCTAGCTCAGAGCCTGGAGCCTGTTTCAGATTCTGTATCTCCCTGTCTCTCTGGCCCTCCCCTGTTCATACTGTCTCTCTTTCTCTCTCTCTCATAAATAAATAAAACATCAAAAAAAAATTTTTAATTGTACCTGTAAAGTATTTTAAGTAGGAAACTTTTTCTTTCTTAAAATATTTTGTGAAACAAAAGAACGTCCTTTCCTGACAGGAATAAGATCTTGATATCTATGGTAAATATATTAAAAAACTGGCTGTTGGGTCTTCGGAACTATCAGTTTAATGCCATGTGATGCTCATCCAATGCTTAATTATAGAAACAATGTCAGATGATCCACAACCTGGCAAATTCCTCTATCCTATCACACAGCATACTTAGTGATGTTTTTAAAATGAAAATCAGTACATACAACTCTCCAGGTAAAACTCCTAAAACAGTGTCTCACTACTCTTAAAATAAAATGAAAAGCTACCCCTGCGTAACTTCCCTGGCCCATCTACTGCTGCACACCTGCTATCATTGCTCCAGCCACTGTGAACCTGTTTCTATTTCCTCCAGTTTGTTGGATGCACCACATTCATTCCTGCCTCAAGGTTTTACTATTGCTCTTTGTGCAGTCTAAAAGCCTCTTCCCCCAAATCTTCTCTTCCCTGGCTAACCCTCCAATCTAAACCAGCTTTCCTGTACCTCTTCACATTACGCCGCTATGATTTCAGAGCAGTATCTGTGATTGTGTGAAATTACTCTGTTCATCTGTTTACTTGTTTTGTTTCTTTTTACTTTCTTTTTTTTCTTTTATAGTTTATTCTCAAGTTGTTCCATATAACACCCAGTGCTCATCTCCACAAGTGCCCTCCTCCATGCCCACCACCCCCTTCTTCTCTCCCCCCCCATCATCTGTTTACTTATTTTTATTGTTTATTGTCTACCTGTTCCAAAAAGCATGGAAGCTTTATGAGTCAAAAAATGCATCTGTTTCATTCACCTCTGGAACCCTAACTTCAAGAACACTTCCTAGCACAGAATATACTTTTAAAAGGAATGAATGCATTCAAACCACACCAGCATACAGTTATCAGGTGATTTAAAAGTTCAAATGTGGGAGGCCTGAGTAGCTCAATCGGTTAGGTGTCTGACTTCGGCTCAGGTCATGATCTAACAGTTCATGGGTTCAAGCCCCACATTAGGCTCTGTGCTGACAGCCTGGAGCCCCCTTCAAATTCTGTGTCTCCCTCTCTCTCTGTTCCTCTCCTGCTCATGTTCTCTCTCTCTCAAAAATAAAATCATAAAAAGATTTTTTAAAAAGTTCAAATGTATTATAACATGACAGTTACTTAAAACCATAGTTCTAAGATTCACAAAAGACTTTTTTCTTTACCTCAAAATACAAGATAGAGCTTAGTTTACTTCAGACAAGGTAATCTGCTTCCTTTTCAAGCTGACACAGAACCTGTTTTTAAATGAATGTTAGTCTTCTGATTCAAATAAACAGCTTTCGTGAAAGTATAGCATTATGAAAATGAAAAAATTCAACTGCCCCAATTTTAAGTGGGACACAAACTCATGAAATCAGTATATTAGTGCTTCTCAAACATTACTAATAACCACTGATTGTTAATTCTTTAAGAATATGGGAGAGAGCATCTGGTAGGAGAAGGAAGCTATAGAAAGTCAAATTTCTTATAGAAAAGGAAAAGATGGTGGTAAGTCATCAGTTTGTTAATTATCTAAACAGCAAACTAATGCTCTTTGAAACAGACTCCAAAGGTAAGCATTGCAGTGACTACACCAGTTCCCATCAGGAACACCTGGCTGAAGGCAAGCCGTCATCACTGAACCACAGGGAAAGTCATGGCAGCTACTCAAACCACAGTGACTAATGACAGCCAAGGACATGACCACCTCCTCACAACATGCCTTTGTTCTCAGGCTTTCACAGACGTGATCCCACGTGGAGCTCTCCCAACATCGCAGTGTTTCAATGGTCCCTAAACATGTGCTAAAGACAAGTATTATAACCTCAGAAAATATGAGCCTTGCTTAGCCACTGCACCTTCTCCAAGGAGAGAAGCAGGACCACCCAGTGCTCAGTGTGAATTCGAGGGCTTCCTGGCTGAGCTGTGAAAAAGAAAAGGAGGTGCTATAGTACTTTTCTGTTACTGTGCATAAGAAATAGCTATTAACGCTATGGAAAGCTTTATGTAAGCCTTCGGAAGGAAATCTTCAAAACTATGAAAAAATCATCTCAGCTGAATTTAGTTGACTCATTCCTATATCACATATGTGTAAGAAAAGGATGAAGGGTTGTTCAGTCACAAAATTATTCTTTCTGGGTTTCATTTTAAGGCAGTCAGGGCTTTAGGAATTTCAGACTTATGCATTATTTTAATGGTTTCATCCTCTTACTCTCTGACAAAATATTTAGAGCCAGGTCTATTTCTGCAAACAAACAAGCAAGAAAAAGAAAAAAAAAATACAGTACTTCAAAAATAGAAATCAAGACCAGCAAGTATTTTGGAAGACGAAAGGTAACAGGTGGTGCTTAAAAATGATTATAATACACTTTGGAAATTAACCTTAGGCCAAGTTCTACCAGTAGACCTATGGACAGGTTCTCAGATAAGCTAGCTAAATAATGAGCCCCACAGAAGTGATAACCGGATAAGAAGTTACAAGGTTATGCAGAGCAGTGTCTCCCTGAGAACCTGCAAGGTATTTCTACCTCTACTGCATCCACTGTTGTCTATGCACTGCAATTTCACTGAAGGTTGATCATGCAGTTGTGAGACGTGACTGCCTTACTGGTCAACCTGAAAAAAAGTCAAGCCCTTTTAAGGTCATCGTACCACTTAGCAAAGTACTTCCACCACAGTTAAAGCTAAGAGGTAAAATGAGAAAGATTGAAACAGAAATAGAATAAATTAATTGTAAGTTTTTTTAAAAACAGAAAAGGAATAAGGGGAGATAGAAAAACAAATCAATCTAAGGTAAATGATGAAGGTAACTGGATAATGAAGAAAAAAAATCCTCCATAGCAACAAAACAGAAGAGATTATTTATATAGATTTACAAGGAGATGAGCTCCAGATGTGAGGTTTTTTTTTTTTCTTTTTTGATCTACTTCTCCCCAGGTGCTTTTCTGCTTAATAAATATAACATCCAAGTTGGAATATTGTTGAGGCACTGAATCACCTAAATGTTGGCTATGCTCTTCTGCTGTTAACTATTTTGAGCTATTTCTCAATAAGGCAGCCGCTACTGAAATCCTAAGTACATAGTCTTGGCAGAACCAGAGAGAAAAAGTGCAGTCCACAGATTTGTTTCTTCTGTTTTCCCAAAACAGAATCTCATAAAAAATATGCCCTCAAATTTTGTCACTATGTGGCTGTCAAAGAAATTCTGCTCCTCTTCATAACTCTGAACATTAAACCCATAGCTCTCGTGCTACTGGGAAGTTATATAGCTCCAAGAAGTCAAGAGGCACCACAGCAACTGTTCGAATTATAGCCAGGCAGAATAATCAGTCAATCAGAAACTTCAGTTCCAGTCAGATGGAAGTTTTTTGGGACAACTTGGAAAAGCATACAGAGCAAGTTTGACTTTACTGCCAAGATCATTTCCAGGACATTGGCTAATTAATTATAAAAGCTTTTTCAAAACAAATTTGAGCCTGGCAATCTTTTTTTCCTACCCAAACAGAGAGGGGAAAAAAGGTTAAAAAATAAAAGCCCGAGTTTATTGTGTTTTTTTGGCCGTAGCTGCATCTTCTTTACAAACTCATTTTCTTCTTCTCATCCTGAAATGATCCAGAAGCTTTTGTATTTGATGTTACTAAAATAATAAGTACAGAAACTGAAAATAGTCATTGAATTCCTACTCTGCCTTGGGTTGTAGAAGAGATCATGGGTCAGTTACAAAAGTTCTCTTTAAACTCTTTGGTGGGAAGCAAAGAATGGAGTTTCTTCCTCTTTGTGGGATAAAAAGCTCATTGGATTAGCTATGGTTACTGTAATAGACATAACGTAGATGGACAGTTGCTCTTAAAATGACATACTGATCAACCCTCACTTTCTGGCTTGAAAACAAAGGAACAAAAGTCCTGAATTAAATCTTCCTGGTTTCATCTTAGTAAGTATGTACCACAATGAATATGAGATGCTCATGATAAGCATCAAAGATTCTGGTTTTAAGGACCACAACCACACAGGTTTTACAGCAAAATCAACGCCCCTAAATCATTATGCTCCAACATATTTCATCTAACACTGGCATCAAAAGCTTATGTAATATGCATCTTAAGCCATCAAATTTCCTCTGCATATGCCCAGATCTGAAGACACTCAGGGAGGGTAAGAAATTTCTCTTAGCCAGGATTTACCAGCTGCTTATTGGCAAATTCCTGGCAAGACAAGACTGTCCGTAATAAAAGCTTTTTCCAAAAAACTTCTGCCAAGCAGATATTCCTAACTCTGCCTTACGCAAGTATCAAGACCCCTGGCAAACCACAGAAACAGAAACTTACTGGTAAATATTGAATGGAGCCAGAATGTGCCCAATAGCATTGAGGGCAACTCTAGATAAGTCCTAGTGGGCTGAGCTTTTCTGCTACTGGTATGTAGCTCCCAAGGTATCCAATATTTAAATGACCTTCTGCTCACTTCAAGGGGCAGGCAAATGCAAGGGAGGAGATTGATCTACATTAGCTTATGAAGAAAGCAGTACTAGGAGTCAAGAATCAATCTCCATGTAACAGGGAGGTAATTAAACCTGAGGGAAGCAGAAAGTTCCTCTTCTGAGGAACACAAATTAAAGTCAGAAGGACATTACTAGATTCTGAAGAATCTTGAAAGTCAGGAAGGGAATTCTGAACTTAACTGATGGGAAGCCATTATAAGCTTTTGATCCAGGAGAGAAATACAAGGGCAATAAATAATATGAAAGGTAGATTATTGACATGGGAGAAAAGAGACAAGGGATTAGTTCCACAGCTTTTCTAGCAATCCAGTCTGAGATGATGAAGGCCCTAATAGGGTGCTGCTGAGGAAGGGAAGGAGAGAAGAATCCAAAAGCCACTTCACAAGAAAGAGTACAAATTTACGTTTCCTGTATGTTTTTTGAATTCACTAAAGCCTATAAACCTTTGCTACTGTAAGTGCAGCCAGTGAAAAGGCATATTGTCATAAATAAGGCTCCCCTCACCTTAGAATGTATAATTCAGATTTATTTGTTCAGGTGGAAATTTCACCCAGTTAGTCCAAAGTAACTGGTTTTGTTTTTTAGTGTAAAGTACAAAATTATACCTACTCACCATTCTCTATGTCCAGATACCCACCCAATGGGGAAAAATGGCCCAGATCCTATCATATTCTTTTTCAAAAAAAGCAAATCAAGATCAAAACCGAATAGCTCTTTACGTCAAATAGGCTATGTTTTCATAGACAACGTACATACAGCTAACAAGGCTATCATTACCTTTGCCTGAAGTATCTCCCTAAAGTTAACCATGGCCAGCATTTCTTAGACCTTTAGAGTTTATCAGTGTACTTTCTCCTAAATTGTATCTTTTAATCCTCACAATAACCCTGCGGTAGGGATTATTATTACTATTTTAAAGCTCCAAGACTTAAATTGCCCAAGAGAATACATGTGTAAGGGCTGGAATCAAGACTAATTCTTATCTTCGAATTTCAAATCCCTCCACATACTGCTTCCCCTTTCCTCAGAGGAAGTGCAAAACAAAAACAAACAAAAAATTCCCATCCACACATATCAGTTCATTTTAAGTTGGGAACCATCATTTCTAATCTCATTCCAGCATCTTCTACATACACATTTAATCTTACATTTCAGGAGTAAGATGTCTTTGCTTACCTGGTCCTTCTCTGGTTTATCAGAAATGTCATTCAGACTGGAGGAAGTCAGATTCCTATGGGTCATGGCTGGGCTACCTGAAAAAAACAAAAGTAAACCCTAATTAAAGACTTCTTTTCAAAACCGCAGGGACTTTGGTTTCATACTTCATAAACACTTGTAGATGATGATGGGAATGGCAATGATGCTTTAGCTCCCCTGGGATTACCCTGAAGAGTTTTCCAGAGACCAGGTTGGAACACAAAGACAGTTAAAAGAAAAGTATATAAAATCCCAAATGCCATTTTTAGATCTTACTGCCTCGCTAGAGTCTAGTTCAAGAGGAGTTATACTTTGAAAGAAACATCTAAAACGGTAAGCATAAAAAAAATGTACTCCTGATTTGGTTTGCCTTCTGTCACTGCCCCTTACACACAGCCTAATCCACCTGGTACCCTCTCCTTTTCCCACCCCCACCCCCCGACAGAGATGGCCTCTGTCCTCACGTCAGCAGAGCCGGCCCCGGATTACAGGACTGGACCTCCTTTCCCCAGGAATCTGCAGTCTTTCCTAGGCTACTGCTCACTCTGATCAATCAGAAAACCCATCTGTGGTCCCTTCTCCAGCTAACACTTTAACCAAGATTTCTCCTTAATGGGTATCTGATCCAGAATCCCCATTCTTCATCTCAAAGTAGTGCTGTCGTAGTCTCCTTACTTCTTGCATTCCGATTTGCCAGACTAATATAAGCATATTCTCCTTTCCTCTTAACATGCCAATCTTCTTATTCACATTAAGGAATGGGTTTCATTGGGAACACTTCATGGGAACCAAGCTCCCTGGCAATACAGTGGCTGTAGGTCAAATCTATGGGCAACCTGGCCAATGACTTCAGACACCATCATACAAGAAAAGAGAGGAGGGAAATTGAGGAGAGTGATAGCCCATCTTTAAGTAGACTATGTTAGCCAAAAGAATAACATTCTGTTCATTCTGCAGTTGGACCTGCAGTTGGACTTGAAATTTCTAGGCTTACTAAGCAAAAGAGTAACTTTTCAAAGCCACGGCGTTTGACCCAACCCCTGCAGGGTGCTGAGTAATGCATTCATCATTAATCCTCAATGATCTGACTCAGGCTGGTCTTCACACCAAAAGGACAAGGGTTGAAAAACAAGCCCCAAAGCTTGAATTCAGCTTCACAACCACTTCCAAATTGTTTTTTAGATTACAGATTTGAATTCCTTCAGAGAGACACTTCATAATTTTATAACAGACTAAAATCTACTTCTAATAATTTGATGTCTAAATAGAAGCAGGTCTAAGTGATATAATTGTCTTTAACTACTAAATGAGAAAAATCATAATTTTCTTGACCTGGCAAGACAGGGTGTTTTCCACTCTGCTGCATTTCATTGAGTAAGCATGGCCTAGATCTCTTAAACCCTTTACCTGGTGGGACATTTTATTCTAGGAAAATTTGAGCACAGGGCATTTTTCAAAGGAAAGTAACATCTGAAAAACTGCTTTATGAGCAAAATTAAAAGAACCTTTTTAAAGGCCACATTTTCTTCTTTGAACTGTACACCAGGTTTCCAATGTGCACTCAAAAAAAAGATACCAGGTAGAAACGTGAATACTCCCAAATAATGATGGGTTTGCAAGTAATATGGAATGAGAAGTAGCTATAATTTTGACTTTACATTTAAAGCAAAAGCAGTTTTTTGGACTAACTGGTTGGAAATTCTACCTGAATAAGTGAAGAAATCTGAACAATATATTCCTAAAGCAAGGAAACCTTAGCAATCCTAATCATAAATTAAAAATAGCTTATGTAAATAAAGAGATGAGATTGATTTTTTTTTAATATTTGTTTATTTATTCTGAGAGAGAAAGGCACTCCAGCTAGAGAGAGGAGGAGCAGAGAGAGAGAGGGAGAGAGAGACTCACAACCAGGCTTCCAGCGGTCAGCGCAGAACCATGAGATCACTACCTGAGCCAAAATCAAGAGTTGGATGCTTGATTGAGCCACCCAGACACCGCAAGACCAATTTCTAATTATCCAACCAACAGATGTAAGTGTCAGTACTGAAATAAATTTTTTAATGTTTTGTTTATTTTTGATAGAGAGAGAAAGACAGAATGCAAGTGGGGCAGGAGCAGAGAAAGATAGAGGGAGACCCAGAATCTGAAGCAGGCTCCAGGCTTTGAGCTGTCAGCACAGAGCCTGATGTGGGGATCCAAACCCATGAACTGTGAGATCATGACCTGAGCCAAAGTTGGACACCCAACAAACTGAGCCACCCAGGCACAGTGCAGTACTGAAATGATTTGAAAGAAGTTCATTAAGTAATTTAAATGGTCTAGAAAGTATCCTAAATTCATTGATTTGCTTTGGAAACTATAAATACTGCAAAGGTACATTTTAACCCAAGCACTGTCTTAACTTTTGCAAAATCTAAATAGGTAGAAGCCAAATGAATAAAGTTTTTATTACAATGATAATCTTTACTGATGTCACAACTTTTCCAAGAAACCCCATATACTGTCTCATCATTTCTCTCATGATAGTATGGCTATATTTGTATTAGATGGGGTGGGGGGGGGGGAGCTGGGATCCAAGTAAGATGCAGGAACCAGATGGGGAAAAATAGGTCAATGCTGAGAAACAATCAAATCTACTGTTCTTCCTACCTGTATCTGATTCTCATTAATAAAGGTAATATTAATAGTTTCTCTGATGTGTAACTTTGTAATACAGTCGAAGAAGCCAGAAGTCAACGTTTCTAGGTAAATCCTGAGCAAGATGATAAATATACTTCAATGTTTTCCCACCTCCTCCCTAGTAAACTCCCCACCCTTACACCCAAACACCTTGAAATCCAAACAAATGCTTCCCAATGCAGTGGTCCCCAAAGTGTGGTGCCCACACCAACAACATTAGCATCACCTCAGCACTTGTTAGAAATGCAACTTCTTGGGACTTACCCTAAACCAACCAACTACAGTAGTCCCCCTTACTGTGCTGTTTCAGTTACCTCTAGTCAACTGTAGTCCCAAAGCAGGTGATCCTCCTGATGAACCATCAGAAGATCAGTAGTAGCCTAACACTACATCACAGTGCCTACGTCATTCACCCCACTTCTCATCAGGTAGGCATTTTATCTTCTCACAGAAGTGTGAGTACAGTACCACAAGATATTTTGAGAGAGAGAGAGAGAGAGAGAGACCACATTCACATGGCTTTTATTATAGTATGTTGTTATAATTGTTTGTTTTATTATTGGTTGTTGTTGTTAATCTCTTAACTGTCCTTAATTTATAAATTAAACTTTATCATAAGTCTGTGTGTATAGGAAAAAGCATACTATATATAGAGTTTAGGCATCCACTGGGAATCTTGGAACATATGTCCTGCATAAGAGGGACTACTGTATAATCAAAACTCTGGGTATGGAGCCCAGTAATGCAGTTTTAATCTTTAAAGTAATTTTGAAGCATGCTACAGTTTGAGAACCACTGCTCTAAATAAACCAGTTATCTTAACAGAAGGGTGTGTCTTGGGATCTGAATGAAAAGAAGTGAAGTGTATGTAAATTGAGGTAGGCAGAGGGGTAGTCCTGATAACCTTGACCTCCTCCGAGACACCACTCTAAACTACTGTATCTCAAGCAAATCATTCAGTTAGCAACCTTGCCTCAGAAACACAAAGAGAGTGTCTTACTTGGCTTTTCCTGGAAATCCTCACCGACACAATCAAATAAATAAATAACTTTGTTTGGGAACCTCATCGTTTAATCAGCCTTTTCCAGAAACATACCACCCAAATCAGAGAAGACAAGGACAAAAGCCAAAAGAGATTACAATCTCGATTATATCTAGAATCAGAAATTTGTGCACAGTATTTTAGGAAACCTGGGAAGCTGTTATGCAGCTGATCCCTAACAACTTCTATTGGTGATATTTTGCACCTGACATTCACTAAGCCATAATATCAAGATAAATCAGTGCTTTCTATTTACAGTTTGGGCCTATAATGTAAACTCATTATATTGCAATCCTAAGTGAGTGGGGGTAGTAGAAGAAAATGTTAGCTTATACCAAAAAGGTGAAATGCAAGAGTACCCTGAGGTATGCTACTTCTTGCACAGGCTGGGGACTCATTCACTCAAGGGTAACCACTACTCAGCCATTTCCATCAAAATCCAGGGCATACAGAAGAGGCTGCATGGCTCAATCATTAAGCATCTGACTTTGGCTAAGGCCATGATCTCACGGTCCATAGTTTCCTGCCCCAGTTTGGGCTCTGTACCGACAGCTCAGAGCCTGGAGCCTTCTTCGGATTCTGTGTCTTCCTCTCTCTCTCTCTGCCACTCCCCACCCTGCACTCTGTCTCTGTCTCTCTAAAATAAATAAAGATTAAAAAAAAATTTAAACAAACAAACAAAAAAAAAAATTCCAGGGCATACAAATGTCATATAAGTGCTCTTGGTTCAAAGAAACTTTTTTTTTTTAAGCTTGATTTCTACAAAAGAAGAATCAATCTCGGGTGCATAATCACAATTAATTTCCATATCACTGTTTTCTGGCCATAAGAAAAAGAAAAGTTTGGTGACTCACATTTTTAGGCAGTTTCACACAATTAAAGACAATTTCATTTTGAAAGTACACACTTGGCAGGTACATACTGTCTTCTATAAAAATTAACTGCATTCTGTACTAAGTTTGAAAATCATTGTTATTCTTTAGCACATATGTAGCAATGCATAAAGTCCTTTGCAATAATATCTATTAGATAGATACAATAAAAAGGGGTGAGAAGAACTTAACGCATAGAAGAAAGATATTTAAATGTGTACATATTAGATAAAAATGTAAATACATATGTAATACAATTAACACATCAATCCCCTCACCTCATATCTTTACAATGAAGCAACAGAGAACCTCCGAACAAGCTAAAACAAAGATAACCTGGGGTATGAAATAAGATGTATTTTTTTTTCTTAATAATAATTAAATACTGATTTTAGCATGAAAAATAACTAAGGTAACATACATAAAACGGACATCGAGGAATCTGGTGTCCATGTCAGAAAAATCAGAGGTATGGGTCTGATCTGCTGCTTGAGACCATAAGACTGATAATAAATGTAGTTTTGGAAGAATGCATGCTAATGTGCTCTGTACTCCACTGACTCACTGATATTCTTTCTCCCCACCCACCTTGTTGACGAAACAACTCTACCAGAAACTTAGATAAAGACACTATATCTAAGATTAAGCAGCAACTAATCCTTTTAAATACTAAGTACTTTAACTTACATTATCTTACTTAATGATCATATAAGCACCTTGAAGTTAGTATTCTTCTTATTAGCACTTTAAACATAAGCAAAATGAACTTCAAGGAGGTTAAGTTCATGGTCACACAGCAAGTAGTAAAACTATGATTTAAATCTGGATCTCTTAATACCAAGCCCTCTGCCTCTGAGAAAAAAAACAACTGGTTTTTCTATGTTATTTACATAAATAAATACACAAACCTCACCATTTCTAATAAAGAGAAAATGTAATATACAACCAAAAAGAATATATTCTATTTCCATGCCAATTACATACAATATAATGTCATTAAGAATATTTAAGGCAGAAACATTCTTGGTTTCCAATTTGGCTATTTCCAAAAATAGAGTATATATATATCTTTACTTTTTCATTTTCATAAAGAAAAAAAGGGAGAGAGGGGAATTGAACTCAGCTATGCTGTTTGCCACTGTGTTTAAATAGCAGCCCAAAACCACAGCTCTGTGACAAAGGAGAAAGGATGTAGTAGCAATGTAATTATAAAAGCAATAATGTCACATACTTCTCAATGTCCCACCTCAGGATCATAGCCAAGTATCCGTAAAATTCCACAATGTACATAGAGCCAACTCTCCATTATTTCTATATTGGTTTTCAACCATGCTTCTACCATACTTCAAGTTACTCCAACTGCAATTTCTTCCCATTTCAACCACTAAAAGCAGGAATATAAGCAGACAAGGAGAATAAATCAGCTGGGATACTAGCAATGAGTTGGAGAAACTCTAAAAGAATTGCTAAAAGAGAAGCTTGGATTTTGTCAGACCAGTTCCCTAGTCTTCCATGGCAACATAATATCAAGAGCTGCCCCTACCAAAAATAATAATAAAATAAGCATGTCATTAACACTTCCAACCCATTCTTATTCCTGACCTCCAAACAAAGAAATATTTAAAATGGGGGAGAGGGGAAGGGCGGTGATGGGCATGGAGGAAGGCACTTGTGATGAGCATTGGGTGTTATATGGAAACCAAGTTGACAATAAACTATTTAAGAAAAAGAAAATGTAAATATTAGATGAAGGAAACTTAAAAATACCATCAGAAGGAGCTCTTTGAAAGAATCATAATGGAATATCAGTTTGTATTTTTTTTTTGCTTATTTGATTTTTAATTGTTTTGTTTAGAAAATTTTTGTTGTTCATGATTTCATATAAAACAAACTCCAAGAGACCAGAGTCAAAGCCCTAGGTTTGTCTTATTCACAGTTTTAGCCTCAGAGCTTGGCACTAAGTGGCACTTAATAAATATTTGTGAATGAATGGATAATAGTAACTGGGTATCATTTTACTTCCATTTGGAGTTACTAGTATAAACATTACCGTTCAAAGTCCAATTCCTATGAAGGGAGATGCTGTGTGCACACTCCAAGAGCCTTCAGACTTGGAAAGCCTTAGAGTAAATAAGGAAGAAGTGTGTAGCTGGCCCAGAACTAACAGAGTGGAAAGACTCTGCCAAACTGGCTAACAGCCTGTCAGTCAGCAGTGGGAACAGACGTGAGAAGGAATGAAGGGGAGAAGAGAGAAAGCCCCTGTGAAGGAGGGATCGGCAGGTGAGAATGCGAGGATAAATAAGGGAGGGTGTCTGGACCTCAGAGAAAGGAAAGAGTAAAGTTTTCAGGAACTAAAATAACTCAAAGAATGTGATTAGCCTGGAAACAAATTTAGAGGAAGGAAGAAGGCATCAAAAGATCCAGATAATTATCAAAGTATGTGACAAAAGTGCTAGCCAGAAGCTGAAGTCATCCCTGATGTAAGGGACAAAGGGAATGCAGAAGACATCTGATGGAGTGATGGGGCGTGTGCAAGAAGCCAGGCCACAGCACAGCAAACACCTGTGCCAATAAATCCTCACCAACACTGTTCTCTTCTTTCAAGGATCCTTCTCTACCCTTCTGAGGTCTCTGCTCTTCACCTGCTCCTTGATAATTTATCCAGCCACAACTTCTTTGATCCCATTCTCTGTTTTCGAATTTTCTGACTACTCTGGGCTTTTCCCAAGGCTGAATGTTGGGTCTCAGTCATCTCAATGGCAAATACGCAAGGTTCATCTCTTCTAATTCTTTTTCAATTTCAACCAGCAAAAGCAAAACGCTCTAATGATAGTGACTCCCGTTCTAATAATATTGCACTAGATATTTAATTTTTATTATGACCTAAAACAAGTAGTTAATTTAAAAAGAATCATTCTTGGGGCATCTGGGTGGCTCCATTAGTTGAGCATCCAACTTCGGCTCAGGTCATGATCTCACAGTTCCTGAGTTAGAGCCCCACGTTGGACTCTGTACTGACAGCTCAGAGCCTGGAGGCTGCTTCGGATTCTGTGTCTCCCTCTCCCTCTGCCCCTCCCCAGCTCATGCTCTCTCCTTCTCTCTCACTCAAAAATAAATAGACATTTAAAAAATTTTAAGTGAAAAGAATCATTATCTCCCTGCACACACACATTTTAAAAAGACATATAAGTCTCTACTCAGATGAGGAAACACTCTGGCACAAACGAGGATGGGAACACTTACTAAATAGTATAGTTCCCATAAAGTACTTCAAGGAATCTGTGCTCCCTGTGACTATATACAGTATTTGTGATTCTCTAATAGTTCTTTCTCTGTGTCTCAAATGCACGCATATGCACACACACAGTATAAAACAGACAAAATGTTATGCCATCCAAAGTACACAGGTGGAAGTATCTAAGGTAATTTGTGACCTTATCTCACATGACTAGAAACAGAAAAGAACAATACCGTCAGCAAGCCACGCTGGCTAGTAGGAGGATAAATAGGAAAGACTAATGGTAGATTATGACAGAAGTAAACAAACACCCCACTGCCTTTGTGCCAAATAGGCAATGACCCAAAGTGATTTTACTAAATGCCCTGAAGCCAAGTTGAGGAGGAATTTCAATATGTTCCTGCAGCCACATCATTCCAAGCACATGTACTGATTTCATTAAGTGGGGCCTACTCTCGTATATCTATGTAGACACCAGATCCAAGCTATGGTAAAATTTTGCTAATTCATATTACTGGAGAGATTCTCTGAATTAATGAAGTATCTAAATTTAAAATAATTTAAGAAGGCTACCAGTTCAACTTATAATATGATTCAGCCAATGAGTTTATCCCTCTCTCTTCCTAGATACTTTTGAAATGATCGATTCAAAAAAATTACTTTTAATGACAATGTAAGGCCACATCAATTAAAAGAACTGGTAAAAGACCAACAGAGATAAGAGACCAAAAACTTTCCAGAAGAAGAGCAGACAGAGTATTAGAGCCTGATACTAGTCACACCATTTAGAAATTGCTGTGTAAAATATGTGCAGAGAGGCATGTAGTCAAAAAGGAAGGATATTCCCTGCAAAACTCTGAAAATTTCCACACGCTAGAAGGTGTCCCAAGTTGCAGGCTAAAAAGGGATGTGTTTATGGAAAGTCTATGCACAGAACGTTTACCATCCCCCAGGCAGAACACCCAGTAGCCAAAGCATTTATACCACATGGCTCTTTGCCAAAGAGGTATTCAGAAAAGACCAGGGAAACTAGTGCAGAGCCAAGTCTTCTTACAGGACCCCTCAGGATAATCATCCTTACTCTAAAACAAATCCTCCTTTTTTCTTTTTTTTTTTTTTTTAAATGTTTATTCATTTTTGAGAGAGAGAGAGAGAGAGAGAGAGAACACAAGCAGGTTAGGGACAGAGAGAGAGGGAGACACAGAATCCGAAGCAGGCTCCAGGCTCTGAGTTGTCAGCACAGAGCCCGATGCAGGCCTCGAACTCACAAACCATGAAATCATGACCTGATCTGAAGTCGAATGCTCAACTGACTGAGCTACCCAAGCACCCCTAAAACAAATCGCCTTTGTTAAATACAAATGAACAATTTGTATTTAGCCAAATACTAAAGCAGACACCTAAAAAAATTAAAAAAGAAATATAATTTAGAAAACTTAAATAAAAAGCCTTATTAGTATATACAGAGATTTGAGAAAATATTGCATTCACAGAACATAAACAGGATGTTATGAAAAATGGAACAAGGAAAATATTTTAGAGTTACAACTACTTTTAAAGAACACAAATGGTTGCAAAAATATATATATAAAGGTATGAAAATCAATCAAGAAAACCTTTCAAAAAGTAAGGGGAGAAGGAAAAAAAAGAAGATATGGAAAAAAGACCAGAGGTACAGAGGATCAATCCAGGAGGGCCAATATCTGACTAATCCGGAACAAGGAAAATGGAGGAGAGAATGCTATTAAAGAGGATATCCCAGATCTAGAAAACACGTTCTTCAAAGCACAAGGGTCCCACGGAAATATACCACAATCTCCCCCTTCCCTGCCACAAAGACACACAAATCCAGCCCTGTAGGTAGATGAAGCACTGGGAAATCACAGAACACCGACAATGAACAGAACATCCTACAACTCTCCATCTAGAAAGGAAAAGAAGAATGAACTGGGCTTAAGCACAGAATGAGTGGAAGAAAATGTTCTGAAATGTTTCAAAGTTCTGAAAGAAAAATTATTTTCAACCTAGAATTCTACACTCATCCAAATTATCCATTGTGTGAGAAAACAATGAAACTTTCAGAACAACAACAATAAATCCTAAAAAATGTCAACCTTTACATGCCCTTCCATACAAAGTTACTTGAAGTGTGAGTAAGTTAGTAAAATGAAGGAATAAACTAAGAAAAAGAGGTATATGATCTCCAACTCAGGAGGCATAATGAGAGTAAATGCCCAAACACCAGCTCTGCAGCAGCTCCCCTGTGGAGCAGGAGAGACGGATCTGCAAGTAGAAGGCATCTTTGGGCTTATTATTATCCTTAAGAGACTGAACGAGCTTGGGAATACAGTAACAATAGGTAATTCCTCAAAAAGGCAATTTAAAACTCTAGGTCAAAAATAACTGTACAAGAAAATGCAATTAAAACATATAGCTTTACAATAAACTATATTCATATAGTCACAATAATATAAATGCCATTTATGGATTTCTGACTTTAGAATCACCTGATAGAGAAAGCAGAGAATTTATTTATAGATAAAGGTAAAAATGTAAATCTAAATAAGACTGACAATAAATAGTACAAGTCTGGAAGTGGAAGTAGTGCGAACAAGGGCAAAGAAGGGTAGGAAAGCTAATCTCCTTCTCATCAGGTAAGTAGTTCAAAAATCCCATCAGTACTTGCTACAGAAAAAAAAAAAGCATAGGCTTATTACCTACAATTTAAATGTAATTAATAATGGAACTAAAAATAATGACATACACCTATTTGAAGGAAAGAAAAATGCACAAAGCAGGTAAAATTAGCAGGCAATGTCTAAGATTAGTAAATTAGAACTAGCAAAATAAGCCCAGTATACAGAAATACGAAGGTAACTACAAAAAAACTAAAAAAAGAAAGTTTAGAAACAATTTGAAGAGTTAAAAGTGGCTATTAAAAAAAAAACATGCCTCAGAACAAAGAAGATAAAGAAGATAAAGCAAAAGATAAAATTTGTTTTCTCATTATAAGTCCTATTCTTAGTCAATTTCATAACCATCTGCACATACTATAATAAAAACATATATTTATAATATAAATGTTAATTAAATCTATTTTTATTATTTCCAAGTACCTGAAATTAATTTAAGCCAGTATTGAATAGGAGACAACCTTGGGAGATTTAATTAAATTAAATTTTAATATAAACATGGAGAGGTATCTAGATGGCTCAGTCAATTGAGCATCCCACTTTGGCTCAGGTCATGATCTCTTGGCTCATGAGTTTGAGCCCACATTGGGCCCTGTGCTGACAGCTCAGAGCCTGGAGCGTGCTTCAGATTCTGTGTCTCCCTCTCTCTCTGCCCCTTCCCCACTCACACTCTCTCTCTATATATATACAAACATGGAGATCAAAATTTTAAGAGTTTAAGATCAATTTTAAGTAGTTTTAATATGCCCCATGAAGTAATATTTACACTATTTTTAAAATTTTTTAAATTATGACAAAGGAAATTTTTCTTGAAGTTCTATCTGCAATACCAGATTCCAACCTATAGCTTTAGTCACCAAAACCCTTATACCTAAAAAGAGTATGCAGAAAGAAGAAAAAAAGCATGGGCAGGAAAAAAAAAAAAAGCCATTTAGCACAGTCCTCCTTCTGCAGCCAAGTAAATATATGGATTTGGATGTCAGTATCAATGATGCCTTAGATACAGACACAGGCATAGGCACAGATACAAAACTTTAGAAGAGTAATAGACAGTCTCTGGTCCTCCAGTTACAAATGTAGCCCTTCCTCACTGCTCGATTTATGGCTCAGCAAATGTGACCTGAAGAAAAGCCATTCAGATTGACTTCCCCACACAGTAACTCCTCATGGCCTTGCTGAATCACATCTTGTTTGTTGATATACATTTCACAGGTGCTAATGACAGGTCACACACAAGTCAGGGAACGGCCTCCAGGAAAAAAGGACACAAATACCTCTGGGCCCATCCTGTCTCTATCACACAAGTGGTCTTGAAGACTCTCTGCATTTAAGTTCTACAAGTCTGAGCAAGAGCTAAGGAAGGGTGCACCACGTTTCCTGGTGCGCATTTGCTCATACACTCCATTTCTCCCCTAAGGAGAGGTCTATTACACAGCTCAGCCTAAGTGACATCTAGATTCCAAATGATGTGATAGTTGTGAGGCTTCAAAGTGAGCCCAGAGTTACTCTGGGGGGGATTCTGATAAGAATTAAGATGGCCCCAGGATTTCCTTCTTATTGAAAAGCCCAAGCTGAACTAAGATGCAATTCTGAGTGGATACTGTCCTACTCCTAAACCACATCTAGCTCTAAGAAACCACAGGGACAAGGTTGTTTAATTCCATGACACAGACCTGCATGATACCTACCAACTGCCACAGCCATCATTTTTCTGACGGGGGGTGGGGGGGTGGACTGGCTCTTACCTCATCTCTCTCAGATGAACTTAATGGGTCCATAGGAGAGATATAAAAGGAACCCAAGAGGTAATTTACATCAGCATGATACCACTGAAAGAAGACAAAGTTAGAGTAAGAAAAGACTGTAAAATGGAATAATATTCCCTTATAGGACTGCTATAAGGATTAAGCAAGGGAATGCAGAAGCAAATATCCTGCACAGATGCTAGTTTTATTGTTTTTCTCTTTGGCCTACAATCATATACATAAATCCTCACTGACCTCAAGATCCTTAGGAAGCTGTGAAATACAATTGCCACGGCAGAATCCCACCATTTGCAATTTTCCAGCCTAAGGAGAGGAGTTCAGGGAACTGCTAGGTTGCAGCTGGGGGTTGGAATCATCTGTGGGCACTCAAGAAATGAGGACTGAAGCCACATGTAGCTGTCATTCATCCCATAGGTATGCGATAACTTTAGGCAAACCAAAGTTAGCTTCTAGCAAATGTGTGAGATGCCTCACTGAGCATGGAGGTCATTAGTAATTATTTACTTGAGAAAACTATGCAATATGTGTTTAGCTATTTATTTTTTTAAGTTTATTTTTACTTGTTTTGAAAGAAAGAGAGAGTGTGGGAGGGGCAGAGAGAGAAGGTGAGAGAATCCCAAGCAGGCGCCACACTGTCAGCACAGAGCCAATGCAGGGCTCAAACTCATGATCTTGAGATTATAACCTGAGCTGAAATTAAGAGTCAAAGGCTTAACCGACAGAGCCATCCAGGCACCCCATACCTAACTTACTTATGTCTGTTACATCATGGTGATAGAAAGTTCCTTAGGTAATTTCTAATGTGTTCCAAGAAAACTCTAATCTTAGTTCATTCTAGCACCTGTCATTCCGATTTAAGGGCAATATACTCCTTTCTGTATTTACTACTGAAGTAGTGGGGTGGGGTGGGGGTTAAATATATGAAGTCTCAAACAACAAAAAAGATTCAGAGACTCTAAGAATGTTTTACTTGTTTCAGTTATGCTGTTTAAAGACTGTTTAACAGTGGGCAAAGGTACTTTCTATAAAAAAGATCTATTTTCTGCTGAACCAAAATGAAGAAAAAGGCAACAGAAAATGATAAACTTGTATCAGTGATAACCTGAATGGTGTCAAAATATTAGCTTCAGTAGCTTCTCTAGTATAGTGCTAGTGGAATTTTCTTACAGTATACATTATCTCTGGCACAGGGATACAATACAGAGGGTAGATACAGTAAGTTTAAAATGCCCCATAGGGTAGATAATATGGAAGACTGTGTATGTTATTATAGATGTGATTCATAGAATCACAGAGCTAAAGGATTAGTGGGAGATCATCTGAACAATTTCTCTATCAAGTAGTTTTTCTCCTCTAACACCAGACAAAGCCAATCTCCTAATACCTGCTTATATACTTTTGATGACAGGAATCTTACCACTTTATGAAACCATCCATTTCACTGTAATAAAGCTCATTCTTATATATGGTAAACTGCCTTAATTTCCCAGGTATATAGCAGCATCTAGATGAATAAAGAAATAGGGTATGCCAGGGTGCCTGGGTAGCTCAGCTGGTAGAACATATGGCCCTTGACCTCCAGGGTGATGAGTTCAAGCCCCCTCAGCTTATTTTTTTTTAAAGTTAAAGAGGGGCACTTGGGTGGCTCAGTCGATTGAGTACCTGACTTCAGCTCAGGTCATGATCTCGCAGGTTGTGAGTTCGAGCCCTGCATCGGGCTCTGTGCTGACAGCTCAGAGTCTGGAGCCTGCTTCTGATTCTGTGTCTCCCTCTCTCTCTGCCCCTCCCCTACTCATGCGCTGTCTCTCTCTCGAAAATAAATAAATACAATAAATAAATAAAATATTTTTAAAAAATATTTAAAAAAAAAGGTAAAGAAAAAAAAAAGAAATCATATTTGCCAACCAAATCACACACATGCTCAGAAAGGGCTGACTTTCACTTCAGTGCACATAACTTCTTAGCAATACCGCACATCATCATGTTTCCAGGCTTCACTATACATTTTCGTAAGCAGAGACCCTTGCTTTCCCCTGTACATTCTCTAACAATGGGGAATTGGTCCCTGCAGCCCTCATTCCCTCCCCCAAACTGGCAAAAAAAAAATCCCTTGATGGGAAAACTTTGCACCCTCACATGAGAGACAGGACTAAATCCTTGCTAACAGGGCTTTACTAGCCTGAACTTGTATCAGGTCATTAATCTTCTGGAAAATCAATGAAATTCATGAATCACTGAGTCATAAAAATAAAAATTACATTTCAACCTTTATCTCAAACATCAGAGTATCAAGTCAGTATCTTCTTTCCTAAAATGTCTGCCCACAGGGCCTGTTCTCTAAAACACTAAAGTGGAGTCTGCTTGTCCCTACACATGTGTATTGAGTCAGTTCCTGTAAACCAATTAAGTTGCCCTTTCTCTGATTCCTCTAATCAGCATCCTATGGCTGAGTCAGATCCATCACTGTCTATTCACCTCCTAGATGGTCTCCAGGTGCTCACTCTCCTCCTTCAGATATGACCCACTCCCTCTGCAAGCACCCCCTACTCTGCCCAGGAGACCTAGCTTGTCACAAACATCACTCTGCCCTTGGTAAACAGGCTTGACTGGTAGGTATCTGAAGGTAGGGACTGTATCTGCCTTGTTCACTGTATTTTCCCTACACCTGGCTAAGCACTGGCTAAAGTACTTAAAAATATTTAAGTGAATGGGGCGCCTGGGTGGCTCAGGTGGTAGAGCATCCAACTCTTGATTTCAGCTCAGGTCATGATCCCAGGGTTGTGAGATAAAGCCCTACATGAAGCTTTGCACTACGCATGGGGCCTGCTTGAGATTCTCTCCTTCTGCCCCCTCCCAACTCATGCTCTCATGATCTCTCTAAAATAAGAAAAAAATTTAATATTTAAGTGAATAATTGGCAATGAGTGAATTAAAGTAGCAACACCCCTCTATCACTGTAACTGTAACTGGACATAATAAATTTATCATCACTAACAGGAAAGGGATCCTCCAAATCCAAGGTGCTAATAATCATTCTTACCGAAAACAATGCTCACACCTATTACTGACACTATTACAAATAACAATAACAGCCTACACAACCTAAGCCACTAACTACTTAAGAGAAAATATCACTTTCATACAAGCTCTAGGCTTTTCCCTAGAAATGCAGACAAAAATTATTCCATGTCCCTTGGAAATTGGGAAAATGATTCAACTCTGACACCTACAGAAACTCCTAAAATCCAGACCCTAGCCGAAGTGTGTGCTAGAAGAATCAATGTTTTAAAAAGTAGAACCTTTACTATGGGGAAAACTTGCCATTATAATTGAATTTTTCCTGTTCTTCCTCCTCAGAAAAGGATGCTCTAAGTCCCTCCACTATATTCACCTAACAAGATCGTTCTTTGATTTGTAACCGTGGTTACTACTTGAAGAACCCATCCGTGTATGGCTCTTCCTGAGGCCAAAGCTGAACCCAGCTCATAATAGTATATGTGCTCCAGCTGCTACCTGTGGTTGGTAAGAATGGGCTTTAGAAAACAGAACCATTCCCCAAAATTACATTTCTGAATGCTGACTCATTGCCTCTCATTGAAAAATGTCGGGTATTTAATTTTCTGACCTGATACAATAAAGCTCAGGTCAACAGTGTCCACACCTCTTGCCAGCAGACAAGAACACTATCTGTTGCTGAAAGTAGAGAGAACTGAGGACAGACAGAATGAGAAGCAAAGACAGAAATAAAAAGTAATTGTGTTTCTGGCATCTACATATCTGAGTTCAAACCCCGGTCCCCCACTTACTTACTGGGTGACCACAAACACTCTACCTGCCAGATAGGCAAGGTTACAGTGAAAGGACCACCTGAAATTCTCCTGACTTAAAACAACAGTGCTTTACTTCTCCCTCAGGATGATGCCCATTGTGGATTGGCTAAAGGCTTGGTTTTGCAACTCTGTCTTTAAGCCAGGACCCAGAGGCATAAAGCAGCCACTCTCTAGAATGTTGCTGGTTTGAAGGAAAAATGAAACTAGTGGAGCATGTACTCGCTCTTCAAGTTCTCCCCAGGAGTGACCCCCATCACTTCTGCTCATGTTTCACTGGCCAAAGCCGAGTCATGCGGTCACACCTAACTTCAAGTGGGTGAGGAAGAAGAGACCTTATTTATTCCCACAGGAGACCTACAACATCCATGAACAGCCCTAATGACTACCATAAGCACTTAACCTCACTGAGTCTCTGCGTCTTTATCTACAACAAGGGGTAAGTGAGGCTTGCTTCATAGAATGTTTTGTGGGGACGTTTAAATGACCCAGCACCAGGCTGAATAGATGACAGCTAGGAGTAGTCATCGCTGTTTTGGTAGGGGTATGTCAACCATGGATAGAAAGATCTAGTCAGCAGGAAATGGGCATCCTAGCCAAGCAATTCAGTTCTCAAATTCTACTACTATCAGCCGCTATCAAAGAATAGTAGAGCTTCCCTCATGCTACTGAGTCTGGTTAGTTTTGATGTAAAGACTATAACCTGACAAATTCAGAAAAATCATTCCTGCTCTAGGTTTCCATATTCTTTTCTGTCCTTTCTTTTATTTTCAGGTTAAGTGTTCATTTAACCAACAAGTAACTGTGAAGTGTTTGTGTGCCAGGCACTATTACAGCCTGAGTGGTGAGCAAATCAGTTTTCTACTAAAGAGCCCCAATCTATGCAAGAAGAATCACAATTCATGGCCCATTAACAGCTCCCTACACCACCACCATCTCTCACTATTAAAAAAAGAAAAGAAAGAAAAGAAAAGGCAACTCATACAAGTAAGAAAATGTAGACAAATTTGAAAAGTTTATCATCATTCCTTCCAAGATTACCTAATAGTCAAAAACAAAGATGGAACTGCCTGTTGTTCAGGCAAACATACTATACTTTCTAGTTAAGTGGATGCTACACATTCTATTTCCTCTCATGTGTTTTCAGATTGACTTAGCTCTTGAAGATGGTGAGAACATATTTTTCCTATCAACCTAGTGAGGACATATATCAATCCAGTCAAGACAAAGGAGATACAAGTGTAACTGACAATGCTTGATTAGCCAATAATATATACCCATGGAAAGAGTCCGATGGATGAATTAGTCCAGTCTAAAATTTACTGAACATCTGTTAAGTGTGACATTGTGCTTGGCAATGGAGCAAAGATGCATGTGGTTCAGGCTCTTTGAGCACTTTGTCAATAATGCAGGAAACATATTTGTACTGTGGTGTGATAATAAAGCAATGGGAGGGGGGCACTTTGGTGGGATGGAGAGAAAAGAGGGACATAATTTTTTTTAAAGTCTCCTGGGAAAAGCAAGAGTTTTAAAAATAGGCTAAATTTAGCCACATCAATCTGGCAGTAGCTAGAATAGTATGAATGAGGGAGAGATTTGAAGACACTGAACTTAAGAATATGGGAATCCAAACATTACTGGAACTTAGAAGTCAAGAGTGGAAATGTCAAGGAATGATTAGAGACTTAACAGAGAGCAAGGCAAGGGGCATCTCACAGGTTAGAGAACTTGGATTTGATCTTCTAAATATTAGCCAGGCTGGGGAGCTTGGGCTTGAGTGTATAAAGGACAGAGAGCTGTCACTAAAGCTTTTTGAGGAAAGGGAGTGATATGTTTGCATTTGTGACCTAGAGAGGTCCTTCCAGCAGTCATGACTGATGGATTTAAAAGGGTAAGACTAAAGACTGGGAAAACAGGAGGAGACTGAAGTAGTTCACACAAGAGATGATGAGGATGTGAAGTAGCGCAGTTGCAATGGAGAGTCCCAGAAGGGCAGGAAAGAATAAGAAGGAAAACAGCCAAAGGGTATGGATGGAGGACAAGGAGAAGTCCAAAGACGACAGGGGTTTCTGGCCTAACAAGGGGTGGGTGAGGAGCTACTGAGATGGAGGCTGCATTAAGAGGAGTAGAACTGGTATCTGAATTACCAGGACAACTCTAAATACCATAAACATTCAGTTTACCACAGAAAGAAATACCATATTTCTGAAGATTCTGCCAGCAATTTCCATCAAAGTAAAACTCTACTGTTGGTTGCCAAGAAGAAATTTCATTATTAACTTTGAAACTGATATCTACAGCTGAAATACTGCATTTGCTTTTCCTCTCCTCTCCCTCACTCACATGACATACTAATTCAAGTAGTCAGATCTTCAGTTGTCTCCAAAAATTAAATCCAGACATTGTTTGGTCTAATAAGGTTTACTGTATACCTGCATGAAATACTCTCCATCAGTTTCAAATTATTCTAGTCAACTTCACTAGTAGACTGTAAAACCACAGCCTCAAATGTTCTTCAGTAGACCTTGAACTGGGACCCCAGCTTTTCCTCACTATGAAAAAGGCCCTCATCCTCTATCAATGAGAGTATGTAGGAGGACATACTTTCTGTATACTGTCCTTACAGAGCTTCACATTTCTCTCAGCACTGCCAAGGACACACTCCAAAGTCATGGCTACAATTTCTGTTATGACTGGAAGGTAGTCATTAGTGCTGCCCACCAAGTATTTCTGCATCTCCACCTTCTGGGCGCATGGTAGGATAACAATTCTTTAAGGTTAGGTGTGGACATATGACTCAGTATGACACATGAAATGTGAATGAAAGTAACGTGTCATGGCTGGGCCAAAACTGAAGAAGCAGCCTGTGAGTCACCATAACCCTTTCCCATTGCCACAGTGATTGTGGAAGCATGGACTGAGACGAGGCTTCCATTAGCCAGGATGGTGACTAACAATGGTCAGCAGAACTCCCTGAAAATCCACATCAGACATATAGTAGTATGACTAAGAAACTTCCATGGTGTTACGTAACTGAGATGTTTGGGATAAGTTGTCACTGTAGCAAAATCCAGCCAATGTATTTTTGATTGACTACGAATTGTCATGAAGCAGCAAAGAAAGTCAGGAAGACCACCAGCTCTTCCTATACCTCCTCAAATCATCTCCATTCCACCATGTGTCATCAATGTTCTCTGGGACGCAAAGTGGAAATCTGTCACAAACACAGAATAGACATCATCTCTTAATGGCTCTTATGCTTCCCTTTCAATACTTTCAATCATCATCACTGCATTTTATTTACCCTTACATTTGAATCATTTGGTTCTGTTATTCATTCATTTGTGCAACATTTGTTTGATTTACTGCTCTGGAGAAGGCACAATGGAACAGCAGTAGTCAAACTTTCCAGTCTCAGGACACTTTTACATACTTAAAAATTAAGAGTATTTGCCATTTTTATCTATCAAAATTTACCATATTAGAAGTTAAAACTAAAGTTTTAAAATATTTATTAATTCAAAGTATATCATAAGCCCATTACATGTTAACATAAGTCATATATTGTATGAGAAATAACTATTTTCTTCAAAACAAAATTTGGTAAAAAGAACAGCACTGTTTCACATTTTTACAAATCTTTTGTAATGTTTGGCTTAAGGAAATACATCCGGATTCTCATGTTTGCTTCTGTGTTCAATCTGCTGAGATATGTTATTTTGGGTAAATGATATAAAGAAAATCCTAAGACCTTCCAAAGGGGTCTCGTGGATTCCCAGGACTCACCAGTCCCCACTTTGAGAACCAGTACTATAATGCAAAGGTCAGAAAATTTTTCCTGTAAAATGGCAGATTATAAATATTGAGCTATTTTGTAATCTTTCTATTACAACCACACACTACCACTGTAGCATGGAAGTAGTCATAGCTAATATGTAAACTAATGAGCTTGTTCATGTTCCAATAAAATTTTATTTACCAAACTAGGCAGCTGGTCAGGTCTGGTCCATGGGCCTTAGTCTGTCCACCCCTGTGACAGAAGATACCTAAACGAATTAGACATGGGTCTTGCCCTTAAAAAATGCACAGGTAGTAGAGGTAGTAAGACAAGTACCCACTACTAACACTATTAATACAAAACAGAATGAGATACACATCATGTGAAAAATTTCAAAAAAGATGTTTTCAGGCCTCAAGGTCACTAGAGAGTACCTCAAATTGGAAAGGATTCAAGGAGAATGTGGGCACTGAAGGATGGGCTGAGTTTCGACAGAAAGTCTCAAGAGGAAGGAGAGCATTCCAAGTGGAGAGAAAGTTCAGGCCAAAGGCAGTAACGGGAGGAAGCACTCGGCATATTCAAATAATAGTAAGTAGCTCCTAAAGTGTAGTGAGGACACAGAAACACAGTGAAATGCCACTTACTCAAATCTAGATCACTAGGCAGTGGGCCTTGAGTGCCAGCCCCAGGGGTTTGGATGTCATCTGAGATGCACCGAGGTGCCACTGACCATTTCCACAGGAGAGCTGACTTACCAGCCAGGTATGGTAAGAATAACTGGAAGGCAAAGCACAGGATATGTTTGTATGTGCCCAACTATAAGCAGTGACCCCAGATGACAGGTTAGTGGATTAGTCTAAGCAAGAGGAAATAAGGACCTGAACAGAAACAATGACAGGAAGATCAGAAAAGAGACATAGGCACGCAACACCTCACAAATGTAGTGGCTCACTGTGAAAAGAGGGGAGGAGAGAGTGCACACTCAAAGATGACTCTAAGCTTTTGAGTCTGAAAGAAGGACGAAAGATGGTAAGGAACAGGAAGGTCAGGAAAAGGGACAGATTTAGTGATCAGAGGAAGAGTTTGATTATGAACATATTCCACATATCACATATTGCCGGGCACAAGTCTGAATGCTCACAAATCCCAAACTCCCCTTGGTGGGGAAAAAAATGATTTTATAATTCCAGCACCTTGTCAAAATTTTTCCAAATCTGTGCCTCTTGAAATCTCCTCCAAGTCCCTAGTACTCTAAAATATAACAGAATTTCTAAGTTTTTATTCTTTCTCCACTTTGGTTCTATTTATAGGTTTCTAGAGTCAGTATATACTTTAGCTTATTACAAATACATTATTAGGTATCAATGAAATAACTAATGAGAACTCTTTTAGAAGCCCAGATAAATAGTAAATAACTCCCATTATTAAAAAAAAAAAAAAAAAAAAAAGGTTAGAACTGTCTCTGAAGAATGTTGTAACTCATTCTTGGATACCGCATAAATTTTCTGAATGTCTTATGTTAACCAAAAAGTCTCAAGGTTGATGTCAGGTTGCTGGAAGATTTTATTTCTTACAGTCTTCTGAAAAGTTATAGTGAGGGAATTTTGAAAGCTGTACTTGAGTTTCCTTTTGCCTTTTAAAGGGCCAAAAATGTGAGGCAATGGTGGCTCGGGTCATGATCTTATGGTTCCTGAGTTTGAGCCCCACATTGGGCTCCATGCCGATGATGCAGAGTCTGCTTGGGATTCCCTCTTCTTCTCTCTGCCCCTTCCCCATGTGCTCACTCTCTCTCAAAAATAAATAAACTTAATTCTTAAAAAAATGGCCAAAAGCATATGAGAATGATACAACAAATAACCCACATAAGATTTTCAGTCAAGAACAGGCCCACATCTTCAACTTGCTGAAGAAAGGAACAGAGAAATGGAAGGTGAAATACCTGGAATCAAGACAAAAAAAGCTCTAAATTTACTAGATGCCTAAAGAAAGCTGTGATGTAGTAGTTATTCTGTACCCCAAAGGTAGATTCAGATGTATCAAAAAAATAAGGGGAGAATGTGATAACAAAGAAGAAATATGAAAGAGTCTTGACCCATGATAAATAATCTAAACATCTCCTAGTGAGGGGTGACTGGGTGGCTCAGTTGGTTAAGTGCCTGACTTTTGATTTTGTCTCAGGTCATAATCTCATGATTCATGAGATAGAGCCCCCTGTTGGGCTCTGCACTTAAGGTGCAGAGCCTGTTTGGGATCCTCTCTCTCTCTCTTTCCCTCTCTCTCTCAAAATAAATAAACTTTAAAAAAAAGTTTAAAAATCTCCTAGTGAAATACATGTTCAAAGATGACTATAACATGCATGACAGAGACAGAAATCTGCACTGTTGCACTCCTGTCAATCCCATCATCCTTTTCCATGAATGCTTTCCTATTAGCTCCCTCGTTGCAAGCTCAAAGCCTGAGACCTCCTGGATTCCTTCCTCTTCCTCCCCTAACATTCAACCAGTTGCCAAGTTCTACAGATGCCTTCTCTAACGTTTCTTGCATGATCCCCTCCTTCTCCTTCCCGCAGTCGATCTGAGCCCAGATCCTCGCTCTCCCCATCTGGTCTACTGCGATCCCCTCCTGACTCTCTCCCTACTTCAAGTGCTTCCCTTTCTATTCCGCTCAAATAACCTCCGGCACATTAATTTCCCTAACACACAGTCCTGACCAATCTACCTCCATGCTAAAAA
The DNA here is from genome assembly GCF_003009895.1 of Hyaena hyaena. Lineage (NCBI taxonomy): Eukaryota > Metazoa > Chordata > Mammalia > Carnivora > Hyaenidae > Hyaena > Hyaena hyaena. The sequence continues at coordinate 1,384,442 of NW_024081029.1, read as the reverse complement.
ACATCTCACAAAAGACCTCAATGGTTTCGCCACCTTAACATTCACATGTTCCGTTCTCTTGCCCCCTCTGCTAATTAAATGTGTCTACTTCTTTGATCTCACAAACTCTTCTTTATGCTTTCTCAACAACCTTGCTTTACTCCTTTCCTCTCAGTCTAGCACCACCTTTCAGTGTCACATTCTGCTTTTTCCACAACCTCCATGTGTGGAAGTACAGCCCACCCTTTAAGGTTCAGTGAAGTGACCTGGCAGAACACACACTGGTGGTGGCAGGGGTGGGGTGGGGGTGGGTGAAAAGGTCAGAGGGTTCAAACTTCCAGTTATAAAATAAATAAGTCATGTGGATGTCACATACAGCACTGTGACTATAGTTAATAACACCATATTGCATATCTGAAGTTATATGAAGCTAAGAGAGATCTGAAAAGTTCTCATCACAAGAAAAAAGATTTTAACTTGTGTGCTGAAGGATGTTAAGCAGACTTATTGTGGTGACTATCCTACAATATATACATATATTGAATGATTATGTTGTCCATCTGAAACTAATATAATGCTGTATATTCATTATATCTCAATTTTCAAAAAAAAAAAGAAGAAAGTGAAAAGTCTATCTCCTTTAAAAAATCTTTTTCCCAATTCTCTTTTTATGCCTCACTATCCAGTCTTCTGATAAGCATTTCCAGACAGCATAATGCAAGCTACTGTGTTACACAGTAGAAATAAACAGGTCAGTCCTCATAGTCTTCTTCTTATTGCCTCCCTTGAATCACTGTTACCTAGGAATCTCCTTCATCTCCTTCTCTGCAATTGGACTATGGAACTAGAAAATTAAGAGCTCAGTGAATAGTTGCTGACTTGAATTTGTTAAAGTGAACTCTCTGGGTTCACCACTTCCCTAAAGAAGTTCCAAAGCTTTTTTTTTTTTTTTTTTTTTAAGTAGGCTCCACTCCCAGCGTGGAGCCCATGCCCAGCACAGAGCTCAAAGTGAGTCTGAATTCATGACCCCGAGCTGAGATCAGGGGTCAGACCCTCAACCAACTGAGCTACCCAGGCACCCCAAGTTCTGAAACTTTTTAAAAGAAAACTCTAGAGCCCCTGAAAATTATAATTTTTATTTAGTCAGTAAACTTTCTAATAGATGAAAGACTTTGAGTTGCTTAATTCCAGAAATTCCCAAGAAGAAATTTTTAGTTTCTTTTAATAAAGCAAAAAAAATCCTAAGATATCGGTCTTTCTCTAATTTCACTCATATGTGTAATCTGAGAAATTTAACAGATGTACATAGGAGACAGGAATTAAAAATAAGATAAAAACAGAGAAGGAGGAAAACCATGAGACTCTTAAATACAGAGAACAAACTGAGGATTGCCGGAGGGGAGGTGGGTGGGGGTAGGCTAAATGGGTGATGGGTATTAAGGAGGGCACTTTTCAGAATGAATCACTCGGCTCTACTCTTGAAGCCATTATTACACGGTATGCTAACTAACTTGAAATTTTTAAAAAAGCACGGGGTCCCTGGGTGGCTTAGTGGGTTGGGCTTCCAACTTTGGCTCAGGTCATGATCTCACAGTTCGTGAGTTCGAGTCCCACAGTGGGCTCTGTGCTGACAGCTCAGAGCCTGGAGCCTGTTTCAGGTTCTGTGTCTCCTTCTCTCTCTGCCCCTCCCCCATTCACGCTCTGTCTGTCTTTCTCAAAACTAAATGAACATTAAAAAACAATTAAAAAATAAAAAAAGCAAAAAAAGGCCCACTTACAATTCAATTCTTTAAATTCTAGTGTTCACTGTGTAACCTGGGATGAAACTAGAATCTATAGTCATACCACTGTGATTTCATTTAAAAAAAAAGTATGATCTAATATTAATACTTAAGGACAGTAATAATATCAAATACTACAAAGTGTAAGATAAGAACCTACAAAGTAAAACACTGAAGAGAACCAGAAGGTCCTTGCCCGGTAGATAAATTAACTAGACAGAAAGACACAACACACAGCAAAGTGAAGACAGATGCCGGGATGGGCCAACGATGGCAGGAAAAAAAAAAAAAAACCCTAAACCTCATTTTCTTCTTTAAAGTTCAGACGTAAGAGTCTGAAGCAGCTGATCTTGACTGCCAATAATTGCAAAAGGACACAAGTGTTTTCTAAGCACTCAGAAGATGCCGGTTGTTAGATGTCAAACTGGATTCAGAGATAAGCATGCACAGTGAAGAGCCACTCTGGATCTTCCAAGACAGAGCACGCCCCTACGCTCTAGCAAGGGCACAGCATTTAGGTGGGTATTAACTTGTCCTGAAAAGTAGAGGTGAAAGTATCTCTTTTGTTCTTGGTAGCCCAGGCTGGTTTCAGACCTACCAGTGAGATCTGTAAGAGGAAATCATTTTTGGTTCTGTTCCAACTTCTAATTCAATACATTGGCAGCATCCGAAACGGATAAGCTGTGAACTCATATTTGCCTCAGGTGACAACTAAGATAAGAAGCACACAATGTAAAAATGATGAGAGCTTACTCCCGAAAAGCAACTTTAAATGTAGTTTTTTGAAGGTAGTTACTTCAGGTGATGCTAAGCCTGAAAACATCTTGCTAAGAGAACTGAAAGATTAAAATAATGGGCCTTTGTTCAGAAACCTGTTCTTTAGCTGATATTTTTTATCGTGTTTATGAGAAATAATTCCACATCAACTATTAGAATAAACTCATAACCAAATTGATCAGACCCGGATGAGCAGAAATTTGGGTAAATCGTTTTTGCAAGTAAACAATATTTATTTCCCGTTAATAGTTTACGATGGCCAATATGGGCTCTAGTGAAAACCGGGCTGTTGATTGCTTTAAGTGAAATGATAGAGTATCAAAGATTGAGCAATGTTTACTAGACAAACCCATGTTTCAAACACTGGAGGAGACACAAAAGTATGACTTCATGCCCCTGGCCCTAAAGGAACTTTTGTACATAGTTGAAATGAAAACTACAAACAATGAAACATCAGAGGACAACATAATATACTGTAAATCTTCAAATGTGAGGCACAGATAATAGGAGCTATGGCATTTTAAGACCTGAAAAGATCTTCTGTGTTTCTGAGAACTACTTTATAATAAGGATGAACTTCACTGGGACTCTATTAAATAGTTTTGGATAGGCATGCTTGAAAAGGCTTTCTTGGAAGGGGAGAGGCATCAACTACAGCATGGAAGTAGACTCCCTATGCTGTAAGCCCAAAGAAAAAGGACAAGATAATTAGACTAGAGGTTCGTACTGAGAAAATATGAAAACAAAGTCAGATATGTAGGTAGAAACAGCAGGATTGACTGTCACGTTGCACATCTTCATTACTTATTACAGATCTTCCTCAACTTAACAATGCAGTTACATCTCGATAAATCCATCGTAAGTTGAAACTATGCTAAGTCGAATGCATTTAATACATCTAAACTACTGAACATTGCACTTAGCCTACCTTAAATGTGCTGATAACACCTACATTAGCCTACAGTTTGACAAAGTCATCTAACGAAGCCTATTCTCAATAAAATGTTGAATATCATATAATTAATTGCACAATGTACTGCAGGTAAAAAACAGAATGGTTGTATAGGTGCAGAATGATTGTAAGTGTGCTGGTTGTTTATCTCATGATTACGTGGCTGAAAGGGGCTGTGGCTCATTGCCACTGCCCGGCATCACGGAAGAATATTATATCACGTTATCACCAGTCTGGGAAAAGATCTAAATTCAAAATTCAACGTATAGTTTCTAGTGAATGTGTATTGCTTTCACACCGTCATAAAGTAAAAAATGGTAAGTTGAGCCATCATAAGTTGTGGACCATCTATATATGTATATTATAGTTACTGAATTGATGTGGTAGGTAATAGGGAGCCCTGGGGAGGGTGATTATGATTACACACTTAAGCTGTTCATTTAAGAAGAAAATATATCATATAAATAGACACAAATAAGAATCCTCTCTTGGGGCACCTGGATGGCTCAGTGAGTTAAGCAGCTAACTCTTAATTTTGGCTCAGGTCATGATCTCATGGTTCATAAGTTCAAGCCCAGCATTGGGCTCTGCATCAACTCTGTGGAGCCTACTTAGGATTCTCTCTCTCTCTGTCTCTCTCCCTCTCTGCCCCTCCCTGGCTCATGCTCTGTTTCTCTCTCTCTCTCTCTCTGTCTCGAAGAAGAAGAAGAAGAGGAAGAAGAAGAAGAAGAAGAAGGAGGAGGAGGAGGAGGAGGAGGAGAAGAAGAAGAAGAGGAGGAGGAGGAGGAAGAAGAAGAAGAAGAAGAAGGATCATCCTCCTCTCTCATTACTAAAATGTGTAGTGGGTTGGCCCAGGATGTGGGTTGATTTCCAAATAGCTGATGACATATTTCCATATCACTGATAAATAGCATTTTGGTCAATTTCCTTGGTGCTTTATCCACAAACAGTATTTCAATGTCAAGATGCTAGACATGGAATAAATAAAACTTTCGGAAAATAAAAACAGCTACAATATCTTGAGCAATTCCTATAAGTACTTTGCTAATAACAGTATGCTAGATTATTGAGTGCTGTGAAATATGACAAACGCTTTGCATATTTCAAATTTAGTTCTCACAACAATCCCATGTTGGTAAGATTAATCCAATTTTATAGTTAAGAAACCCAAATTTACAGTAGGAAAGTAACTTGCCCAAAGTCAGGAAGCCAGCAAGTCTTCAAACTCAATCCTGCCTGACTCCAAACCCAAATGATTAAACCTCATACCTGAATTTACTTTTTCCCAACAGGCATTACTAAAAAAAAAGAATAATAATAATTTATTAGAAGGAATGCAGAGAAAATCATATGAGTGTTAGAGCATCATGGTGGGGTCAGTGTATTATTTAGGCAATATAGGCATGTGAATTTCCCATACCTTTAACTTCAGTCAAATATTACTCATGAAACTACCATACAAGGAAGTTCAAAACCTCCCCTACACACTTATGATCTATGTGATTTGGGCAAGTTACTTAACCTCCCTAAGCCACATGTCTTCATCTGTAAAATCCAGATAATAACAATAGCCATGTCACAGGACTGTTCAGAAAATTACATGGTAGCACATAAAGTACTTAGCTCAGGGTTTGTTATTGAAAAGTGATAAATTAATGTTTGCAACTTGTATTATTATTCAAGAAAAAAATTATTCAAGCTTCTTAGACCCATTATGTAGCAGAAATCATTACAAAGTTAGGAGTTCAATAAAGGTCCCTTTGCCCTATTCTGCCATCACCAAACTCCTACTTTTCCTTTAAGATTTAGCCCTAAAATCATCTCCTCCCAAAGCCTCTTCTACTATCACAACTCCTAGGCCAAGCAGATGGTCCCATAATTTTAAGTGTGTGCATGTGACTTTCAGTCATTTCACTCAGCATTTTGTATAGTTTTCTCCTTTGTGTCCTGCCTCATTCATTAGAAAGGCAGTCCCCTGAGGACAGGGACCCTCTTACTCATCTCTTAAGTATCCCTGCCTAGCACAGTGCCTGGCCTGCATTTATATCTCTATGGGACACAGAAATTATGAATACAGTTTCCAAAAGCACCAGATTTGCTTCAAGAAAAGCCCTGGGAAGAACGAAGTGCAACAAACACTATTTTAGGATGAACTAAAACCTTCCCTATTAAGTCATATGAAAAGATGTCTTCCCAGGAAAGTGAAATTTTCTCATGCTAACTTAGTAAAAAGCATTAATCAACAAGTTTATGATAAGAAAGGTGACAAGAAACAGTTAGAAAGCCTAATGATGTCATCATGGTTGGGTTTCTTGGCAACTGAAAGAAATCTGTATCACATGTGATCAAATTTGGAAAAAGTCCATGTAGTTTTTGGTGTATGTTCTTCTCTTGTTTGGTTTTAGGTATAACAAATCCTGTCTCTTTCCCAAGCTCTTTATTTAAAAACATGAGGATTCTATCTTATTTCCATGGCACCTACTGCCTTTCTTACACATAAAAGGAGTATCTGGATTTTTTTTTATTTTAGACCATCAACCTAGTAAGTTCTTCCTCTTACCCAGTGCTTGAATGCTTTCAGTAAGAGCTCTCATCTCATGTGATCTTCCTCACGATCCTCTGCAGGAAGAAGGTCAGCATCATGACCCCCCTGAGGAAGCGCTGCCAGTGCCAGACCTAAGCCCTGAGTCTGCAACTCTTTCCACTGTTTTACAAGGTACTAGACTTGAACGCAGGATGGATATCACCCAGAAAACACATTATTACTGTGAGCTCTGGTAGTAGAAGGCATAAATCACTAATTGTAGAAATCTGTGAGGCTTCTCCTTTCAGAGAGACTGAAGGATGCCCTCCACATAGCAGCCATGAGCCCAGCCTTTGTGCCCTCCCGCTCCCCACCATTGCCACCATCTTGCCCTTTCCCCAGGCATTGACTTACTTAGCCATCCCACGCTGGGAGCGCGCCGCACTCGGGGGTCATCATCCAAGGTGCGGGTTGCTAGGCAGGGCACTGAGTTCTCAAGCGGGCTGCGGGCTTTAGTGTCAGAAGCAGAAGACAGGAGGAGGAGGACACATGAGCAGCCACAGCAAGGATGAGGATGGAAGCATTAATTAAGAAGAAAAAAATACTAAAGCAAATCACACAAGCGGGTTAAAGAAGAACAATGACATATTACATTGACACACATACCCCCCTCCCATGACCCTTCCATGGAGCAAATCCCCACACAGAATGAAAAAGCATAAAAAAATACATTCAATCATTACGGTTCCCCAAGTACCAGCAAATGATCCACCCTGCAGTCCAAATACACAAAACATGGATTGTATCCAGAAGAAAGATTTACATAATCAACAGTACTCTTAAGATGTAAGATCAAGATGGGTAATAATTTTGCACCACATAAGCACACACAGAGGGAAGTTACACAGTTTTATAAAGCACGGGGGTGGGGGGGAGTGCAGGGCAGGGAGTTATATTAGTAAGGAGCTTTCTTATGATCTCCCCTTCAGACTCTTCTATGAATCTTGTACAGAAAAGCAGAAAGCAACATCTCATATTTTCACTTTTGAGATATTTTCCTTGATGAATACAGAACTGGTTTTCAATTTCCTTTGCCTCTGTTTTTTAGCCCTTCAGAAACACGAGACTGGGAGATAGACGAAGCAACACCTTAACATAAACTACGTTAGAAATGCATCTTACTCCTCAATTTATCGTCCCTTTAATACTTATTTTACTGTAATTTTAATACTCAGTGCACTCATGCCAAATCTTAGGCCAAATCAAAGACAGATTAATGATGCAAGCTAAATGCATACTATGGTTCCTCTAGATATTTTTCATCAGCTGGAGAGCTCTGCAAACTTCTGCCCAAAGATAATTTCATTTGGGCTTCATGTCATCTATTTTGCTATTCTCATCAAGTACCTCACTCCAAGGCTAGTAAGAAATAGGCAGCATAACTGTCCTTCAAGGAACAATGAGGTAGGAAATACCTAACCATCAGACTACATACAATTTGACGTAAGAGTCTTTTAATATCAGAAAGAATCATTAAATAATCAAGGCAACAAAGCACATCCAATCAAAAGCAGAGATCAGATCATCTATTCACACAAGTGTGCAAATCACAGGGCATACAAACAGTCTTTTTAAGGTTACTGGTGACTTGGGAGGTCAAGTTTTGAACGGGATCACTTACAAATTAATTCAAGTTTATGGCCAAATTTGGGCATCCAGCACATTATAAAATCTAGAAACATTTTTGTCAATTTATCTGTCTGTGTTTAAAAGCTGTAAATAAAGCCAGGACTTGTGAGCAGGCCATCTGTGCCAGCACCTGTTTGAGGCAAATCTGATGTCTTCTCTTTGCAATCTGAATTTTTAATTGTTTCCCATAACTGAACTTCTTTCCAAGTTTTTACTGCACTAAGGAAAATGAAAAAAGTAAAGTGAATCACTTGAGATCATTCCAAAATTGCTTTTGTCAAGAAGGAGGCAATTAGAAACATATATTATCAGACTGACCAAGTTTCACCTCCTATTTCCTTTGACAACTGAGTGATCTGCTTCAAGGGCCAATATTCTAGCCAATTTAGCTAAAAGAAGTACAAGATGTGGGACCACTACAGCCATCTATCCAGGCCTCAGCAAAAAGCGACTGAAATTCCAGGTCAGTGAGAACTGCCAGAGGTTAGGTATGTAAAGTAAACTCAAAAAAGCATTCACATTCTTTAGCTTCTGAGCAGTGTGAAGCTACCCAAACTCTATCACTGATACCATGGCTTGCCCCTAACATGAGTCCAAGACATCAGCAGCTGCTCTGAAACTTGGGTGCTGATAACTTGACTTTCCCCAACAGCTTCTCTCCCCTTTACCCCTCCCAAGACGGCAGTGTGGGCTGATGTTTTGTGGGGAGCTAAAGCTGGAAACTCCTTTCTGCATATACAGCCTCTACTGATGCTGAGCAGCACCATCAAGGGGACAGTGTAACGGAGCCTGGCACACACCAGCGAGGAACCTGGCTCCAAAGACAGGCATGAAAAATGAAACTGCCCGAAGAGGCTTGGCACCTGTGTTTTAGCAAAGCTGATTGGAGCCATCTGGCTGCTTACTCGTATGAAAACTGGGAGGTTCACAGCATCCATTACTCATGTTGGCCAATTCCAACATTTTGATTTGTTGGACCCTCTATGTACTTCTGTGCAGGAAGAGATACGAACTCTGTAACCCTTTCATGTTGCTTTTCTCCTTCTTCACAAATTTACTTCAAAGATAAACTTTTTAAAAGTTGTTCCCAAAGCTGGCGCCAAACTTTCTATAATTATACTGTGATAATGACATATTATGTATGCCTTTCCCAGATAATGCTTTCATTGTGCCTCTTCTACACTTAAGCTGCAAAATAAACAACTTAGCTTTGCGATTATCATACACATTCTCTTCTAAATCACTTCTGCCTAACTCCAGGCATAAACAAGGTAAAAGTTGTTTTATATTATTACAACTTGATGAGGAAAGATCTAAGGACCTACAGCTTCAAAGATATCAGAGTGGTGGTTTCCAGTATCTTCCAATATCTAGACTACAGAAAAAGGTGTTGTGAGGAGTTTTTTTAATGATTCATGTTACCATTGAGATCAGCTTGTCCAAAATCATCAATCCTAATCTGTTCAAGGAAGGGTGTGCCTACTTGAATCATGCAAATAAACCAAAACAAAACAAAACAAAACACCTCTCCAGCAAAATGTGTTTTGAACAATCCTATTAAGAAGAAAATAAATTTTACTCATGTTAAAGTTTCAGGACTCTTTTAGGATTGCAATGTTGTATGTTCAAATAGTCCTCCTGAAACTAGTATTAACACAGTATGTTAACTGGAATTTGAATAAAAACTTTTTTTTAAATGTTAATTTATTTTGAGAGAGAGAGAGAATGAGTGAATGAGAGAAGGGCAGAGAGAAAGAGAGAGAGAGAGAGAGAGAGAGAGAGAACTGCGAGCAGGCTCTGCACTGTCAGCACAGAGGCCAACTTGGGGCTCAAACACATGAAGCGTGAGATCATGACCTGAGCTGAAACCAAGAGTTGAATGCTTAACCAACTGAGGCACCCAGGAGCCCCTGAATAAAACCTTTTTTTTTTGAAAAACTGTCATTGAGCATGTACTATGCATTCCACAATTATTTAACCAGAAAGTCTAACCCAAGAGTATAGCCACATTTTACCTGTAAACACATGAAACAGTTACCTAGAAATCTTCTTTTGGAAAAACCAAAGAAGACATCCAACTGCCATGTTTGGAGTGTACTTTGGCCTACATAGAAGTTGACTTCCAGATCCCTTCAACATCACGTGATTACACAAAGTAAAAGACCCAGGGTGGGAAATAAATTATTGTTGAGGAAGCTCATTACCCTTTGTAGTTTAATTAGCATATTGTTATTAAGCACACTAGGTTCCTCCATCATTTATGCTTGGGCAAATTATTTTACATTTCTGAGCTCAGGTTTTTCATATGCAAATGAATATAATGATATATACATTAGAAACATCATGGAGAACAATGCCCTGTGTATAATAAATGCTCAAGTAACAGGAGATATTATTGTTGCAGCTACTACTAATATCATCGATGGAATGAGGTTTTCTTTGCTCAGGATCCTTAGGGGTGTTGGAAAACACCAAAGACAGAAACTTTGGCCTAATTTAATTCAACTTTAAATGCAAAAGGTGATTTTTAAGAAATCAGGTTCATAAACATGAAATCAGGTTCATAATCTCCTTGCTGTGCTCTGTTATGTGTACTGAAACTAGCCCTGAGTAGACAAGGCATGCTTAATCATTCTTGGAAGACATTAATTTTATTCCCCTGTTTTTTCTTTTGGGAAGATAAGATAAAGGGTCCACGGTGCTCATATCTCCTCTTTGTCTTCCCCCCTTTTTCACAGGTTCCTGTCCTTCCCTCTCCTTTTCTATCTGTCTTTTGTAGAAACCAGAACATGGTCCCAGATCTACACCTACTCTCCTATCTGCTCTTATAGCAAGATGGGCCTGGGGAAAACAAGACTTCACAAAGGTGTCCCTATCAAGGATCTCTGGGAAGATAATTAATTACCCAGGGATGGCAACAGCAAAGAGGTTCTAAGTACTTCACTTTTCCACATGGGGTAGGATATGACAAAGAGAATCATTCCATTTCTTTACTCTATCAGAGACCCAGGCTGTGTAAAACAGACTGGCAATTAATAAAATTTAAAAATACGTTTATTTCATGCTAACATCCTGCTATACATATATTATTTATCGGTAGCTAAGAAGAATCATTGCTCAGACATATTGATCAATCTTTATTTCTCTAACTGAAAACATTACAAAGCCCACAAGTGATACCTCATTATGTATTATTTGGCATCTCTAAAGTTGATAATGAAATTGGCACTGTTTTAAAAATAAAACCCCAAGACTGTTTTTATTTATGTAGTGGTAGAAAAAAATTGAGATGCACAAAAATCAACAGAATATAAAATAAGGCTGATGAACTGAGTGTCCTTGATTTTAAATATGAAAGGCATTAAATTTGCCCCTTTAAATATTTCTGAATAGCTGTTCCTTACAGTAATATCTCACATTATGCTTCTTAAAATAGTTTTCACAAAAATATCTCATCTACTCCTGGTTGTATAAATAGAACAAAATATTACTACCTTTATTTACAGATATAAAAAAAATGAGGCTCAAGGATATTATGTGAATAGCTCAAAATCACACTGCTACTAAGAGTGATCCAGGATAGAATGAAGACTTTAAAAAATGGTACCACGTCTCCAAGAAGAAGATTATAAAGTAGGTCTTTAATGTCTAAAACTAAATACTCCTTTTTGTTCTATCTGTTAAGCCTGACTCTCATTGCCATAAAGAACAGAACAGACTATCAAATACTGAGAGAAGACTTGGGGGAAAATGTGTTATTGTTTATTTAAAGATCTGAACGTTATAAATCTGGAAGTCGGACACCTGCCTAGGGAAGAGAAAGGAAATAAGAATGGTGTCTGATAGATGAATTAGAAATTAGTGTTATCAAGTTACTATTATTAAGGAATATTCAGGCATTTTTCTATAAACTTTCAATGGATTGGTTCATTTAATCGAAGTCTGAGAAGAGCTTGATCATTCACTGGGTTCTAGCCAGGACATTCATCTGTGCTGTGCAAATGAACGCAGAATTAGAGTCCTGAACAAAACAGATGGATGTGTGCTGTTGGGTTTTGGAGAGAGCTGATTGTATGCAGAAAAGCACCTGGGAAGATGACTCTCATTTTAAGGCATGTGAGCCTCAGAAACAAATTGTTGATTGACCCATCTCTGAACTGGGAAAATACAATGGCCAGCTTCAGAAGAACAGCATCTCTGTGGGAAGTTAGGAAAATGGCTGCCCTTGCCCACTGATTCAGGGACCAGGTCTGAATTCAAGGGTACAGGGAGGCGGAAGCTGCAAAGTAGAACAACCCAGCCAGAAACAATTGGGATAAACTGGAATCCAAAACTCAGACAAAAAGCTAAGAATTTCTAAAGGGACTGAGAAAACTGCCAAAGCTGGCGGTGGTCCCAGCCAGATCTACCACGTGCCAGTATCTAGGCAGCTTGATCTGACATCCAAACCAAATAGTTTGAAAACGCCTAGTCTCAAATCAGATCCAAAGCAACAAGAGCCTAGCTAATCCCACTTACATTTCAATAGGGCCTAGAATTACTATCAACAAAAATGACTTCTTTCCACTGTTCTTTGTTGCTAACCAAGGTCTATATTACTATAGGTAACAGCACTAGAGAACACGTTTTTTAAATTTTTTTAATGTTTATTTTTGAGAGAGACACACACACACAGAGTGCGAGTGGGAGAAGGGCAGAGAGGGAGACACAGAATCCAAAGCAGGCTCCAGGCTCTGATCTGTCAGCACAGAGCCCGATGTGGGGCTTGAACCCTCAAACTATGAGATCATGAGCTGAGCCGAAGTCGGATGCTTAACCAACTGAGCCACCCAGGCACCCCTAGAGAACACTTTTTAAAATAGCTAATGGTGGTGTGTACTTACTCAGAAGAAGCAGTGTGAGAGCTAGCGATGAAGCAGCATCCGGCCTGGTGAGGAACAATGAAAAGAGGAATGCAGGAAGAAAGGAAGTGATGGTAACAAGAGGTGGCAGCTAGTAGATCATAGTTCTCATATTTGACAGAAAACAAAGGGGGGGGGGGCAAACTGAAGATAAAACCCAGAGGCTCAGTCAGGAACAAGCCCTGGGTCCCTAGAGCTGGCTCTAGAGGAGCTACCTTCTCCAACTCATCACCTACCTGCTGGAGCAGCTTTATTAAGTCTTGGATTCTCAGTGTGGTTTCGGGTTTCCCCGATAGCCAGTTAGCACAGAGTAAAATGAATAAAGGAGAAAGACTCTTCATAAGGAGCTATATGATGGGAAAGGCCTTTCTCCTCTCTCGCACCCCATTTGGTATTAGCTACCAATACCAAAGGGCAGAGAAAATAAATCAGCACTACATCCATGAGTCTCTTCCCAAATAATAAGCTATAGAGCAAATATTCCAGAAACCACTTTTACTCAGTATGAGATTTTTTCCTCCTTAATTGTGCTTTTTGTGGAGTGATCTGTTTGATTACCATGCACCAGTCAACATTTTACATATGTTATCTCATTTAATTTTCATTACACTGTTTTACAAACATGGAAACTAAGTACTAAATTACCTTTCTAACATTTCACTGAAAAAAAATTTTTTATATTTTTTGATTGGAAAAATGAAATTCATAGTCTACATTTAACTGGATAACCAAAGTCACTTAGGTAAAGAACATGTGTATTCCCAGACAGTGGAGGGTAAGGAATAGATTTCTATGACAGTTGAGGGGTTAAAAAAAAAAAAAAATGAAGAGGCCAAGGGAGAAAAGACAGGGTCAAATTGATGATGGCATTGCCCAAATTTCCACAAAAGTAGTGAAAGCTGAGTACTCAAATTAAGGTTCCTACTTGTTCTTTGTCCTTAAATTGGGTATCATTCGTCTTTTATGATATTAGACAATACATATCAAAAGGATCGAAATGTATTTAAATAAAAAATATTTTTAAAATAATATTTTTTAAAAATCAGATTATCCTATACACCATGGATCCTTTACAAGGGTTATCAGGTAACCTTGTCATAAACATCTTACTAAATATTTTACATACATCCCAAGTAAGTATAAGCTTTACTTTCACTTTCTAATAAAAAGCAAATAAAATACATCTTCCTAGATGTTTAAATACTGTCAAGGAATGTTTCCAGGTTTAAATGTTATTCTTTCATAGTATAAACTACAATAATACAGATTATCTAAGTATCCCAAACCAAACTATTAAGTAGAACTATATGAAATTGCTGACAGTCAACTTTATTTTACCTACAAAATGGCAATTTCAAAAACCATATGAAAAAGAGTGGGCGAAAGAAAATCTAACACCAGAGGAAATGAAAAACTAACACTCACTCCATAGAAATGCCTCAATTAATGGAAAATTATAGCACTTGTCTAAAATTTAGTACCTGGCAGATCTGTCCATCAGAATTCACAGATGTCTCAGACAAGTGGTAATTTCACAATAATTAACATCTTGGAAGCTAGCCTCATTCTTTGCTGATTTATTACAACCACAAATGTTTTTCATCTCTTTTAAAAAACAATAAATCACCTTGAACCCAAAGCTACATTGGAACCCTAAAAAATGAGTTAATCTTTAGCTATAGAGAGACAGTAGTGGGCTATTGAGTGGGTATGCTGCTAAATGTTTGCAAAAACCAGCTCTCCAAGTGGAAAAGTGTGTGTGTGTGTGTGTGTGTGTGTAATAAATTTTACTGATATTAAGGATGGGCAGCACACATACAAGTAATAACAAATTGTAGGATACTCTGTTGTGAATTGTGTATAGTCAGTTGATTCCCATAGAATGATTTGTTAATTTTTACCATGGCTTTTAGCAGTAGCCAACTTATGGTTGCAACTTGAAACCAAACATAGTTGCAACATCCATGTTGAACATCCATCATCATATATGTTAACAAGTTGGATAAAAGTGAAACAATGAAGACAAATGTCAGATTTCACTCATTCCTCAATGATGCGGGTGATATCTATGCTAAACTGGATAATACCTTTTGAATGCCAGCAGAATATATACCCGATTTCCTGTGCTCTTCACATTTTAAAAGCTGTTATAGACTGAATATTTGTATCTTCACAATATTTGTATGTTGAAATCCTAACCCTCCCACCCAATGTGATTAATAGGAGGTAAAGTCCCTGGGAGGAGCTTAGGTCATGAGGGCAGAGCCTTCATGATTGGGATTAGCGCCCTTAGGAAAAGAGACAGGAGAAAGATGATGCATCTCTCTCTGCCATGTGAAGATACAACGAAAAGGCAGACCATCTTCAAAGAAAAGCAATAAAGAGGACCTTCACAAAGAACCAAATCTGTGGTGCCTTGATCTTGGACTTCCCAGCCTCCAAAACTATGAGAAATAAATCCTTGTTGTTTAAGCCACCCAGTATATGGTAATTTGTTAAGAGCTCAGGTTTACTAGGCAATAGCTATAGACACTAGACACTTAAATTTAATCTGCATTATTAGCATTTTCTCCATCACTTTTAAAGTCTACAGACAAATGACAAAACATAAATCAAGCCCTGATTTGAATTTTCTGACTTCTATGCTGTAAATACTACCACCATGACTTACTGCAAGCTACCAAAATGAAACCAATGAACAGAGTTGGGAAGAGGTGACAGCACACCATTTTATGATATTTCCACCATACATACACAATAGATGGTAATAACCTGAAGACTGTAAACTCTAGTACCATGCAATAAAATAAGTAGGAAATGATGAATTTTGAGTATTTATTACCTTTGTTTTTAATATCATTATTTAATTGTATACATACATAATTTGGTATTTAATAGTAGCTGTGTTTAACAACTGGCTTGCAAAATTCCCGACTGGCTCTTGTGAATAAATAGAAGTAGCTCTGTCACACCACTGGGAGATGGAAAAAAAATATCCCAATTCTAAAGTATCTCCATACATTGCAGCTATTAACTACACTATTGCTATGATAACTAAAAAGCAGTGTCTATTTTCTAGCCTACAAGAGTAAAATGACTGAAGTTTATCTAGATATTTCAGTGTTAGAACTAGCTCCATCAACAATAGATACAAGATTCTCATTTCTTAAAATAGTAGCAACAACTTCACAATCCTGTTTTAGAAACTTATTCTGATAATATTTTATAGTTATTAAAGATGTTAAGTAATTAAACCCTAACATATAAAGGTAACTGTATAAACTAGCAAGAAGAATAACTACCTTTAGAAAACCAAAAATTTGTAGGGCACCTGGGTGGCTCAGTCAGCTAAGCGTCTGACTGTTGATTTCAGCTCGGGTCATGATCTCACAGTTCATGAGATCGAGCCCCACCTCAGATCGGGGCTGACTAGCCTCTGAGCTGACTAGCACCTCTCTCTCTCTTTCCCCAAAATAAATAAATAAACTTAAAAAAAAAAAAAGAAAACCAAAAATTTGTCATCTGATAATTTATAATAACATACTTTAAAGGTACATGAAAGATCATTACTACAGAATCTCTCAAAGTCAAATCTTGCCTCTGGATATTTAAAAGGAGTTAGGTAACACAAAGGCCAATAATAACATGTTTAAAAAGGCCTAATCTTATTCCATGCTTCAGGGTATAAACTGATCAGCTGAAGAGCTGGAAAGGAAGAACCAACTGCCCTCCCTATTTGCTTTCCGCCCACCATATATAACATTTCACAAGTGAAAGGTGACTGACAGAGGCAATTTCAACTTCGCTCTGAAGTATCAAGATCTACTGATAGGATAAAAGATTGAATGATGGATAATATCAGCTCATTAGTTGTATTCAACATCCAAATATTGTCCTAAAGCACATAATACTGGCCTCCACGATCCATCTGTTCTTAGTTGCTACTCTGTCTGCAGTTCAGAAAAATGAAGCGCAGCTCAGATTGGTGGAAGCCACCTTCACTGTGCCATATGCATCCCGCTTCTCTTTGCAAATACAGCGACATTTGAAAACAATGCACTTTCTTGCTTCTTTACCAGCTTCAGGATAAAAAAAAAAATGATCTCCAAATCATGGAATTTCATTTCATATGAAGAAAAGAATAAAAAATAATATTAAAGACAGACTTTTACTTTAGTTGCCGTAATTTTAAAAATAGGGGGTGGGGGGCTCCTGGGTGTCCTACTTGGTTAAGCATCTAACTCTTGACTTCGGCTCAGGTCATGATCTCACAGTTTGTGAGTTTGAGCCCCATATCAGGCTCTGTGCTGACAGTGTGGATCTTGCTTGGGATTCTATCTCCCTCTCTCTCTGCCCCTCCCCAGCCTGCTCTCTATTTCTCTCTCTAAGTAAAAAATAATTATTAAAAAAAAAAAAATACAGGGGTTGTTTTTAAAACAAAGTATTTGTGACATCAGTTATAACCAACTGGTCATCCTATAACATTTCCAGTCATTAAGCTCTTCAAAAATACAATTAAAAAAAAAGACATAAAAAAATAAAATATTTCCAGTCAACACCGATATTCCAAATAATGACAGAACCATCAAATTGTAGTAGAAACATTTTAGATTACATTGTCTTGTCAGTGTTTTTTATAAAGAGCAGTTTTATTTATTTATACTGTTTTGCTGTTTAAAATATTTATGATAGAAGTTAAATCAATGTATAAGTCACT
Organism: Hyaena hyaena; assembly: GCF_003009895.1. NCBI lineage: Eukaryota > Metazoa > Chordata > Mammalia > Carnivora > Hyaenidae > Hyaena > Hyaena hyaena. The sequence goes on along the minus strand of NW_024081029.1, from coordinate 1,367,122 downwards.
CAATAAAATTTTTGGTTCTATTAATGACTAGATACTCATTGAGAAACCACAATATTGGAATGGCTCAAAAATATACCAGAGAAAGTCTGCTAATAGTAAGCTCTCTTCCAGCCAACGTTTAGTTTTAATATTAAGTCAGAAAACTCAATTTCCAAAAATGGAATGGCTAAGTTAGAATCCAGTTCATACAATTCATTTAGTCAACCTTTTCCATGGCAAAATATCTCAGGCTATTCTGAAAGTACAGATGAGGGCAATGAATTAGAAGCATCTTTATCTATTCATTTCTCTTGGTACCAAAAAGCCCGGGGGTGGAATGACAGAGACCTGGCTCTACCAGCCCAATGCTTAGCAACACTTTCCACCATGCTTTCATTTTCCATACTTCATGGAAATCAACTGGTCCCTCCTCAGATTATAACCAACCATGAAATTTATTTGAAACAAAGACAATAATACAAAAGATAGGTATTTTACAGAAAAGTCTGTCAAATGTAAGAGTATAAATAAGACATAGTGCCTTCCCTATTTCTATATTATGGGATGAACAACCTACCTTAAATAATTATTCTCATATCTAACCATCATGATCGTATAACAAAAGAGCAGATGGATTTTTTTTTTTGTAGTCCTAGACTTAAGTAATAAATATGATACTGAGCCTTGGATAAATGATCATTTATAGACTGGACACCATTTCACATACCAAGTAAACCCTTTATGATATTAGAATTCAGAGAATTTGTCATATCTTAGTCTATTGTCCTAACTCTGACAAATCCTCAAGTCTAAAGCATATTCCCTGATATATTCAAAAATCTACAAGTTTGATGATTCATCTGAAATATTCAGTTGTTTCATCATAGCATTATTACCAAACAATCTCAGTCAATCAGAATAGACATATATGAAGCAAACAAGGCACCTTGGCATTTGTAGCCTTAGTAACTGCTGAAATCTTTCCAACAGGACTGCAACTCTGCCCAACTGGATCAAAGTGTCATTAGGAAATAAATGGCTGTGGCATATGAACTTGAGGAAGAAATATGGAGAGGAGTAAAAACAGCAGAGGACATGAGATGAAGTAAGATGAAGTAAAGGTAAGAGACGGAGTGAGACAGGTAAGAGAGCGAGGCAGTTGCTTTGCCCTGCATTACCATTATCAGGGTTGGTAAACATCCTACTTGCACTGGAGACTGTCTTCCCAATGTCAGCCAGGGATCGAAGGTTGGATTTCTTGGTTTGATGCCGGTGCTTCCGGAGCAAAGTATAGGTCACCTTGTCCTTAAGGTCAGGTTTCAATAGGCCTGTCTCAATCTGATGGTCAACAATCATCTCTGATATCAGAAAAAAAAAAAAAAAAAAAAGGCAAAACAAAAACAAAAAGCAAAATTCAGTCACAAGATCACAAAGTTAATTTTCTCTCCAACTTTATGGATATCATCCTCAAACTTTATATCAATAAACTATTTTCCAAATTTCCAACTTCCCACTTTATATAAAGGGTAAAGATACAGGACACACAGATTCTGGCATTAATGAGAGAGTTTTAAATACTCCACTATGAATTATATGTTTGGGGAGGGAGAATCATCTTGTCTTTTCTCAATCCCAGTTAATAGTGAATTAACATTAATCACATTCTTCTATGAATAACACAGTCAGTAATTTACATTTTTTCAATTAAGTAAAAAAAAGTAAGATTAGAAAATTCATGTACTCTATCATAGCAAGTATGCCAGAAACATAAATGATATTTAAAAAACTTGAAAAGAATATACAAAATTTAATGTGCTGACATTACTGATTTTTAGATCTATTTTCCCAAATCCTTCTGTAATGATGTATTTTCCTTAAAATAGGATGAAGTAAAGGAAAACAATACTCTTCCCCATATCAGGTGATATAAACACCAATTAATCCAATGAAAGAAAAACTAAACTACAAAACTGCCTTTGCCTTTTCTAAGAAGGGAGGTTTATTCTTTCAGATCCAACAAAAGCCTTTCCAATATATTCCATTGATCATTTTAAAATGTAACCTGCCCAGAATTTTCTATGAAATTTTCATCTTACTGCAAAAAAGTTATAATTTCTATTAGTTCTTGTTTTTAGGATGGATTTAATTGGAAAAGCTAACTATTTCATAGAAACTGCTCCATAGGGAGCTCTGATAAGGGACAAGTTTTACTCTAAAAGAAGAAACCCTCTTTCTCACAAGTCAGCACGTTAGCGGCAGGCAGGGCAGAAATGCAGCCTGGTGCATCCTTCTTTACGTCGCACAACAGGTCAACATTTCCTCTGTCCGGAACAGTGCACAGGACAAAACATCACAGAATCTATGCAAGATATGCAATGGCAGGACATTACCTCCCTCGCTGTATGCACATAGAGCTTCTGTCCTTTACCTAGAACCAGAAAGAACACCTACCTTTTCAGGTATATGAGTGCATCTAGCACACCTCAACGTTTTCCTCTTAGGCAATGTTCTCAGTATACAAAAGTGAAGAGAGAAGAAAAGCTCTCCTCTTGCCAAAGTCTGACAGAAAAAACTGATGGGAACTGGAAGGGTAGCACCATCTCCTAAGCACGGCCATCTCTTTGTAAACAGAAGTCACAGATGTTCCAGGGGTTCTGCCTGGCCGTCACCGCATCACTCAGGGGACCATCTTCACAGCAAGCACTCACAGAACTGGCCTCACAACCTACAGCTAGAAACGGACAACTTACACCATATACAATCAACTACTTAGAAGCCAAGCAGAGGCGGACTCCTGGATTTTCCATGACACGTCTTACACAAGTGCCACGAATGTCACATAACACCGGGCCACGTGGTGGGGAGCGTGGGCAAGGTAGGAAGAGTTTCTCCCGGAGGAATGTTTTGGTTTGAGAGTGGTCTTTAGCTCTGAGTGTTTTTACCTGCCCAAACTCTCCTCAGTGAAACTCTCAGAGCTGATCCTATAATTACAGTTAACCTTCTGCTCCATAGTAAAATAATTAGGTGTTACTCGTCTACTTTCCCTTTAAGTCTTGTTCAGTGCGGAAGGTCCATTTGACAGAGAACCGTAAAAATAAACAAACAGCCTCCGTGTATTTGTGGCCCATGTTATCAAGCTCCTACTCTCATTCCAGGGTTGTGGATTAAAGTGTCTCTTATCTACCCTTCCTGGCAGGGCCTCCCTCTGTGCTTGCCTTCCCTTGTAATCTCAAACCTATCCATACATACGCACAGCCAGCCCTCTGTTACTAATGCCTGGAAACCACCAGTTAGAACAGGTTAAGACATCTGTGTGGCTTATGCCCTTCATTAAGTTTCCATAAAACAGCCCACATTACAGGGATCTTTTTTAAGCGCAAACTACAAAACCTTTCAAGGAAAGTGGGGGCAGTAACATTTCACAGCTACACTGAAATTAAGCCTTCAGTGTTCAAAATCCCACAACCACTACCAGTTGGGAGAGAGCGTGCCAACCGTAGATGATAGCAGAGCTGAAAGAGAGTTCAGGAAACACCAACTTCAATCTCTTGTCGTATTGGGAAGAGAGGGCAAGAGACAGAGGACTTGCTGTCAGACGAAGCCTCACCAGAGGTGCAACTGCCCAAGTTAAACCAGGTTTTCTGACTCACAGTTTACATCTTTTTCCATATCACACAGTGTTTCTCTTTATTTAAAAAAGTGGGCTCTAGACCCCAACCAACAATCAAGCAAACAAACAAACAAAAACCCTGATATATGCATGGGCTTCCACAAACCAAGAGACTGGTGTTCATGCAACAAAAAATGGCCAAAAGTAACAAACATTTTTAAATGAAACACAAGGCCCAAGAAATACTGAACTTCAAGATTAATGAAGGCCATTTATAAATATAACCAATTATGAGATTTTACTAACCTACCAAAGTGGCGAAATGTATACGTGGATGTGAAAAGTGGATGCCCTAGGGAATTCCACATACTGACGGTGACAGTAATAACTAGTACAACCTTTCTTGAAGGCCAACCACCAAACACATACAAAACCCTTCAATACATTCAAACTCTTCGACTATTTCACCATTAGAAACCTATGCTTAAAAATAAACAATTTCACGAAACTATAACAGAACGTTCACTTATTCTTTACAATAAAAATTTGAAGACAACTTAAATGCCCAGTAGTAGATCATTAAATATTTTGCAGCCATCAAAATGATGTTCACATGTATATTTAATCACATAGAAACAAATTCATGTTAAGTTTTTAAGTTAAAAAGGGCAGATTAAAGTGTTATAGCATGATCCCATCTGTAAAATAAATTTCATATGTGTAAACGAATATGTACAGAAAAACTGCTGTAAATGGTGGTATTTTCATTTTTGTGTGTTCCACTTTCCTGGATTATTTCAAAATGAACATTTATTACTTTTGTGATAAAAAATAAATACATTGCCATTTTGAAAATCTAAAAGGTGTTAAAAGCAAGAAACGACACGACTAACACATCTGCCAGCATGCACAGCTCAGCAATGCCTTTAAATATAAAAATGAGAACTCCCAAAATAGAGCTACATTTTCCTAATCCATTTCCCATCATAATACAATACCTGAAGTGACTTATAATTTTAACTTAGGAGGGTAGGAAAATCCTCATGCAGTTGCCTTCATGTATGAATGACACTCTTTCATTGTAGGACTATAATGATGATAGTAATAATCAAGCTATTAAAATAATCCGTGAAATGTTGTTTTATCCTTTAATTCCTTTAAAGACAAGTATTTTTCTTAGCATTCAAAGGGGCTCTCCATGAAGAAAACAAGGAGAGGTCCTGAGGAGAATCAGAACAAGGCTGAATGCTGTGTGTGTAAGTATGAGAGGTAACACCTGCTTAAACAGTCACGTGGTGACAGCTTAGCACCTGCAGAGGGAGGCTGCCTCTCAGATGCAGGCCATGAAGAAGGAGCAGCAGGTGGACCGCAAAGAAAGATAAAAATCATGCTATTGTTTGTTTGATATAATCACATCCACTATTATTTCTTTCACTTCTCTTTTGAGGAGATAAAGACAGGGAGGAGGGAAGAAGCATGTTAGAGACTAAACTGTCCATAATTCACAACTCTGAATTATCAGCCCAATGCAGAACAAACCAGCCGCTTCACCTTCTGCTAGAAAAGGATGTTTTAATAACCAAATAATGGCAATAATTCTTCAAGTTACTGTGCCATCTTCTGTCATTTAAAGGGAAATTAGGGCACTTTTTTCTTCATGCTTTTAACTCTCTATAACATTTCAATTCCTCGAGGATTTTTAAATACTTTTTTCAGCCAGGGACACTCTTTCAAACATGCTCTTCCCTCCACTCCTGCAAATTTGATCCTTTTCTTCCCTCCCTCCTTCCTTTCCTCCTTTCATTCCTTCCTTTCCGCTCTCCCTCCCTCCTTTCTTTTGCTGGTAATGTGTGTTATCTGCCTCTGGACTATTTTTCTGTATTATCAGCTACATGATAAGAGTGATGGTACTTCGCAGTGACCTGGTGGTGTCTAATTGTACAATCTAATGACAATTTTTAAAAGTAAAGTGATGGTGGTTAGAGAAAAAGTCCACAACTGATAATAAAAAGTAATGGAAAATTAAAGTGAGAACATAAAATGCTTAATGAACTTTTCCTAAATCTAGTGAATACCAGAACCTCTTTCTTTGCCCAGTGGCTACACAAGGCTCCAATATAATATGGGATTCTGTCTCCTATTGCATGGAAAAGACCAGTCAGTTGCTAAAGACCAGAAGCTCCTTAAGATGGCTCTTTCTGCTACTAAGGATCCTGAAGACAGTTTTATAGAAAAGCCCAAGTTCTACTATAGGACTTACTTTCTTAATTAATATTGGAAACTTGCTAGTGACCCTTCAACCACAACACACATTCTCCCCCAAGACTGTGTATATATTGCCCAGTCACAAGCTTAATTCCCATTTTATCCAGCATTTATGCATTCTGACTTATTTTTTCAACTTGTCTAATTTCAGACATCTTGCTCCAGATTAGTTCTTAAAGTCTGAAAACACAGAAATTGCAATTCTCACTAAAAAACTGGACGGATTTTTGCTAACCATGATATTTTTTTGAGTAACAATCTCCCTTGCAGCAAAACAAATCACCCAGAAAACCATCCCTTCTGCTTGCTTCTATCTGTCTTTGTAGACAGGCTCATCTTCCCTGGGTACAAAAGTCCAAGATTTCCCCAGATACCCATGTTCAGCCTCACTTGCCTGGTCACAAATCAAAAATTCCACAAAGAGCATTATTTCCTTATTTTCTAACCTATGTGGATGTGGGTTTGTAACTTACCCCATTTACAAAGTGAGAGATTTGCAAACATACTTCCAGGGCCTAGAAAAGTGTCTGGCGCATTGTAGAAGTTCATACACCACTGCTGAATAAATTCAGGAGCTAATTAATTCTGTCCACCCTGTATCTTCATATTCGCCCTTCCCCCTTCTCCATGTGTACCTTAAGGATCTCAGGTTCATGAAAAGTATGGGACTTCTTTGCAAATGGAACTAACAAGCTCTCTGAAGAAGGTAAGATACATACATAACAGTAAGATACATGCCTCATTTGACAACTAACCTTTTCTTCCAATACAAATTCTATAGCTTTCCTACTATCTATTAAAAAAAGCAACAGTAACAATACACAGACGCCATAGTCAAGCCTTTTGGCTATAGACATTCAAAGAAATTTTGCAGTGAGTCTGATATACAAGAATTTGATACTGGTCACTTTCTGTGGAACCACAACCCATATTGTCTTCTCCATAATCCCAAGTGAGACACCCTGTGGACCATGTGTAAAAGTGTGGTCATCCATATAGGTCCAGAGCACATCTAGTTATTGAATTTTCCCAGGAATGACAAACAGAGCCCCTGTACCTCATCTAGAGAAAAACATGATCTTCAGTACACCTAGATCTGAAGGCAGTAATAAGGCAGTTTAGGCCAGGCTTTTGTTAGCAAGTGAAAACAATTACTACTGTTCGGAATGTGGTGGTGTGTGCCCAAGGTGTTCAACGTGATGAGTTAACATTCAGTACACAGCACTAATCGCAAAAGAAACCAAGACTGCCCTGCATCAAGAGGTTCAGCTACTTGTTCATGGGTGTATAAATAAATGACACTCAGCACCAATGTGACATGACCAGTCACTAGTCCATGTGGCTAGGGCATGTGGCTGCTGGCCCCCATAATCTTCCTTACATACAGTTACAGGATCTTGACTTCCACCTACAAAATCAGTCCCAACCCAGCAACTAGACTGTTTTCCTTCTTACATAGGACATAAACCCTATTTTACAGATGATGAAACTGAGGCCCAGAGAAGCTCAGCACAATGTTCTAGAAATCTAGTCTCCAGACCTTCAGTCCAATATAACCAAGGAGGGGAGCGGGGGAGCCTCTATTCTAAATATTAACCTTACACTAATAAGTGAGGGAAGTGAATGCAAATCTGTACATATACATTTGGATCCCAACAAAAATAATATGAAAAATTAAAAGCATAAAAGAGAAGACTAAGAAATAAAAACTGGATAGAAACATGCCAAAATGTCAACAATGACTATGGAGATATGACAGATGATTTTTTATTTTCTTCTCAATATTTGTCTGTATCTTCCAAACCTGCAACAAACCTTACTAGTTTTATAGTATAAAAAAAGAGAGAAGATATTCGTTCTAGAAGTCATCTGCCTTAATGGAGACCCATGGATAGGTTGGTAAAGCTAAAAAAAAAAAAAGATAAAAACTTTAAACAACATACTTACCCACCAACTGTGGGAGAGAAGATGCCTCCCTGTCAAGCATGATGGATCCTTTCTCCATACATGTCCTCAGCTCAAATAAGCTGTGAAGGGACAACGTGGCCACGTGGGGCTTGCTCCATCTTTCCCCACCCTGTTCCACTTTTTCTTCAAATTTAATCCACCTAGGAACATGAGATTAGTGAGCAGCAATTAAAAGTATTCTAACCTTCTCTGGAAATAGCGACATCAACCCCTCCATCTCCACCCCCACCGGCACTTCCAAAATGTCCCCTTTGATGGAGTCGTAAAAGCTTATTATATCATTAATTGCATTACCTTTATAAATACACCAAACAGAGTCACTAGACTAGCTCCTTCCCCTGGCATTACAAAGAAAATAAACTAAAGGGAACCAAAGCATCCTTGGTTTCCTATCTGTCTATATGTAACCATGAAATCCTTAAGAATGATTATTTTACTAGCTTTTTAAAATAACATAGGAAAAATGTGCATTTCAAAATTCTCCATGAAAGCCTACACTATGTAAAAATAACCACCGTTGTGAGAATTCTGTTGTGATTTCACAAGGCAAGTTTATACAAGGTGAAATATCAGTTACGAACCAATATTTATCTTAATTATTTGAAAAATATGGTGTATGAAGTGGTCAGATGAATATAAAATTCCCCTTTAATACTTAAAGAGGGCCAGCATGTGTTGCTATGTCTTACTTTGTATTTCTCAGCTGACACATATTCCCTTCTCATTGAGATTCTAATGGAAGCTTTCCCCTTCAAGTCTGGCTCCACATGTTTAAAAATACACAAGTTCAGTGAACACATCTATTCTGATAAAAACAGATCTCCTATAAATCTTAGCAATGGAACAAACAACCCACTGTCTTCCTAAGACTCCTAGACATTTTGATAACTTAGCAATATATAGCAACTTTTTAAAAGCTTAATGGAAATAAAAGCAAAACACGTTTGATAGCCTTTATATCCCACATATTACACATACAGACTCTTTCTTCACTGGTAAAGGAGAACATGAAAGCATCATCATTTTGCTATTCATTATGCCCAAAGAAAAATGCTCCTTTCACTTCAAACCTTCTGAAAGACTGAAAAAGATAAAGAGGGGGTTGAAAAACTGTTTTTCTACATTCTTCACCCAAAGGTTTAATGATTGAATAATGTTTTCCTAGAAAAAACCTAAACACTCACCTAGCTCACTAAAGATGAGAACAAAGGGCAGAGATCAGAGGAAGCTCTACATAAGGTATTATTTATAGACTGCTCACCACCCCCAAAGGAGGAAAAAAAAACACATTAGTAGAACCAGAAGTGAAAACAGATCAAGAGATCAACCACAGAGTCAGAGAAAATTTAGAATTTTAATCAAGCCCAATACTCATGTGATTCATAAGTATTTTAGCCATATCCAAAGACTCTCGGTCTCTACTCCTCTCAGGAAGCCCCTCCCAGCCAGAGAAGTCCCACAGATCAATAGTAACCTTATCTCTAACCTCACCTTCAATTCTAAGACCCTCTCCCTTTCCTCTGTATCCCCCAGAAATGTAAACAGTGGAGATTTTTTTTACATATTTTCCTCACAAGTTAAGAAGCCCACATCACCACCAAAGTTCTAAAACTTCAGAACTGGACCTTGCTTCTTTCCATAAAAGTAGCTGTGAAACATTCCAAACGAGAATTAAGAACCTTTAATATTCGTGTGAGTGTATGTGTCGTGTGTGTATATAATCAAATTAGTAGCTCCCTTTGGTTGCTAATAGTACCATAGAAATAAAAAGAACAGGAGAAAATGACAATTTTACATCACTCTTATAGAATTCTATGGATTTGCCAAAAAGATAAAAGGTACTTGGGGTTATTTCAAAAGTTATCATTTTACAGAGCATATTATATTGGTTAACTCTAGGTATCTTCTCAAGCTTGCTCACGCAATCTTGAACTGTGTTTGTTGATATGTTATATAAATCATATTTACATTTTTAAAATAATTTTGAAAAGGGTGTGGAGGGATGTGTTAAACAGGTGATGGGGATTAAGGAATGCACTTGTCATGATGGGCACAGGGTGAAGTAGGGAAGTGCTGAGTATTGTACACCTGAAACTAATATAACACTGTATGCTAACTAACTGGAATTAAAATAATACTTAAAATAATTTTGAAGCGTATTTCTACTGATGTATAACTGACATAATAATTTCAGGCGTATATTATAGTAAATCATATTTACATTTGGTGTTATAATTTATTATTCAAGACTCATATATTAAAAGATTCCACAGCATATAAAACCATGTCAGAATTACATATAAAGATGTTATCTATAGGAGTGACTCCTTGTTTTTATTCCTAAGAGAATTCTTAGTAGCTGAAGGAGAGAATCTTTGGTCATAGGATTTAAACCCAAGATAAATAACAAAAGCCAGTTTAGAAACTCTGTACAGGGGACTCAGTAAAGGGGAGTGTTTTATACAGCCCTCCCTTCTTATTTTTATTGAATGAGTCCCCTTTCCTATCAGTTGCCATAAATCTGTATTGCTAAATACATACAGTGTGACAGTGGATCTTTTCTGCCATCATTCTCAGCTGTCCAAACTATATAAGTTTATTTTTTATATGCACCCCTGTGTTTACTACAGCATTATTTCCATATTCCAAGATATGGATTTTGTGATGCATGATACTTTATGTACCAATATGTACATAACAGTGATATATGAAACTGTGATAATATGAAATATATATGATATAAATATATAATATATAATGGAATATTATTCTTCCATACAAATAATGAAATCTTGCCATTTGAGACAACATGGATGGCTCTCAAGGGCACTTTGCTAAGTGAAACAAGTCAGACAGAGATAGACAAATATCATATGATATCTCTTACATGTAGAATCAAACCCAAGCTCATAAATACAGAGAATAGATTAGGAGTTGTCAGAGGTGAGAAGTGAAGGATAGGAGAAACGGATGATAGAAGCTTAATAAAATTTTCTTAAAAAAAAAAAAAGGATCAAAACCCCTGTGCTCTTTTGTGGCCAATCTTTTATTTTCTTCTCTCCACAGTTCATATTGTAGGTCACCTGACTAGACTTAACTATGATTCTAAACAAGTTTTAAAAGTACATTTAGAATCATAAATCCTAACCAGCTTGGATTTATGGAAAAGCTACTCACCCTCCTGAAATACACCAGCCCTTTAGGTCAAGATTTAATGACAAATGAATGAAAATGTGAAATCTCAAAACTAGCCAGTTCCCTAGAATCTATGTTCCTAAGGGATAAGTATGATCTCATAGTTCAGTTTAGCTTCTACTTCACTTCGTGTTCAATAAATATTACATGCTGTGATGATGTCATATCATAGCATAGCTAAGGACATCAGGGAAACTCTAGGATAACAACTATTAAATTCCTTCAAAATCTATTGTTCTGATTGTTCAAGGAACTGAGCATATTTCCAACATATGCCTTTGGACATAAAGTAAGAGTTTGCCCATTTAAACAGATTGTTTGCATGTAGTTTCATTCCAGAAACTACATACACTATGTCTATCCTCTTCACATTATCAAGGACAAATCTGAAAAAAAAACCCTGAAAACATACTCAATTCAAATCAGAACCCATTAAAGAAAAGGCTAAGGCAAAGGTACCAAAGTTCAGCCTATCCGAATGCCAATGAATTTGTTAAGGTGTCCTGGAACCATGTAATTACATTTAAAAAAAAAAAACCCAGACATTTTTATTGTAAAATGTACTCTAAGCTACTATCTACCCTTCATAGTAACTGTGCATAACAATATATTTGCAGTAAGTTTCCTACTTTTCCTTTTGTCTTGGTACTTGACATGTTACAGGAAAATTTATTTCAGAAGTGAACTTTTTTAAATGTTTGCAATTACAAAACTGTTGTAACCTTGGAGGAAGAGTTTCTTAGGTAAAATTTATTTATTCCAAGGTTGGAAGAGGACGAAGAGGAAGAAGAAGGAAGAGGAGGAGGAGAAAATACACTGCACTTTAATGTACTTGGAGTGACTTCCAACCAAACAGCATTTCTCTCGTTTATTCAAGAAAGAGAAGGCCCACTGGGAATCACTGAATTTTGCAACTTTCCAATCATATGATTAAATGTAATTAAGAAAAGACACGACCTCTAACTTAAACGCATGCCAATTTTACAGCAGAAAATAGACATTACCTTTGCCCTAGAATATAATCCAACTATATAAGACTATTAAAATAATAAATCTCTTGCTAACTAATAAGTGCCTCATTACATCAAAGAAGCCAATGCTCGTGTGTATCTGGAATAAATTATGTTTTTAAGGAGACCTCTTAAATTTCTAGATCAACTGTGGAAGTTACTGCAAAACAGTGTACGTAACTATAATTACATAGATGGTTAGATTCCTTTTCCTTCGGCTTTTTTGTTACAGAAGAAATAAACTTGTTCTGAAACGGAATGTTCCAAAGTAATCCAGTAGAGAAAAGACAGGGAAGTCAGTGTATATTGGAAAGAGAGCAGTCTCCCTCCAGACCCCCAGGGTAAGTGCACATATCTATGCTTGATGGCCATGCCCTAAAATCAGGTTTTCCAGAGGTAGGCTGGGCCAAGTCTGCCAAGCAGAAACACAAATGGCAATTTGTTTGTACTGTCCCACTAGAAGTACATCAATACCCCTTTTCCTTCGTTGGCTGGTTTTCTTGCTGAAACTTGTGATGGCTTTCCTTTTTACCCAGGTTTGGCAACAAAAACTGAATCACACTAAAGAGACTGATCTTCAGCATATATTCTTATAACAGTGAAGTCCAACATTACCCATCTGAATATTCACTGAAGGAAAACTGAAATCCAATAACCATTTTTGCAGAGGCAGCATTGTGTCAAAGAAATAAAGAATGTGAGGGGCACCTGGGTGGCTCAGTTGGTTAAGCGTTCAACTTGGGCTCAGGTCATGATCTCACATTTGTGAGTTCCAACCCTGTGCTAAGCAATCTTCTGTCAGTACAGAGCCTGCTTTAGATCTTCTGTCTCCCTCTCTCTCTGTCCCTCCCTCTCTCCCTCCCCTCCCCCTCGCATACATATTACCTTTCTCTCTCTCTCTCTCAAAAATAAACATTTTTTTAAAAAAGGAAAGAACGAACTTGGGGTGGTGGGAGATAGCAATAGTTCTTCCCGGCTTTGGGCCAAAACTAGACCATGACTTTTACTCTTTCTCTGGTTTGTGTCATGACCCTATTAGCTAATGCCTAGCCACCTTGAAAGTCTTAATAATGAGCATAGGCTTCTTCACAAATACCAAATAATCCATTCTAATTACTGCTATATTACTAAATGTCAGTACTCCAATGACCTAACACTCAGGAATATAGGAATACCCTTCGAAAAAGAGTATTCCCTGCATTCCACAGAGCATATACATTTCTCAGGCCTAATCATTCTATCCTTTGCACAGTCTTCAATTTGTGCTCTATGTTAGAAGAACCAGTAAAAATCGAAAGTTTTAATTTTTAGGAAAGGGAAAAGCAGGGGAAAGATGTGAGAAAAACAAGAGGGTGGAGGAGATGGCTGTACTTCAAACTTCATACAAATAAAGACTTCCCTTGTTCATAGTTTTACATGACTACAGTGACTTCCAGAAGTTAAACTGGGATATTTTTCCTACTACTGAAACCATTCTCTCTATTTTCTGAGACACAGAGCTTAACCTGAACTTCCTGACTAATACTGAATATGCAGTAGTGCTGAGAATCCATGTAGGGTATTTTTGGTCAAATCAAATCATTAGCCAACTAAAAAGTATAGAGCATTGAAAAGGGTAGTATTGTGTTCTCTGGGGGGGGGTATGGGCTCACAGGAGAAACTGCATTAAGCTAGAGACGTCTAGAGGTTCGTTCTCTTTGGAATAAAAAACAGGTCTATGAATTGGGGTCCTCATGGAAAGGCAAAGATCTCAGTTTTATAAGTCAGCCAGAAAAATATTCATAGCACATTTTCATATATAAAATGAATCCCTTCTAAATATTAAACTTTTATTAGCCTGAGACATTTGGAAGCTTTTAATGGGGGGAAAAATCCCTATCACATCTGGAAACTGGACATCATAAATAGTAGTCAGAAATTACCGCAAAACCATTCTGAAACAGAGAATGTTCCAAGAACTAAAGATTACTAAAAATCTGAATCATTTCTGGAGGTACAATCACCTGCCAACCTCCCAACAGGATCTGGGTGGAGCAGCAAACTAAGAATCCAGGTACTATTTCTCTATTCCTTCAATCTGTTAGAATGTATTTCTTGACTATGGATAGTGTTCCAGGTAGTTGTAGACACTAGAAATATAGTGGTGAACAAAACAACCAAAAATTCCTGCCCTCATGGGACTTTAATTTTATTGGGAAGAGAAAATAACACGATATGCAATGTGCTAAACGGTGGTAAGTGCCAAGGACAAAATAACAGAGGACGGAGGTTAGGAAGTATTGGGGGAAGGTTTCGATTTTATATGGGGTAGCCACCAAAAAGGTAATATGTGAATAAAGACCTGAAGGAGGTGAGGAAATAAGCTGTGTAGATAAAAGGGGTGCGGAAAGATGAGCACTTCAGACAGAGGGAACAGCAAGTGTAATGTCTCTGACACAAGAGCATGACTGGGCAGTGAGTGAACAAGGGGAAGAAAAGCAGGAGATGAGGTCAAAGATACCACTGTGGAATGTTCATGAGGGAGAGAGATAAGGGCAGGTGCAAAGGGATTGACTAATTAGAAAGCATCTGCAGTAATCGAGATGAGAAATGATGAGTACTGCTGTGGCAGTACGGAATGTGAGGTGTGGTGAGATCCTGAATATCTTGATACCTTTGAGGGTAAAATAAATAGGAGTTGTCAATGGATCAAGTAAGGGGTGTAGAGAAAGAAGGCAAGGAAGACTCCCATGTTTCTGGCCTGAGGAACTAGAAGAATGGAGGTGATCACTGCAGTGGAGAACTCTTCAGGGGGAGCAGATCTGAGGCAGGTAGATCAGAAGCTCAATTTTAGACATGTTATTTTGAGAAGTGGATTAGCCATCCAATTATTTGTTTCCAATCAATCATATAAGGAAAGAAATCTAGGCTTGAGAACATAATGCAGATGGCTTCAGTGAATTGATGAATTGGTTTTAAACTTTAAACATAGGGTCCTCTTCTGAGTTCTTTCAACGGTGTGCTAGGTACCTTGGGTCTGTCATTCAGCTGTCCATCAGTCAGAAAGAGATGACTTACAGAATTCCAACTTTGGCCAACTAATATTTCTAAGAAAGTATTATATTTAGAACAGTTGTTTCTAAGGCAATCAGTTCTCAACTAATCACACTCAACAAATATTACTGAGCACCTATTATGGTACCAGGCAGAGAGAGGCACTAGGAATACAGTAGTGAAAGACAGACATATGATCTCTGCTTTCAGACGAATTAGTGTAATGAAGGAGACAAAATGAAAACAATAATATCCTATCTACATTTGATTAACCAATAGTGGGGCTCCTGGGTGGCTCAGTCAGTTAAGCATCTAACTCTTGATTTCAGCTCTGGTCATGATCTCATGGTTCATGAGATGGAGCCCCACGTCAGGCTCTGTGCTGACAGTGCAGAGCCTGTTTGGGATCCTTTCCCTCCATTCCCCCGTTCTCTCTCTCCGCCACTCCCCTGCTCATGCATGCGTGCTCTCTCTCTCTCTCTCTCTCAAAATAAATAAATAAACAAACATTTTTAAAAAATTAACCAATATTAATTGTGGCAAGTCCTATACAGTATATATATAAATAACTATTTATACATACTCTCTCTACATATACACTATATGAAGAGTATAGACTAGCGTGAGTATGTTTCTTCTGAAAAGCACTCCCCCCCTTCCACCAACAACACATGGTGTACTCCCACCACACATTCTCTCCAGCAGTACAGTCTCTCAGGGACTGATGACATCAAAAATGGCACCTGTTTTCTCAAGGAAATAAAGTCCTTAAGGATGGTAAAGTATTCAAAATTATATGAGTCTTTAAGAATCTTAAATGAAAGTATGCTGTCCATTTCACTCAATGTTGAATTACCTACACAGTGAACAGGTACCTCTCCACCTTTCTGAGAACAGAGGTCATATAAAATAGAGTCTGCCTTTGACCAAAAGAAAAATCAGAAAGCTATACCTGAATTCTACTTTATAACAGGTACTCACACAGGAATTTCAAGATGAAAATAAGATTCCAAGTAGCTCTTCTGGTCATGACTATACCAGTATACACACAGGGATGGCATTTTAGAGCTATAAAATATGCATGAAGTTAGAAAGGCATGACACAGTATCACCCTCATTTGACAAAACAGGACACTCAAGCTCAGGAAGACTATGGGAGTACATGACTGGCCCAAAGCTAAGTAGCCCATTAGCAGCAAAGCTAAGACTAGACCAAAATCTCCCCAACACTTAATTCAGGCTCCATCAGTACAATTCTTAGTATGTTTTGTTTTTCTCCTAGAAAGAAGAAAAAGAATGAAATGGAGATACTAGTAAAGGATTCCAATTTGAAGGTCTTCTTTTGGAGGATGTTTTATGAACCCAAAGTATACTTTATGTAGGACTTTTCATATCCTGGTTATTTGGTACTAAGAGAAGGGAATGAACGAGAATTACTTTATCACAGAAAGAGGTCCTGAAAGACCAAGAATGAAGAGCTTCAACAGGGAGCATTAGAGGTGGAGAAGTAGAAATGTGCTACAGGTAGCTTTTGAATAAGAAGGAGAAAATATTAACAGGAGAGTTCAAACAAGCACACCTGCTCTAAGTGTCTGAATACTAGAAAGAGTTATCTAGCAAATGGAAAAGGACAGATTTAAGATGAGGTCTCTTTCCTTATCGCTAGTGGGAGGTCCAGGAGTAAAATGTAATGATTTTTTTTTCTGAGCACAGTTTAAATTATGGAAGATAAGAAATTATCCATGGATTCTACTAAACTTTTTTCTACTGAATTTTTTTAAAATAGCAGATGTTTCCACATGGCTAAACTACCTAGAAATTCTTGGTAAGAAGTAAAAGCTTCTCTACCATTATCAAATGAATTAATTTATGAATCTATGAATTTATGAATCTGTTTTCTACTATTAAAAATCCTAAATGGCTAAAGACATTCAATAGTACTTAGTACAACAGAAATAATAATAAATCCATAAACCTACAAAGCATAAGTCTCAGAAACAAAATAAAAATTACCAAAAACTCCAATTAACTGGATGAACACTTCGTTACAAATAATACGATGCATGAAGCTTTTAAGACATGCGCCAGAAATGGGGTATCTGCCTGGCTCAGTCAGGAGAGCATGTGACTCTTGATCTCGGGGTCATGAGTTCTAGCCCCATGTTGGGTGCAGAGCTTACTAAAAGTAAATAAACTTAAAAAAAAAAAAAAAAAGATATGCCCTAGGAAATAAAAGTTCTTCCTTTAACTCCCAAAAGAACTTCATCCAGTAAAGGAAAGACTATTGAGTTAGTGGTTCTTTATATCTTATCAACTTTTACTGATCACAGATGATAAAAATATATTTCCTTCTTATTCTAGAATGACCTAACAAGAACCAGAACAGCAGACATAAATCTCTTTTCCATCTGCGTCCATAGAGGACTTTCACTTACTTTGCTCTTTTTTAAACCCAAAACCAAATAATGATTTGATTTGCCTTATTTCAGATATTATACTGAACACATTTGAAACTCTTCAATAAAATACTTTTGCTCACTTCTTTTTTCCCAGTATTTCATGAGTGCCTGACATATACTATGCATTCAGAAAACACCGGTTGAATTTAATTGATTTGCATTAAATTACAGACTATTAAAGGTGTATCTTAACAATATTTTTCTTATGAAAGTGAAATATGCTGAATCTCCATGCGACTAGGACAATGAGACACCATTAACTGCATTATATCAAAGTTTTTGTATTACATAATTGCTCTATATCCTACAAGATACAGCATGGAATATATAATGGAATCTACCTGGAGAAAGAAAAGCTCTATTATTGTGAGACACAGGAAGCCTTAGATGTATCTGTAATGCTTAACAATTTACAAAGCATTTCCATATGTATACACATATATAGGCATGTATATAAATACCCATGCTATCATTAGACAAATCTTAAGTAGTATTGCATATTTTACATACATTACATATGCATATATACTATATGTAGGAGGCATCATTTTATTGATGATGAAATCAAAATTCTGAGAAACTGAGTACTGGGCAGTTCACAGGTGAAAAATCTGAAATTGAACTCAGGTCTCTAAACTTCAAACTCAAGGGAACCTTCTACTTGGCTTTTGTTGGATACTTAAAAGATAACATGTTTTTACTTGGAATAACGGCAAGTTTGTGGGTAAACAGTCATTGTCTTTGCAACCTCCCTCCTAACTGGGAATGGATAAAAAAATCAGACATGATATTCACAAGACACCCTGGCATTTGGAAACTGCGGACATGTTTCTCTAGCCTATCATGTTTGGGTGCTTGAGTTTATCTAAGATATCTTACTACTAAATAGCATATGAAGGGAGGTGTACTTCAAATTCATATAAAGCTTAAAATTGTTACAACATGAGTCAATGAAACAATGCTCCAGCAGTGAAACAAAGGGTGTTTTGAATCCACATCAACATGAAAGAGAAGAAAAAGAATCCTTTTATTCCTTAACCCAGCCAACATGATGCTCATCAGTTATTCAAAGTGTGAAGGTGAGAGAAAGGTGCTCACAGACAACAGTCTTGCCCTGCACTTAATTCCCAGGTCAGTACTGCACAGCCAGCCATGCCTCACCTCGCCGTCTCCTTCCACTCCATCTCCTGCCCATCCACGGCCAGCAGCTCATCCAGTTCCGTGAAGAGCTGAGGGGGTGCTGGGCTGTCATCCTCCTCGCCCAAGATGAATCGGATACGTTCTGCGGCAGGGGAGACTGCAGAAGTGAAAATACTGCGGTTAAACACTGGCTGGACAACCCTGAGGAAAGTGTAGCTCCAAGCTCTTCCTCTGTCCCCAGGGCTATTGGACTTCCCAGCCACGTTTTCTGTGGACATCCTCCTTGCTGAGCCTCCCTTATCCCCAACCTAAAGACAAAAGAAGTCAAAGTCCTTCTCTGTTCCTTCGGTCCTAAACTGTATCTCAGATGGCCACCACTCTCCAGGACAGGGCTCTGGTTCTGCGTGGAGTGTCACAAAGAACCTTTAGCCCTCAGATGAGCTGAGGTCCAACTGCATGACTGTCCCTCCTTCCCCACTTATGACCTGTCCAAAATTAGTAGACAGAAACTAGCCTGAGCCAATCACTTTTTCTACAGCAGTGGGAGGGGGCAACAGAGCACCCCAATCCTTAGTTACCCCAGGCCCTGGCTTCCCACCCCCCTTCCTTCTGTCCAATGCCTAAAGCTCATGCCCTCACAGGATCCTCACTGCCTGTAACTCACTAAGTGCAAAGTTGATGAGGGAATATTTAACAAGACGGGGCCTCTTCTTTACATAATGGCCATACCCAAAAATGTTTAGTCACACTTCAATGCACCTGAAAAACAAGCCCAAGTAAAATATTGTACGCCTGAAGAAAAAAACTTTTCTGACACACTAAAGCACATAATTGAATGCCCTTCTAGCTCCTTTTGACCCTATCTCCTGAAAATCATGTAATGAAAAATTAACTAGAACTTCCCTCAGGTTGTGGTTAATCCCCCCCCCTTTTTTTAACAAGGAAATTATTTGAAAACTGATGGTCATATTACAAAACTAAGGTGCACAGATACTCTTTAAAATCCCTGGGTAAAGCCAAGAATGGTATATCTATGTGAATGTAGTACAGGTATACAGATACATCTGTGTACAAACACACACACACACACACACGCACGCACGCACACACACACACACACACACTGCAGAAATATATATACTCAATAAAAAAAGAAAATCCCTACCATCTGAAAACTACTATATTGGGACAAAATGCAATTCCATAGATCAAAAAATACTACAAATAAACTCATGAAAAGTATTCAACCTAACTAGTCATCAAAAGTAATTATTAAAATAATGGGGTGTCTGGGTGGCTCAGTCAGTTAAGCATCCAATTCTTGACTTCAGCTCAGGTCATGATTTCATGGTTGTGGTCAAGCCCCATATCAGGCTCCACACTGTCAGTGCAAACTTGCTTGGGATTCTCTCTCTCCCTCCCTCTTTCTCTGCCCCTCCCCTGCATGCTCTCTCTTAAAAAATAAAATAACATAAAATAACACAAAATAAATAAAATAAAATAGATACGTTTTATCTATGAAAAGAGCAAATGCTTTTTTTAAAATTTTTTTATGTTTTATTTATTTCTAGGAGAGAGAGAGAGAGAGAGACAGCATGAGCAGGGGAGGGTCAGAAAGAGAGGGAGACACAGACTCTGAAACAGGCTCCAGGCTCTGAGCTGGCAGTCAGCACAGAGCCCGGCACGGGGCTCAAACCCACAAACTGCAAGATCATGACCTAAGCGAAAGTCGGATGCTTAACCGACTAAGTCACCCAGGCACCCCTAGCAAATGCTTTTAAAAGTGAAAATCCCAACGTTGCCAGAGAGTTAGAACATGTGCATCAACACTTCTCAGTTTATGTCCCTGATACAAGCCTAAGTGGGAATGTATTTCTAAAGGGAAACTCAGAAGGATATGAAAATGTTTTAAAAGTATATACATTATGTGAGCCAGTAATGCTACCACTAGAAAGACATTTATTCCAAATAAGTAATAGTTGTTATCTCAAAGACAGAGGTATCCACTGCAACACTATAAAAAACTATGAAAAATAAAAGCCTAAATGTCCAAAAAGGATTGGTTAAATTGCACTACAACTATCCAGTAAATTACCATGTGGTTATAAAACATGAAGTCAAGGAGCACTTGGGTGGCTCAGTCAATTAAGCGTCTGACTCTTGATTTTAGCTCAGGTCATGATCTCACGGTCAGTTGTGAGATCAAGCCCCATGTTGTCCTCCACGCTAAGCATGGAGGCTACTTTGGATTCTCTCTCTTCCTTTCTCTCCACCCCTCTCCACCCTCAAAAATAAATAAATATTAAAAAAAGCATGAAGTCAATATTATTATTTTTGACATACATACCAGATTAAATGAAAATAAAATTGCAAAATCATGCAAATAAAGGGACCCCACTTTAGTAAAGGAAAAATACACATATACCCACAAAATAAAGTCTGGAACTGAGGGAGCCCTCACTATGCATGGTTCAAATGTGCATGAATTTCAGTTACCACCATTTAGTTAAAGAACACCAGTCCTCTAATAATACTGTTGACATTTCAGTTAGCAAAGTGTATTACCTGTGAGTAACTGCATAAAGGACGAACTTCACTGCTAGCTCTTCAGTCTTTAAGTTACTATGTAAATAACATACACGCATCATGATCAGTGACCAATCATAATGCTTTTTGCAAAGTCTATCAGTGATTGGTCACTGCACATTTGGTACCCGGTTCATGTACAGGCAGCAAAGTGAGTACCTGTGTTGCCTTCCTATCTTTCAATGATAAATTCACATAGCATAAATGATCAAAAGAGGGAAGTGGCCAACAGAGATGAAAGTAGAGTACAGACAGAAAAAGTGATATGGTGGAAATGAAATCTGTGTCAAATGGAAAGGGGGTTATAGAAGACAGAACGCTGCTCATGGGGAGGTTGACAATGCTGCCAATAGCCACATGAGAGAATCTAGAGACACAGTCAAAAGGCACGCTGCGTAGCACACAAACGTAGCAACGTAAATAAGGAAAGTGGCTGCACCAAAATGATGAAGATGTCCCAGAGGAAGTGCTGCTGGCAAAACAGAAAACAAACAAAAAACCCAGACACAAAAAAGGCCCACTTCACATTAAAGGAACTCTCAGAGACATTTCTTGACCTGGAAAGCAAAAAGGAGAAAATGTTGGAAGCAGACGCAAACAGAGAGAGGAGTATGCCATTCGGCTGACACAGAAAAGATGCCTGCTTCATTTGCTAAGTTGTACAATGGGACGAAGGCAAGCACTATTTCAACCACTTCTGAGAAGATTTTACGAAGAAACAAAACATTTTAGTCTTGATGCTTCTGATGTTTTAGAGTGTACTAAATATCAGGTATACTATTTTTTTCATTTCCCCAGCAAGAGCGATTTTAATAATCTGACAAAAATTTTTAAAAGTCAAAGAAAAATAGTAGCCTTTCCCATTGATTATTAGGATGGTTTTGCATAACTTGAGCCTGAATAGTTATATTTATGGCCTTACACTACCACGCAAAGCAAGGACGGCCTATATATACAACTTTTAAATGTTATACAGTTTATTTCTAGGGCTTCTATTTTCTTCCTTTTACTTTTCTATCTGTTCTGCAGTGTGCACAGTTCATTCATGCATTCATTCAGCAGTATTTACGGAGTACCGCCTTTGCTCTAAATAGGCTTGAGTTTCAGGCTCTGAAGATAAAGCAAAAAACTTGACAAGATCCTTGTTCTTATCAAGTTTACATCCCTAGAAAGGGACACAAAAATTAGCTAATTGATTGTTTAGTGAATAATTAATTGGTTATATGAATGAATAAATTAGTGCACAAACCAACAAAATGTATCTCCAAACTGTTCTGTGTTGTGCAGAACATTCAAATAAGATAATTGAACATATATTAATATAAAACACAACATGTTTAATTTCAGTAATTAGAAAAAAGTGACTTTGAAACTTTTTAACATCGCTGTGAGAAAAAAATCAGAAGTTCCAGAACTTTCATCAGAACTTTTATGTAAAAAGACTTGCAATGCCTTTCCAATCAAGAAATGGAAAGTGTAATCATTCTAGAGAATCGTGGGAGTCATGAAAGAAATGATGGGGGTTAAGAAATGATGGGCAGAATTTAGAAAAATGTGAAACGGACAATCAGAGATTTGATTGGACTTTTCATCAACGTTCAACATCAAAGATCCCTGAGGCAGAACTAGCTTCTGGAAAGGAAAAGTCTACATTTAGAGAATCAATTTTTTGTTCACTTCTAAAAACGTGATGTGAAAAAAAAATAAAAAATAAAAAAAAATAAAATAAAATAAAAAAAATAAAAACGTGATGTGAGTTAGTCTCCACCTCTAACAGAGAAGAATAAATCTTCCTCCTCTTTACAAAAGAGACTCTCCTGCAGGGCCACAGCACACATCTCTGCTCAGCTTTGATCCGAGGAGCATTACTCTGAGGTCCAGGATCCTCAAATTAAGAAAGCACAACTCACCGCTTATCAGACAGACTTAGCTGTGGCTTCCACACACTGGAATGGAAGGAGGCTGTCACATTACTACCAGTTCAGACACTCTGGGTCTCATGTGTAAGTTGTCTTATGTACTAAACACAGCTTCTGAGCGACCAGTACAACAGTTCCTTTGGAATAAAATTCCAAAATCTCATGTCATAAACTTGCTTGATACTCTAGTAAGTTTCTTTCCTTAGTTGATCCCCTAGGTTTCCCCAGAAATTAGAAGAGGCCACAGCAACTGTGTTGTAACTATAGACCTGTGGGAGGGGCATACTCTATAGTCAGCAAATATCCTTCCCAATCTCTAACGTCATTCTTAACATAAAGATATGCAGAATGAGAGTCTCCCTAATGAAGAACGTCATAAATTCATTTTTTCCCCATAACTTTTGATCAAACAGGGAAATGAGCTAAACAGAAGACACGGCACTTCGTTGAGATTAAGCATATAGACTCTGGAACCAAACTACCTAGATTTGGATTCAAACTCTGCTACTTTATGCTATGTGACCTGAGACAAGTTAATTATCCTCTCTGTGTCTCAAGTTCCCCACCTGAAAAATAGGATGGTGATGATCACTATAGAGGTTAAAATACAAGGTTTAAATTAGTTTAAAAATTGCCAGCCCTTACTAGCAAAACCTGACTAGCTTCTAAGAAGATATTGTCCCTAAGAGCCCCTATATGTTGAAAATATATAAGGTAGGAAAGAAAAAGGCCAAAAGTTCTGCACATGTTACTTCAGTGAATTTAGTAGCTTTGGTAATGAGAACATAAAGGTGTACCTTTCTGGGAAACAGCCAATAAAAGAACAGTGGAAAATAATGAAACCTCTTTAGTCTCACTTTAATACCTAGGAGGGAGAAAACATCAGAAAATCAACCTGCATTACAGATGAAGAGATTATGATTCTAAGTAATAACTAACCTAGTTTCATCACAAAAGAGAACCTGGAGAAAAATGAGAGAGAGTGACAGGGAGACAGGAAATAAAGGAGAGAGAGAAAAACTGTCAAATTAATCCAATCACCTTTGTCAGAACAGAAGGTCTGTAGATCAAAGCCAAGCTAATGCCTCTAATCTGCCTTGATTTTTTTTTTTTTTTTTTTTTTTTTTTTGCCTTTCTTTATTCTGCCCTCTGGTTAGAATGTGTTTTGGAAAAACACACATTGGAAAAAAAAATACCCACTCCCACCACTAGCACCCACAGCACATATCACCTACATATCATCACAACCAAACGCTTGCTGAGCCTAAACGTGGCCTCAGAGCAGCCACTGTCCTTCGATCAAAGATGATGCATGAGAGGACACTTCTACACCATGCCTGGCTAAACAGTCAACTCTCAGTTTGCCTTTCATGTCACTTTGGCCCCAATCTGCGTGTCCAACTGGTTTCCTACAACACTCCAGAAGTGTCTAGTGACAGAAGAACATACCTACTCAGTTTTGCACCAAGCTCAGCCAGGAATTCCAGTGTCACAAGCAAGCTCAGAGGTGTTTATTGCTGCTGTCACAGTTCTTGGGCTAACCTGTGTCCCAGAACTTGGGCTTCGGCAAGAACAGAAACCTACCCTGGCCCCCGTTCAGGAATGAATTTAAGTATTTCCAGAGAATGACCACAACCTCAGCAGAAGGTAAACAGAATTTTGTGATTATGGGTAGGAAGACATGATTTTCTTTTCCCTAGAAGACCTAGCCTTTAAAGGACAGAATTTAGTTCTAAGTAGAGAACTCAAGGAACATTCACAAGGAGCTGATTTTCTAGCCAAAATTCTGGATGATGCTTTAAAACTTACTAAGCAACCAGAATTAACAAGGAAGTGGACATGGTTTGGATAGTGGGAGGCAGTTCTGCTTATAAGAAAACTAGGAACAAGCCAGGCCATCCTAGACTGGCTGTGACAAAAATCACACAGGAATTTGAAAGCAACACATTTTTTCCAGAAATTGATTTGGAGAAATATAAACTTCTTCCCGAATACCCAGGTGTTCTTTCTGGTGTCCAGGAGGAAAAAAGTATTAGGTATAAATTTGAAGTGTATAAAGAGAACAACTAATGTGAATGTGTTTTCCAATTTATCCCCCCCCTTCCCTCTAATTATATACTTTAATATTAGAAAAAAAGACTTTGGTTGACTTTAGATCAATGGATAATAATTTCTAAGCAATGTGCTTTATTCATTAATCAATCTAAATCTTAACTAGACTATAATTAAGATTAATCTTACCTAGATTATGCCAGATACCATTTGTGGAATGTTTCTTGTTATCACTGTCTGAATGTGAGGATATGCACCTGCCTAGGGTAGCACATCTACCAAGTCACCAAAGCGGAAGAACCCCCCGATAGCATGGGTTGAAACCAGGACCTATAGAGATAGGAGTTAGACACATTTGTGCAAAGGTCTAAAACAAATTATACATAGAAGAGCTAGAATTCACATGTTAACAGAAAATTAGATCAAAATGGGGACATCGATTTCTCTATGGAGATCACACTTCTGAAAAAAAGTTCTGTCCACTCAAATAGGAAATCAGTGTGTTGATTTGGATAGTAAAGAAACAGGTAGGAAACCATCTTTTGAAGGTTAAAAGAGAAGGTCTGAGATCTCTAAAAACTCTGTTTCGGATCTTGGGTGAGATTCCATGGGACGCTGCAATGATAGAATAGGCTGCTCTTCACAAAACAAGAATAATCTAATAACAGGCATATGGCTAAA
Organism: Hyaena hyaena; assembly: GCF_003009895.1. NCBI lineage: Eukaryota > Metazoa > Chordata > Mammalia > Carnivora > Hyaenidae > Hyaena > Hyaena hyaena. Next base: position 1,341,225 of record NW_024081029.1, on the reverse strand, counting down.
ATTAAAAATTCAAAGGTATAATGAAGTGAAAATGGATAATGCTAGAAACCAAAATTCGTAATTAGAAACTAAACTTCACAAAATTAAAAAATTAAGAATAAAACATGTTTCATGCATCATGTTAGCAAAGATTTGAATTGTTAGGTATTCAAAGAAATAATACCCTTTTCTACCTTATAAATGGACATAAACGTTTTAGAGTGTAAGTTAGCAATATCAATTAAAAATCAAAATTTTCTGGGTTTGGACCCAGAACTTCTACCTTTAAAAATTAATCCTGAACAAAGAGATGGACCCAAGAGTATCTATGGCACCATTTTTTTCTAACTTGGAAGCAGCCCCACTGTTGATCAATAAAGGAACAATGGAAGGAAGGAAGGGAGGGAGGGAGGGAAGGAAGGACAGAGGAGGGAGAAAGAGAGGAAGGAAGAAAATAACATACCTGCTAATTTTCAGATCTTTTTTCATTTTTTCTATTTATAGTCTTTTCTCTCCTTTCTATCTAACGCTGACTCACTTTCCAAGGCCCAGTTGAAAATTCTATCTTTTCTAATAATCGATATTAACCACTCACAGAACTGTGAATCTCTCTTTTATTCGAACCATAACAACACTTTGTCTGAATTATCATTTAGGCACCAATAATTATACATGCTGGTCATTATTACTCAACTTTTGTTGATGTGACCTCTCTCCCAACTAATCACCAATCTCCTGGAAGACAGGGTCTATCTATGTACTTTCCTTAAAGACCAACATAGTTCCATGTACTTAATCATCACTTAAAATATTAAATTAATGAGTTAGATATGGATGAATAAACCCTGGACATTTTCAAGTACACGAAAACATAACCATCTGCAAAAGGAAGCTTCCATTAAGAGCTCTGAAATGGAAAATACCTCAGTTTTGGAAGCTGTCCTTACTCCACCCTCCCCTTAATCCATCTTTGTAGTAGCTGCACAGGGACCGAAACACAGTCACTGTTTCCTACTGAGTAAGCTGCAAATAAAAGAATGAACACTTTGACCAAGCTATTTTCCTCTGGTAGATGTAATCTCTTCCTACCCTGAGGGACCACAGCATTTAATCTGCACTTCTATTAAGACATTTACTATCCACCACTTTGTGTGTTACCCATTGCTGTACTTGGTCTTTGCACCTCTACTAAGCCAACCACCTGCTTCTTCACTCACTCACTCACCTAAATTATTCTTGGTGCCTACCTTGTGCGTAGTCAAGTTATAAAAAAAAAAAAAAAAGAATGGATAAATGAATGAATAAGAAAATGAATGGAAGAATGAACAATATATATTCTGCCCCAGTTTCTCACCAAAAAATCGTTCGTTCTTTCCTTGCTCCTTTCCTCTGCTTCCTTGAGGCTTAGCAATAATTAAAATATAATTTTACATTCTCATTTGATAACTTAATATTTGTTAGTTTTTAGTATATGAGACACTATGCTATTTGTTGAGAGTATACAAAATATGTTTAAGATAAGGTCCCTATCCTCAGGAAGCAAGGGGGGAAATGCTATCATTAAGAATGTAATACACAGTTGCTAACATTTTTGAATGGTTACATGGTACTGTTAAGTGCCCTTAAGTTATTATATAATTTATTTTACACAAAAATACGAATTATCTGCTGTTATTGGTCTCTTGTATTATTCATATTAGAGACAGGGAAACTGAGTATTCAAGAGACTAAGGGACCGCCCCAAGTTCAAACAACTAGTAAGGGATAAAACCTCAAACCCGCTTGCATTATTTCCAAGCCCATTTTTTAGCCACTACTCTCTAAAAGATAATCTCCTTTAAAAAAAAAAAAAGTGCTATATGAACAATACAGACAGTAAATTTACTGGATTTCAGAAGAGGCAGACATCATAATGGCATATGAAATAGTCCTAAAGTAAATTAAGTAAACATTTAGTTCATTATCCACCAAAAGGCAGTTTGTGAATATGCCCTTTTGTTTTTGGTCTGGAAAACACCCCACTGTGGCCACCCTACAGGCTTCCCCCCAAAAAAAATTTTAATAGAAATAATGATCATAATAAACAATTCATACGGAGCATGACAAGTTTACATTCAAATTCCCTTCTGCGGGTTAAATGAAGACTTCTTGATTCTGTATTTTCTCCTTGGCAAAATTCACCATCTGGTAAAGTCTTAGCTCTCAAACCAAAGTAATAAAAAGAAATAACTGTTTATTTCTTTAAGTTATCAATGTGCTATCACCAACTGGCTTACATAGTTATTATAGTATATTTCTTTCCATTCAGAGTTAAAAGTTTGTGGGCCAACACCACGGTTGCTAAAGCTTCCACAATTTATCTAATTATTAGACTATAGCAATACTCTAAAAATGCACTTAAATATATATATAAAATCCTCAAACTTCAATTTCACATTCCTAACTGTAAGAACTGAGAAATCATTAAATAAAGCTATCTATACAAATAAATCTTTAAAATACACACATGCATTGTAGTGGTTATCTGTTACTACATTTTGCCCATTCAGCACCTCTAATCTCTTTTTCTGATTACAGCACCCCATTTTCCTTCTAAAAACCATTTTTATACTTAGAAGTTCAATGAGGATGAATTACTCCCTGTGACCCAGGTCTGGAAAATGAGAATGTCACAAACTTTGGCCACAGCAATTAATTACCTAATGTAGGCCAATCAGAGTAAATAGCGGCAGCCTTTTGTTGGAGTTTCCAAGAAATAAATTTTCACTTTATGCTAAAGTGCCTAAGATGATAGTAATAAACGTTTTGAGTGGAGATGGCCATCTTGCAACTCTCAGGGCAAGGCCATCTTGCCTACCTGATAATAAAATAAACATGGAAGAACTCAGAACCAAGGCAGAGGCAGGTTCCTGCTGCCATTATTCAAACACCCAGATTCAGCCATGCCTGAAGTCAGCTACTTTTCAATCTTACAAGACAACTCCCTTTTAGCTTAAAGTAATCGGAGACCATTTTTTTGTCACTTGCAACCAAAAGTGTCCTGATGGTATACAAGTCTGTGTTTCCATTTTAATGGGTTAGAGTGTAACTAACTCATCTTAGCCATCCATATATTAGCATCTTCAAATTAATTGAAGAACCTGTTTTCATAGAATCCAGGTTTTCTTGGAGTGATCTATACAAGGCGTCTAGACTTTCTCCATGCCTTAACATACCTCTGCTTCAACAAATCCAAAAAATGATTACTGATTCACATGCTGGCAGGCTCTAGACAGGTAAATTAGATGGTTACTTTTTATGTTTCAAATTAGCTAAGAAATTGAAACAGCCAAATACCACTTATTGAGATGAATAATTTTTTAAATACTAAGGTATCCATGTATTAATAAGCTCCCACACATGAAAAACTGTCAATTGTCACAATTATCCTTAATATGCCATGACATTATTATTCAGCTATAGAAAGTCAATGGTGCGAGGAGCCTGGATTTCAGATACTACCAAGCCATGTTACTTAGAAGCAGATTAAGTTTCATTTCAGCTAGCAAAAGGCGATTAAGAACTAGAGTTTGCTGAGACATTTTTGAAAACAGCTGTGTCCTTAACCTTTCTTTTTCAAAATATTAAGAAAAATATTTTACCTAGAGTTTACATTACAAAAATGTTATCAGGACTCATATCTATAAGATAATCAAAATTCCTTAGGGCAAAAAGGTGATAGCCCTTACATCCCCCAACTTATTCTGTCTCCCTTCTTTATAATTTCTGCCAACATAGTAGGTTGGGAAATTTAAAACTAGATTCCCTGTCGGTAGTGTTAAATATGTATTTTTTAAATAGTGCTAAGCCACTGACAAAGAAGTAGTTTCAGTGATGGTCTTAGCAGTCAAAATAAATTTCATCTATGAAACTCCAGACTTTTTGGTCTGCCAAGTCTTTTATTAACTATTCCAATTATATTAACTATATTAATATTATTTCAATATTTCAAGAATTTCTACTGTAAAATTCAAATCAGTCATTTGTGGGTTTTGGCAGCCTCCAAAGTGGCCTAAACCAAGAAACTGCTATGGACTGAACTGTGTCCCCCCAAATTTATGTACTGAAATCCTCACCCCCATTATGATAGGATTTGGAGATGGGGCTTTGGGAGGTAATTAGGTTTAGAGGAGGTTATGAGTGTGGGGCCCTCATGATGGGCCCCAGAGGAGATACCAGAGACCTCACTCCCTTCTTCCACCATGTGAGGACACAATGATAAGGCTGCCATCCACAAGCCAGGTACCTCATCAGAGAACCAAATCACCTGGCACCTTGATCTAGGACTTTGAGCCTCTAGAAATGTGAGAAATAAATTCCTATTGTTTAAGCCATCCAGTCTATGGTATTTTGTTAAGGCAGCCGTTGTGGATTAATACAGTAACTAACTAACTAATGGTGAAATTCAACTTTTTGCCTTTTTCCTGGACTTTTCTTTCCACAATATCATTTTCCTTATTTCACTTAAGCCAGGTTTGCATGGTATTTATGAGCCTTTTGGGGGGAAGATGGGCTCAGAGAAACAGTAATAACCAATTTCATTGACTCTGTCCCAGCTGCATATCACAAGACTGCATGCTCACTAATAAATCCACCTGCCAAGGATTTGCTCGTTCTCCAAGGGATATTTCACACATACTCCTTTTGGCTCCAGCCCCGCTGTTGACGTGTCTGTCTGCAAAAGCACCTAGAAAGGTACCACATTAAAGACACTGTCACCAGGGCACCAGTGTGGCAATGTCAATACCCTGCCAAGGAATTCAGCTCCCAAAGTCCCCAAGGATGTGATCCCTGAGGCACCAAAGCAATATAGTGGTTAAAAAAAAAAAAAAAAAAAAGGGCAAGTAACCAAGAAGTCTGGATGAAATACCATGATGGGCGATGTAGATTTGATAAGTCAGCACAGAGTTCAGAATGTTGTTCTGCCCCTGCTTGAGTCCTAAATTCCTAAATTATCTTTTGACACCCACCATATATCAGGAAATTTCCAGAAGAAAAGAAAAGTAAAGACTCAAGTAAGGAAGAGGAATTCCTATGATCATGTCCATCTACTCACATATATCAACCAGGGTATTAAAATTATAAGTTACCTAGGGGCACCTGGGTGGCTCAGTTGGTTAAGTGTCTGACTTGAGCTCAGGTCATGATCTCATGGTTTGTGAGTTCAAGCCCCGTGCTGGGCTCTGTGCTGACAGCTCAGAGCCTGGAGCCTGCTTCAGATTCTATGTCTCCCTCTCTCTCTGCCCCTCCCCTACGCATGCTCCTGTCTCTCTCTGCCTCTCAAAAATAAAAATGTTTTAAAAAAATTTTTAAATAAAATTACAAATTACCTAATGCCTTATGGATCTGAATAAACATTAACTTCTGATTCTTGGGTTTAGCTTTTTTTTCAAGTCTTTTGTTCAGATAAAATCATTCTCCCCATACACCTGGCTATACCCAGACTTTCTTTCAGTCAATCAATAAATTCTTAATAAATCCTTGCCTGTCTATCATGGTTATAATTGGGTTTCAAGCATTCTAAACCCAAAGGCTTACTGATTTATACAGTCCATACAGAAAAAAACACCAGAATAATATATACCAAATGTTAATAATTATTATCCCTAAATGATGAGATTATAGATGATTCTTATTTTACTCATTTTGTGTATGTGTAATTAACAAATTTTCTAAAATTAAGATTAATGTCATTATTATAAGGCAAATAAACCAGTTAAGGTATCTTTAATTGCTAACTTGAGGACAGTCATGTCAAATTAGTGCCAAACACTTTCCTACAGTAGTTGAAACTGCTGCAGAATCTCGATTATCTTTCTTAAATGTCCAAAACAAACACAGCCCTCCAGCACTGGCTTTACTGCTGCCTCTAGATTCCAACTGCCAATTCTGAACCGTGTAACAGGACTGGCCATGGTTCTGAAAGCTAGCAGCCACATGTGTCTAAAAATAATCCCATGGGCACAGAAGAATGGGGATGAGGAGAGGGGCTTCATGCAGGTGGCATGGGAAGGTAAGAGGTTTTCTGTAAATTAAGGAACTCACCTATTATTTAAGATGGTAAAGAATATAGCCACCCAGCAACCTCTTCCTAAAAGACCTAAAAGTTCTTAATGCATGTCACAGCTCTCATCTCCATTTTCCTTTAATTTCTTACTCCCTACTCCTCCACTTCTCTTTGCTCTGCTAGAACTGTCCACGATAAGGTTTACATGATGAATCACTGTGCTTAAGAGTGAACACATCAGCAGTTTCTCCAGGTTCAACTCAGAACAATTATCAGCACAATTTATACCCTGAGGTTTCTAAAGTCAGACTCAATTTTCATCAACGTTAGGAAATCTTCAAGATTCCCAGAATAAACTCTACAGACTTGCTCAAGTGCAGCTACTTTCTATACAGTGTAGCTACATTTATTGTTCCAAAATTAGTGTCACAACCACCACACTAATGCTGCCATTAGAGGCCTCCACGAGCAAAGAAGACATCCTCCCTCCTGCAGACTGTCTTTAAAAATGCATATAAATATAAAGGCAACGAGCTTTAAAGAATCTTTAGAGTTTCTGACTTCACGCCCATGTTGCCAAAAAATTCTACCCATCTTTCCTGGATAGCAATACTGAGAAAATGTGTTTCAAAATAAAATCCCATTTTAAAAGGGGAGAGCAGGGAATGCAGGAATCAAGGAAACATTACACAGGTGTTGATTCTTTCTGAAGAAAAAATGACCACATTTCCCACAGATATATCAATGCTCTAAGGATTTTTGACAGAACTCTGGACATAATAGAGAAATGTCAGTAAGATGCTACAGTAAGTGTTTCTGCCTTATTTAAGTCTGCTCTGAGCTGAGGATCCAAAATTAGTGGTAGTGCGCCCCAATCTCTCTTAATTACATTCTCGGTGAAGAAAAGAAAATTATTTAACAGGTCCTCTAACACTTCCACTTGACATTTATAGTTTGAGTGTTCTCAGACAACATAATTCTTCATCTGACTTGTTTTACCCACCCAGAAGACTGTATTAGGGAAGCCAACCAGAACGCATGTCCATGGGCCAGCAATGACCTCAAAAACACACCAGAATCTAGAAGACTACTTGTAAAACCTGAGTTCAACTACTTCAAAAATGGCACAGGAATACCAAGAGCCTACTGAATGTAAACAACTAAGTTTTCATGCTATTTCATTAAGTACTTTTCTAAAATATCAATAGGTATTTGCTAAATCCATTTTCAATAAATAAGAAAAGGGAACCAGATTCAGTTTTAGAACTGTATTTTAGACTAGAGGAGCACCATTTGTTAGATAAATAAACTTCCTTTTGAGCTAACCACATAGCTAAACCACACAAGGCTGATGACCAACATATATCAGAGGGTGTATGTATGTGTGCTGGTTAGAGACTGATTTCCTCTGAAGGTGTGCTATGAACAATCTATGTACTTCACAGAGTAATAACAATAAAAGCAAAGGAATCTCTCTTTTCAATGCAATTCATAGTTGACTTTTTACTCTGATTTTCCCATCCAACATTTCTTAATCCCTTATTTTAAAAAAACCTATGCATAACACTTCGAGTCATCTAGAGATAACCTCAGTTCATGGGGGAAGTAAATGAGAGCCACTACAAAAGAGATTCATTATGAACAGCTTCCTGTTCAGAAAGGACAGGCAGAGAACTCAGTCACTTCTAAAGCTTATGATGACTGTGTGAGGCAGAGCTATTCTATAACTGGGCGTAGAATTTCCAATTAATTAAATATCAACCATAAAACTTAAGAGTTCCTTTGCCTTCCCAGTCCTCTTTTTCTTTAGATCAATCACAAATTAATCTGGTTTAGAAATAACATTTGTCGGGGCGCCTGGGTGGCTTAGTCGGTTAAGCGTCCGACTTTCGCTTGGGTCATGATCTCGCGGTTCGTGGGTTCGAGCCCCGCGTCGGGCTCTGTGCTGACTGCCAGCTCAGAGCCTGGAGCCTGTTTCAGTCTGTGACTCCCTCTCTCTCTGACCCTCCCCTCCTCACGCTGTCTCTCTCTCTCTCTCTCTCCTAGAAATAAATAAAACATTTAAAAAAAAAAGACAAAATTAGAAATAACATTTGTCAATTTATCATACTAATAAAGAACTACAGAAGTTGAAATCTGCCTTTCCTAGAACCCTGCCTATAAAATGCTCTAGTATCCTTCTAAAGCAGAGATTAGGCATTCACCTGAAAACTGTCCAAACCCCTCTGCTACCTTCCTTATGTGGGAAAAAGCTACTAGGAAAGTGGGATCATTGGGATTCAGATATGAAGAATGAGGCAGGGGACTCCTAGTAAGGCAATGGAAGGTATTCTGGGCCTGAAAAGCAAGAAAAGCCAAAATCCATAAGAGGAAGCCAAAGTACACATGCCAAAGCCACCAAATATAAACAGCAAACCTAAAGGGACCAGAAGGAAGAATCAAGGTCAAGTTACCAAGTCAGTAGAACCTAAAGGTCAAGGCAAATATTAAAAATAAATACTAAAGTTGTCTAATACTGTGCAAATGAACTAAAGAAGTACTGTTGTTTGGGGGCATGATGGGGAAGTGTTCTCAATAAATTTTAGGAAGGATTCAAATAATATACTAAAGACCCTCCAAGCCTTGCTGATATGTTGGCAAAATTCCCTCAAGTGATCAGTAAAGTCTCTGTAGCAGCTGGCTCTCAAAACTTCAGGGGAAATGGATTTTTTTAAAATTTTATTTATTTCTGACAGAGAGAGAGAGGCAGTGTGAGCAGAGGAGGGTCAGAGAGAGAGGGAGACACAGAATCAGAAGCAGGCTCCAGGCTGTGAGCTAGCTGTCAGCACAGAGCCCGATGTGGGGCTCGAACCCACAAACCGTGAGATCATGACCTGAGCCGAAGTCGGACGCTTAACCGACTGAGCCACCCAGGCACCCTGGAAATGGATCTTTACAGCTGAGGGAGCATTCATTGTTAAGATGAGGTTCTGTACATACTCTCTTGTCTAGTGATATCCCAGGTTTACTTCTTAAGACAACATGATCCTAAATAAACAGTAATCATGGATGAAGTCATGTTCCATCATGACTGATTCAATTCTGAAATCAGAATTATGAGACCTAGATGCCATGCTCAGCTCTAATTCCAACTGATCCAATTCCATTCTCCACCCTCACCCCGAAATCCTCAGACAGCTTCCCCATCTGGTTGACATAAAAACAACCAGAAAAGTGAAGAGATTATAAGGTACATCCATGGATGGTGGCACTGAATTCTGCTCTTCTGGTTTACAAAAATATTCAGAAATACGAGACAGTGCTATTATATTAATGATCTGCTAATGTGCTATTCATTCCGTCACTTTTGATCTCATCTTTGAGAAACAGTACAACAAATTTTCAAATGCAAAGATTGAAAAAGCTGAATTTGGCATTTTTGGAGGGAAAAAAACAATCCTTAGCAATAGTCTCACCCTTTATTTTCCCTATTATCTAGTCAAAGATGTATACTAAGTACTAACTAGGAGTATTTAGACACCACCTATATGAAGGAGCTAAAAAATGAATGGACATATTTACTCTTCCTTTTTCAATGAATTTATTATCAACTGTAACAACAAAAATAAACCTCAGTGACAGTGATGTAAAGTTGGTAAAGGCACATAACCCATTCCAGAAATGTAAGTAAGCACGAAGCATTTAGGATGATTAAAAAGCTGAGCCCTGGTAGTTGTTGGGGCACCTGGGTGGCTCAGTCAGTTGAGCATCCGACTTCAGCTCAGGTCATGATCTGATAAGAAGTTTTTTCATAAGAGGTGTATTAGTTGATTCATGGTCCATGAGTGTGAGCCCTGTGTCAGGCTCTGTGCTGACAGCTGGAAGCCTGGAGCCTGCTTCAGATTCTGTGCCTCCCTCTCACTCTGCCCCTCCCCCACTCATGCTCTGTCTCTCAATCTCTCAAAAATAACAAACAGAATATTAAAAAAAAAAACAAAAAACTGAGACTTCACTGAAAGAAGAAAAAGCATGTGAATAAGGATGGGGATTTCCAAAGATAGAAAGGGAAAGGTATGCATGATGGTTCACGGAAAAAAGGAATATGCAATGAAAAGAACTAAGCTCTGTACAAGGGTGATTTACTGCAGTGAATGTGAGAATTTTACGAAGAGCACAAGTCCTACTGAGAACCATCTACTTTGTCTCTTCAAGTAGTATCTGTCTTCGAAACAAATACACAATCAGCAACCCAAGAGATACTCAATAAATATTTAACAATACTGGTTATCTCCGAGCTACATGCAAAATACATACACATTAAGACTGTTATACCCTAAAATTTGCTCACCCAGTCTCTACTCTTGCCTAAGACAGATTTTAGGAATTATGATTCTCTATTACAGTTGAACAAAATTCATGTTAAAATAAAATGTGTAATCAGTCCCCAACCATGCTTCTAAAAAAAGTCTTAATTTTTCAAAACAAGAGCCCAAATATTTTTACAGATTCCATTGTTGGTTTACATAAAAATAAATTATAGTTATTAAATAAACTCTGAACTTCTGCCTTGTATACTCAAAAAAGAAGAAAAAACTGGCCAATGGCCAGTTCTTATAATGTTATATTCATCTAATCCTACTTCAAAACACATCCAAAAATGCCACCAAATAGTTGTTTGTAATCTCAGCTAAATGAATCCCCTAAAAAGAATTTTAAAAGTCAATTCCTAATTATTTTTTTCCTGGCCACTAATATAAAATAGGCCCAGGGCACCTGGATAGCTCAGCTGGGTAAGCATCCAACTCTTTATTTCTGCACAAGTCATGATCTCATGGTTTGTGAGTTCGAGCCCCGAGTCAGGCTCTGCACTGACATTGTGGGGCTTGCTTGGGATTCTCTCTCTCCCTCTCTCTGCCCCCACCATGCTCATGCTCTCTCTCTCTCTCTCAAAATATATAAATAAACTTAAAAATAAAATAGGCCTGAACATTAAAAACTGGATTATTTAGACATTAAATTTTCTCCTACAGAGTGGTTCATCTGAGTCATATAGATGGTAGTGTCCAAGGATTCACTTCAAAACATTAACTACAATTAATATATTTCTGAAATGTTTCTATGGTGTGTCCCACCATGAATGATAATGGGTTAATTTGCCTCTGAAATTAGAATGTTCTGAGTAAAAAAAAAAAAAAATGTATCCTTTGACATGCTGAAATCAAGCTCACTTCATAAGTGAGTTTTTTTTCTATCCTGAATCTTGTCCTATTTTAAATGATCAAAGACTCTGAGAACAATCGCTTGGCTTACAATCTTATTTGGGATATAACCACATATAAGCAAACTGGGCTACACAACCACTGCAGACTTTCCTTCCAAAGCTTATACTGCTATCATCCATTATAACAAGGTTTCATTATTCTGTCAACTGACCACCACCTGCAAGCTTCTAGTTACTAATATGGGGTTTACTGAGAAGTCTTCAGCTTGCTTTCTATTTTCTGTGGCCAAGCAGTTTAAACTGTAATATTTGCATTCATTAGGGCACTTGATCGGAAGTACTACTTAATGAGGACAACCATCAATAAATAGCACCTACTGGAGCATCTGGTGGCTCAGTCATTTGGGTGTCCAACTCTTAATTTCGGCTCAGGCCATGATCCCAGGGATCACAGGATCAACCACTAAGTAGGGCTCCACGGTAGCACTTAAGAGTCTCTCTCTCTCCCACTCTGCCCCTCTCTTTACTCATGCTCTCTCTCTTCCCAAGGAAGGAAGGAAGGAAGGAAGGAAGGAAGGAAGGAAGGAAGGAAGACTTCCATACACCCCTATGACCTAAGGATTATGTCTATATTCAAATGAAATACATTCTAGGAGGTTACATACATTACCCATAGTACAAATATAGCAATGGGAGACATAGACTTAAAATGTAGTTATAGATTTGGCTGACCCTAAAGACCACACTCTTTTTACTATAGCATACCTCCCCTGTGAAATTCTATTTCTACTGTATTTTATTTATTTTTTAATGTTTTTTATTTATTTCTGAGAGAGAGAGACGGCACGAGCAGAGGAGGGTCAGAGAGAGAGGGAGACACAGAATCTGAAACAGGCTCCAGGCTCTGAGCTGGCTGTCAGCACAGAGCCCGGCGCGGGGCTCAAACCCACAAACCATGAGATCATGACCTGATCCAAAGTCAGGTGCTCAACCAACTGAGCCACCCAGGTGCCCCAATTTCTACTGTATTTTAAAACACAGGGCACCCTTCACAGCCGATGCTCTATATCTCAAAAACATATCTGGCCATTTGAACTCCTTGAAAGTGAGTGATGTTAAAATCTTGATAACAACGTTTATTTATTTTTTTTTTTCTGTAAAGTAACCAAGCACTATATGTTACCAAATGCCTTCCAATGAATGTTAAAATTTTCCTACATTAAGCTTAGGATGGAGCTATTATTCCTTTACTTTTCAACAAGCCATCCATTCTATTTCTTTTAATTTACTTTCCTCTGATTCTAAATGGCTTTAAGAGCTGTCTAAATCCAATCCAGAGCTCAAACAACTTTGCCTATAAACTTGTCAGTTTTAACTATGGAAGTTACAGATCTGTTTAAGAGTCAGATGAAATGCATACAAACACAAGCAGAGTTTTGTGTAAAATGAATGCAACTGCTTTATAAAATTATTTTCTTAGAGTTCATCAAACAACTTTCAAAACATTTTTTTATAAAATCATTCCAGGAATAAAACTACCCTAGGGTTTGCATGGGCTCAAGCTTCAATGATGGGTGTACACTGAAAACTAAGAATAAAGTGAGCTAACAGTGCATACACACAACCCCCCAAAATCTTAGAAGTTAAACAAAAAAAAGTATCCCATAAAAATTGGCTAAGGAACATAACAATTTTAAGACTATCTGTCAAGGGTCAATAAATGCTTAGAATAATTCCGGACGTTAGCTGAAAAAATACCTTTCCACTTTACAGTCCTGTTTAGAGAGCTTTAAAAACACACGTGACGTGTGTTTTAAAATGGCCTATACCACCCTGGTGACCAGCTGACCATTTTGCTTTTATGGGTCCATTTCCCTAAGCTCTGCCATGGTAAAATATGTCAAGCAGATGTTTACAGGCACATCTCTTAGCAACATATTTGATTCCTATTGAAAACATTTGCAGACCTACATTACAAATGCATGCAGAGTTATTTGCTAAGGTCCAGAAAGGTTCAGAGGGAGGATTTTCTTCTTTACTTCAAGTGCAGCAACTCTGTTTCAGAAGTAAGGCTGTTGGAGAATATACGGAAGCCCAGTAGATGACATTCTGTCAAAACAATCTGCAAACATTTATTTTGCTGCCACAGTTCATCTGAAACCAGTTCCTACTGAGATACTGACACTGCTATAATGTTGATTCATGTTTTTGTGGCTTCAAAAATTAATAACCGTAACTTTTGTTTTTTAAATGGCTTGGGATTGCCAGCAGTATGCTACCTCCAACTGGCTCTAAATAAAGCAGTTCATGATTTAACTTGTTGTCAAAAACAGGAAAGCATCTCTCTATGAAGCTTTGGTTCCAAACTGGTTTCTCATGCAACAAAGTAAAGTTAAGATGGTACCGCTGCCCTTTAAGCTGAAGAGGCAGGTGAAAGAGAACTGCAGAGTCCTCAATGATGAGATCAAAAACTAAGACTTTCAAGGACTTTGTCATCAAACGTGTTCCTTAAGTTTAAAATGCCTACGCCATGGTCATTAAATCTTTCATGACACAAACCAACCTTTTGTCTAATTGGGCACGTTCTTTAAAACTTTAACTAGAGGGGGGATCTGAGGCATCCTCCCAGCTTCAAAATATCTCTGTAAGTCTCCAAGCTGTCTTTAAGTTTTAAAGACTCTCATGGATTTCACATTGAAAATTAATAATTCTGGGGGCACCTGGGTGGCTCAGTTGGTTAAGTGACTGACTTCAGCTCAGGTCATGATCTCACGGTTCATGGGTTCAAGCCCCGCGTCGGGCTCTGTGCTGATGGCTAGCTCAGAGCCTGGGCCCTATTTCAGATTCTGTGTCTCCCTCTCTCTCTCTGACCCTCCCCTGCTCACACTGTCTCTATCTCTCTCTCTCAAAAATACATAAAACATTTAAAAAATTTAAAAAAAGAAAATTAATAATTCTGTTTTGTTTTATTATAAAAATATTTCTTTGCAAATATCCAAGTAAAAGTGATGTTTCAGGTAAATATTACAGCTTTATCCTACATTTTATACTACCTAACCCTGGGAGCCCTGAGAGCACCTGGAGCCAAGTCTGAGAAGAAAGTCTTCTCTGTCTCTATTAAAGAAGGTCTAAATCATTGTTGGCAGCTCAGCTTTGTAGTGGCTCGACATATGACAATGACCTGACATAGTCATACCCAAACTAATCATGATAAAGTAACAGAACGACATTCAATATCTCTTATCTATTTTTGTTTCCCCAGGAAACCCAGCTCAAGCCAAAGTCCTTAAACAGTTCAACTTCTCAGCCTTGGTGAGGTGTGAACTATTAACACGGTGATTTGTGCCAGGCCAGCTCTGCCTAAATTCACGGTATTTACATGAGTCTTAAGTTTGATGCTATTAAATATAGAATACAGAGAAAAACAAAGAATTCCATGGGAAAGGGAGGAACCTAAAACGTTAGCCAAATTTCCAGTCTCACAAGATTCAGACAGTCATTGTTTGGCTTGATAATTTTATAAATTCCAAAAAATTCAAACACATTATTATTAAATATATTTGGCTTATCCATTCTCCCTTCAGTAGCACAGATAACTCTGGGTTGACCAAGAATATGAAAGTACCTGCAGTCTGTGATCCTATCAGGCTATTGATTGATTCACAAATTTGTAATAAGTATCTATGATGTGCCAGGAACTGTGCACACACTATAGTGCTCTGGGTGAGCTCATATCCCGGAAGGGAAAAACCCACATGTAAACAGATAATTACAGTAATTGTGCTAAGTGCTCTTGATTTATTCATTCATCTAAAAAACACTTACTAAGCACCTACTGTGTACTGAGCCCCTTATAGGCACTATGCTAGGGGCTATAACCGAATAATGTTGTTTTCTTCCTCAAAGCACTTTGGAAGTCTATAGGTCAACGTAGCTGGAGCACAAAGCATGAGAATAGAGAGGAGACTATAAAAACAGGTATGAGATAAATTGTGAATGGCCCTATATACTTTGATAAGGCATTTAACACTTTATCCTATAGTACCAATAGGGAAGTGTTGAGAGCCTCAATCAGGAAGTGGCAAGACCAGGTGTGTATTTCAGAAAGCTGTTTAGAGAGCAATGTCATAGTTGGTGAGGTGAAGGAGGGAGGGTACTCAGCAGTTCTTACCACAATGAAGACATCTATAAAGTTGTGATTAGTAGTCGTAAAAACCATTCAAGTTGACTGCTCTTGGCATCTCAGCATCTTTGTTTTCTTGGCTGCACACACCTTGAGAATGTAGCTTCCTGCTGTTCATCTCCAACCATCTGTGGTAAGGCTACCTTCCCTCTAAAGTGTACTCAGCGTTTCTTTTACAACTCTGTTCACAAATGTACCACTTTCACTTATTAGACAACATCTGATCAGATTACCTTATTTTCACCTATACTCTCTGCTTACCTAAAAAATATGTGGCAAATCTAAATATAGGAAGGCAATCCAAAACTCAGACTTCCATTTTCTTAGCTACTTTCATGCTACATTTACCACTGTTAACCCTTGATAATAAGTTACACTGAAGTATCTTTAAGTGATTTGAAAGATTCTTGAAGGCAATATTTAAAACGGGCTTTTAGCTAGATAACACCTGAGTTGTATTTTCTAGTCTTGAGCATCAGATTCACCTGAGGTAATTAAAAATACAGATTACTAGGTTCCTGAGTAGATCTGAGGGAAGAGGGGTGAGTCAGGAATCTGTCTTTTTAGGAAAAGCCCTAAGTGAGATTAAGAATTAGGCTGGTTTGGTAAAACCCTAGATAGAAGCTACCCTAATGATTTCCTTATAATGAAAGCAGCATTAGGCACATATTTTTCTCTTAAATACTTTAATGAAACTTAGGCAATCACTTTAAGTAATTGCCACCCATTTAATGTTTACTGAAACAGTTTACAACTAATTCACATGCCATTTTCTAAACGCTTCAGGCTTACTTGGCTTTCCTGCTGCGCATTAAACAGTTTGTTAACCATTAATAAAGAGTGAAGAAAAATCCGAATCTGGAGGTCATTTTAACAGTAAAAGGGGCCGCCAAGAAGCATGATTTGTAATCAGCAAAATACATGTGAGTTCCTTGTGGCATTAACCAGAAACTTGCGATCAATGCTTTAAGGCAAGAACAGGCCATGAATAAGCAACCTGTTTCCTAAAATAAGTCACCTTCTCTTTTTGTCCTCTGTCAATCAGAAAATATACAGGAAAATCCTACTCTTGCATTTAACAAGGAGTATTATCTGTGAGGCAGCATTATTGATAAATAACTCAGGGCAAATATATATGTAAATGAAAAATAAAAATTGCTAATATCTAGTAAGTGGTTACTATTTCCTATATGTAGTCCTCTTTCTAAGCACTTTGCATTTAATTTTTTTCTATGTAATAATGCTGAGTACCATAATCATGTAGATTTTATAGATGAGGAAACTGAGGCAATGGGGACTAACCTGTCCAAGGTCAAATGGTCAAGAGGTGGAAGAGATAAGAACTGAAACCGGGAAGTCTGATTTCAGGGCCTCTGCTTTGAACCACCCTGGTGCACCGACACTATGGACGTTACAGGCTTGAACTGTGTTTGCCAGAGGTAGAGGAGCTATGACAGAAAACACTGGAAGGTATAGATCTTCAGAACAAGCCAGGCTTACAACTGAGTATCCAATTCACTACAGAAGGCCTACCACGTGGTACACACCACACTCCGTGCTTTGGGAAATATTAACACAAAGATGAATAAGATATGGTCCCTTCTCATCTTTACTGCTCTTCCATTGCTGTCTCTTTCATAAACCGCTCCCTGACTCCAGAGAGACTTAATCAGCGTCTTCTGTAAGTACCCATAGGACCCTGTGTATGTCTCTCAAGCACTATTACATCACTTTTCACACTGCAGGATAATGAAGTCTTCATACATCTGCCTCTTCTTCCATTAGGTTTTAAGTTCCATGGAGCATTCTGGGAGCAGGGAGCAAGCCTCAGTGCCTTGTCCCGTGCCTAGATTCTAGTGCAGTCTGCCTCAGCACACTGCTGTCTCTCAACAGAGGTTTGAAAAATGAACAAAAGAAATACAGAGAGAGAGAGATGCAGAAGGAAAATTGTAACTTGCTCTAAAATTCACACTACACTTGTGGCAAAGATGAGAAAGCAGTCTGTACACCCCAGCCCTACCTACTCAAAAGTCTGAATATACTACGTGCATGACACTAGTCTCCTCTTTTGCTAAAACTGCATGATTTATCATTTTACCATACATTATGAAACACAGAATTTTGTTCACAGTTCATCTTTATGCTTCATCTCTCACTTAACATAGTAAATCACTGTAAGCAGCAGCCACTGCATACCTCAATTTCTGCTGTCAGACCATGCCCTAGGCATGCACACCTACAATTTAATTTTCAGAAGAGTCCGCTGAAGAAGCCCAGGCTAAAACTGAAGTTTCAGAGAGGTCAAGTCACTTGCCCAAGTTTACACAGGTAGTAGGAGACACACTGAGACTTAAATCTAACTCTAAATCCCATACTAGTAACCAGTGAACTATTTCCGTGCTTTCAAAGATCCAAATATCAGCTCCGCCTTTAACTAGAATGCGACCTTGAGGAAAGTATTTAATGTTTCTGAGACTCATTTTTTTTCTGGTTTTATTAGATATAATTAACATATAAGATTGTGTTAAGTTCAAGGTGTAAAGTGTGATCATATGATACCAGTATACACTGTGAAATGATTATCACAATTAGGTTAGTTAACACCTCTACCACCTCACATAATTACCCTGTGTGTGTGCGTATGTGTGTGTGTATGGTGAGAACATTTAAGATTTACCATTTTAGTAAACTTTCAAGTATATAATACAGTATTATTAACTATAGTCACCTGCTGTACATCAGATCCCCAGAACTTATTCATCCTCTTATAACTGGAAGTTGCACCCTTTGACCAACATCTCCCCATGTCCCCCCACCTCCCAGCCCCTAATAACCACCATTCTACTCTCCATGAGTTCATAAGCCTCATTTTTATCATCTGTGAGATTAACAAAGAACTCACAGGAATGATATAAGGATCAAATGAGATAATAAATATAAACTGTCAGTCACCTAGTAGGTATTCAATCAATATGTATTGATTGGCCCATTGACTAATAACCAGGTTTTGTTCAGCAATTCAGCACATTTGTTAATAAGCAATTTAGATAATAAAACTCCTATGAAATGCTGTGCTATAAAGGCAATTCTGTTGGAATTTCTCTCCAACTAAGGAGTTCCAAGTGTTCCACAAAATTAAAAGTATAAACAAAAGTTAAGATTCCACAATGAAGAGAGACACCTATAGATTAACATTCTTCTGTGAACCCTTTTTACTATCCCTATTTAAAAAGTAGAGATTCTAAAGTACAAACGTAAAAAACATGCCCAAGGTCACCTCAGTAATTGAGGAATCTGAAACCAAAATCTAGTTTCATGTTGTACTCATTTATTCACATCTGCCTCGCTTCCATACTAAGGCGTGGCTCTTTCTCTAAAAGCAGTTGCAAACTGAAACACAGAGTTCCTACCCAGCAGAGGAAGGGTCCAGAAGAACTCATTTCAGATTCAGGCTCTGCCACATACCAACTCCATGAATCAGGCCAAAGTTTCCTCATCGATGGAATAGGGATGAAACTGCTTTCTCACAGGACTGCTAAGGATCCAATGATACAATGCATAGGAATGAGCCTACCAGAGAGCCAAGAACATAACAGGCACTCGGCAGATGTTGATGAATCTGGAGGTCACAAGATGCAGCAAAACAAAATGTTGCTGCCCATTTCTTTGCAAGCACTTAAATACGGTGAGGAACGAAGGAATGACGGATGGACAGAAGGACGGAAGGATGGAAGGAAGGAGAGGAGGATAGGATATAAGGAGGGAAGGAGGGAGAAAGTTAGAGGGGATGGATAGGAAAGAAATGTAGGAAAAGAAGGGGGAGGGAAAATAAGAAAAGGAAATAAAAACACCTATCTTGGATGTTATCATTGCAATTATGTCGACAAAGAGCAAGGAAGCTTCAAAGTCACACACAGTCTTACAATTTTGATCCTGGATTACAAGGGTTAACTATGGCCTCCTGTTTTATTCCGTCTGCTAACAGTAACAGAAATTATGATTTCTTTTTTTTTTTAATGTTTTATTTATTTCTAGGAGAGAGAGAGAGAGAGAGACAGCGTGAGCAGGGGAGGGTCAGAGAGAGAGGGAGTCACAGACTGAAACAGGCTCCAGGCTCTGAGCTGGCAGTCAGCACAGAGCCCGACGCAGGGCTCGAACCCACGAACCGCGAGATCATGACCTAAGCAAAAGTCGGACGCTTAACCGACTAAGCCACCCAGGCGCCCCCAGAAATTATGATTTCTAATCAAAAAATCAAAACATACGATGGGATGGGTCATAAATAGATACTTTTCATCCATGTGTACTGGAAGAGTCGTTTTTCAAGCAATGGTCCATGGGAAAGACACCAGGACACAAAAAGCACATTGAGGTATGAGCAACAAAGTCACCTGCAAACCTGCAGACAACAGAGACTTGTCTTTGCCGTGATCCAGACCTTACAGTTGTGCAGATACCATCTGAGCTAAGCTTTAGCATAAACAACAAATCTGCATTCCTCTACTCCCAAAGAAGCATTTTATGAATGACCCATCTATTGCCTATTAACCTCATCTTAGCATTTCTCTCCCCTTCCTTCTTCTGCTCAGTCCTCAGACTTATACCTGTAAGGTGCCTCAAGTTACTGAGATGCGTGACTCGAGATCACTATCACGTTCATAGAACAGATCAAAGCAGAGGAAAGTAAGATCTGATGGAAATTATTTTCAAGAGAGAAAAATATGGGCACAGCCTGATTGTTATACTTTCTTTTTTGGCAGATGATAAATCTCATTTATAATAAGAATGCATTGTGAACACCAGAAAAATGATTACTACAGAAAGTGAAAAAGTTTAAGGGAACAATATGGAATTAGAAAAACCATCTAAAATCCATTTACCAAGGAGCACCTGGGTGGCTCAGTCATTTAAGTGTCTGACTTCAGCTTGGGTCATCTTGAAATTCGTGAGTTTGAGCCCTACATCAGGCTCTGTGATGATGGCTCGGAGCCGAGAGTCTGTTTCACATTCAGTGTCTGCCCCCTCTTTCTGCCCCTCCCCCACTCTATCTCAAAAAAAAAAAAAGATTAAAATCCATTTATCAAAATCTATGTTTGGATAGAGTATATGATGTTTTTATGTATCCACAATGCCCTCTTTAGGTCTAATACAGCACCATCCTTTTGCCCATAAGGCTGCAGATGCCCAGTCTTAGTGTTACTTCTGGGTCTCACAGTGGAGGACTGGGCACCATCACCATGAAACGTCACCAGTGCAATACATATGTCCAGTCTAAAAACAGGTTGCTGAAAACTATGCATCTGAGACAGACTGCCTGCCTTCCTGAACTCCAGCATACCTGAACACGGTAAAACAACCAAAAGCCAACAATGCAGGTAGTATACTTAAAAGAGAGTAAGCTACAGGCAATTCAGTTAAACTCAAGACCCACAGGCCCATTTCCACACATTCCTTTTGCCACAAAGTTGGCTGTTTTCATTGATAAGGAGTATCTGTTACCTTCAGACTCTGTGGAAGGAATGACTCAAACAATAATTGTGGTCACAGGGAAAATTCATAGAGTCACAGAATCTTAGATCAGGAAGGCGTCTTAGAAAATATACAGAATTAGCATTTTTACAAACAAGAAAACAGAGGTTCAAAGACATTTAGAGGAAAAGTCCATGTTCAGCAAGCCATTAGCAAAGCCAAGAACTTTTTAAATTCATTCCTCTCAGCACATTGTTCTTTCTACCACTACAACACGCTTTATCAATAACCTGCTTGTTTTGGAAGTTTTAAGGTATTTCCTTTGCTAAGCCTGGCTGGGGGAATCACCACTACACTATTTCCAAGCTCACAACACTAAATACGCAGCTCCAAATTCAAATACGTGCCTCTTCCCTGTGTCTACAATAATCAATATCATTCCTATCTCAAAACAGAAATAAATAGCATCATTCTAAGCTATACCATCTTTTGCAATACAACAAATCACCAAACACCAAATACAGAAAATAAAACTGGGAATGTGTCAGACTTCACAGTAAGTGTTATTCATTTCCTCAGCACCTGTGTCCAAATGCCTAATTTCCTATGACCTAGACAACAGCCAAGCTTGTCAGTGCCAGTTGGCTGAAGTCACATATCCTTCCCACTTTTCTGCCTCACAGAGAGCAAAAATGTATCTCCTAACTTGGCTAATGCAACAGTTCATTCAAACCCAGAATGAAACTTTTCTTGGGCAATATAAATGATACTCCCATTATGAACATCTAGTTGTGTGACACGTTCTACTTCAAAAAGATGTTAAGAAGAATAAACAAACATAATAGCTATACTAAGAAAGAAAATCACAATTTCACTAAAGTTAAACCCCAGAAAACATTTTCATCAGAAAAGTTAAGAGTTTCTCACAAAATAAAACAAATAAATCAAAGATGAAGCCAAAGAATGAAATGAAGCTGGCCACTCACCTCCAAGGCTGGAGAGATAAAAACCAAGTCCCAAATGAAAACCAGAAGCCCTTCCATAAACTGGGAAACATAGAACGTACCCATACCTAAACCTGAACTATTTCCTATTGACACGTTCTAACCTGAAGATGGCCCCAGCGTCCAACTGAGGAAACACATTCTCCAGGATGTGAAACTCATCTTAGGAAACACTGAGTACTGAATCTTCTTTCCTGTACTGTTTGCTCTGGGGTGTAGGGGGAAAAAAGACTCTCACTTTTACCCAAATAACTAATCTCTCTGAAAAGCGTACTATACATTTGACTATATTGGTGTATTCGGTGACTCACAAAAAAATACTGTTTTAAAAGTTGATAAATGCTACCCTTTAAGCATCAATGTAAAGGTAAAACACTATCAACCTTAACAATAAACTCAATCCTGAAAAATGCAGCTTTTCACCAGGCTGTGTAGAAACTCGGCCTTTACTGATCTCTGTTCTCTGTCTCCTCTTGTCTTGAGCCAAGCCTGCTTGTAGAACTCCTTTATAAATTAGCACTCCTGTGATTTTTTTCACTCCTTAGCCCATAAATGAATATGCCTGTTGATCACCAAAGAAGGGTATATTAAGTTTATATATCTTCCCTGAGCTTAAGACACCTCATGAGATCTTCATTACTAATGTTCAATTATACGGAAGAGAATAAATTTAAAATAGTAACAATAACATTTGTGTGGCAGTTTACAGCTCACAAAGTGGTTTTTAAAGAAATTATATAGTTTAATTTAAATATGTCACATATTGGAAATCCACAGGCAAAAAAATGAATCTTTATCGAAACCTCAGATCTTACACAAAAATTAACTCAAAATGGATCACGGTCTTAAATATAAAATGTAAAACTACAAAAGTTTTTTCTTCAAGTGTTTTTTATTTAATTCCAGTTCATTAATATACAGTGTAATATTAGTTTCAGGTGTAGAATTTAGCAACTCATCACATACATATAACATCCAGTGCTCATCACAAGTACCCTCCTTAATACCCATCACCCATTTAACACCTCCTCTGCCCACCTCCCCTCCAGTAACCATCAGTTTGTTTTCTATAGTTAAGATTCTATTTCCTGGTTTGCCTCTCTTTTTCCTCCCTATGTTCACCTGTTTTGTTTCTTATATTCCACATATGAGTGAAATAATATGGTATTTGTCTTTCTCTGACTGACTTATTTCTCCCAGCATAATACTCTCTAGCTTGAAACACATCACTGCTAACAGCAAGATTTCATTCTTTTTTATGGCCGAGTAATATTCCATTGTGTCTGTGTGTATATATATATATATATATACACATATATATATACCCACATACACACACACACGTGTATATATATACCACCACATTTGGTCTTTCCACAGTTTGGCTATTGTTGACAATGCCACTATAAAACTGGAGTGTATATACACCTTTGAATCTGTATTTTTGTCTCCTTTGGGTAAATTGCTGGATTATAGGTAGTTCTATTTTTAACTTTTTGAGGAACTTCCATGCTGTGTTTCAGAGTGGCTGTACCAGTTTGCAATCCCAGCAACAGTACAAGAGGGTTTCCCTTTCTCCACATTCTCACCAATACCTGTTCTTTCTTGTGTTGTTAATTTTAGTCATCCTGGCCAGTGTGAGGTGGTATCTCAGTGTGGTACTGATTTGTATTTCCCTGATGATGAGTGATGTTGAGCACCTCTTCATGTGTTGGTTAGCCATCTGGATGTCTTCTTTGGAAAAATGACTATTTATGTCTTCTGCCCATTGTTTAACCGTATTATTTGGGTTTTGGGTGTTCAATTTTATAAGTTCTTTATAGATTTTGGATACTAACCCTTTATCAGACATGTGATTTGCAAAAATCTTCTCCCATTCCCAAGGCTGCCTTTTAGTTTTGTTGACTGTTTCCTTCGCTGTGCAGAAGCTTTTTATCTTAATGAAGTCCCAACAGATTATTTTTGCTTTTGTTTCCCTCACCTCAGGAGACATATCTAGTAAGAAGTTGCTACAGTGAAGGTCAAAGAGTTTACTGCCTGTGTTGCCTCTAGGACTTTGATGGTTTTCTGTCTCACATTTAGGTAGTTCATCCATTTCATCATTATTTTTGTGTGTAGTGCAAGAAAGTGGTCCAGTTTCATTCACAAAGTGCTTTTAAATATATTTTGCCATTTGAGGCTCACAAGTCCCAAGTAAGATGGAAAAGGGAAATGGAAACAGAGCCTCAGAGGCTCATACTGCTATGAAGTGGCAGAAGTAGAACTCAAAGCTAGGTCTTCTGATTTCAAATACTATGTTCTTTTTACAGTGGCAAAAGAAACTCACGTATTGGTAAATTTTAAAACTTTATGTATAAATATATAAAAATATATAAGTATACATGTATGTATATGTGTATATATGCATATGTGATAGATATGATATACATGTATAAATATGCATTTATGTATATATGACACATATATACACACAGGCATAGGACAACCAGACAAGTAGATGTAAGGATAAGTAATTATCTTCTACAGAAACAACCACACATGAGAAAACAAAGAATAAGCAATTTTTAACAATGAGTGTGTGATATGATTCTGCAAAAAACAAAAAAAAGGCATATGATGCTACAAGGGTAACTCCCGTGTCCAGGGATAATAATGGGGTCAGTACACTAAAGGGATTCAGCATATCCACCTGGGGCCAAAAACTCATTCCGTGATACTGATACAGGGTCTGTAGCAGCATGCCGCTGGCAAGGTACAGTTAACACAGATTCTTCAAGGACTCCATCCCACAGCCAAATCTCTAACTGAGTTTTACAAGGACCTCTTTGTCTTGGGCCCCCTCCCAACACATGGGAAACCTCAGAATGTCTCTTGTCACTGAGTGCAACTAAGCTGAGCCACTGGGTATTACAATGGCTCCCAAGGGTGGCCAGCCAGTTGAGCCAAGACATAGTTCCAGTATTTCTCAGTCCTGCAAACAACCTATACTTTGTACAAGCTTGTCTTTTATCTTTAATAAAGGATTAGGGGATATTTTTTCCCAATAATGCTTTAAAATCCAGATAATATGAGAAAACAAAGTAAGATCCAATAGAGGATAATTCCTTATTTTCTGCCCTTTATTTCCTATCACCCAGCCAATAAGGCAAACTGATATGTGAAACGATGTATCTATAGAGCAGAATATTTCTCTCTTTTAACCTGACAGGATCTTCAAGTATGTGTGCTAAGTAGAGAATTATTAAAGATTATCAGCTCCACAATATGCTAAACATGCATAAGTAAACAACTTTTAAAATTAAGAAAATATTGGGATGCCTGGATGGCTCAGTTAGTTAAGCATCCAGCTCTGGATTTCGGCTCAGGTCCTGACCTCAGGGTGGTGAGATCAATCTTCGTGTCGGCCTCTACACTGAGTGTGAAATCTGCTTGGGATTCTCTCTCTCTCTCTTTCCCCCTCTCAGCCCCTCCCCTGCTCACTCTCTCTCACTCTCTCAAAATAAATAAACTCTAGTTTTAAAAAATAAATAAAATAAAATTGGGAAAATATTAAGAAGACAGCACATACGATCAGTAAAAAACATCAAATCATATTTCAGTCTCTCCAACCTTCTTTTTTTGATGTTTTAAGCATTATGATTTAGTCTGATATATCTAAAAGTAACTAATGGTCCTAAAACAAAAATATATCCAACTCTGAATAAAAAATAAATTCAAGGAGCCTAGACCTTTGCCATTTATCCAGACATTCTTACAACATAGAAATGCTGCATGTTACCAAAAGGTACAAATTGGAATTATAGGCTCACAGTTCATTAATCATTACACATGACGTAGGTCAACTGCTAATTATATCTATTGCAAAACACAAGTTAATATCTTTTCACATGTGCACTGAAATGCATAATAAATCCAAAGAGAAAGGAGTACAAAGAAAACCCTAGAGAAGCCTCAACAGCAAAGGAATGAAGAAAGACTTTGATTTTCTGTTCCATTATTTATTCTGTATTATATTGCTCCTTATTCCATAGTTTGAACCAAAGAAATAAAAACACATTCAAATTTTATTTGTATGAGATACAGAAAGAAAATGAAAAAATGAAACAAATTTAAAAGATTTGGTTCAAGCAGGACCACTAAAGTAACACTGAGTGATACAACGCTTTAGAAGAGGAAGAGTGGGCCGGTGCTGCCACAGAGAAGCCTACTTCGACTTAAGGTAAGTGACATCATTAGGGCTTTCTCAAAGTGAGAAGGCGGAAGAGACTACTCACATTTCCTCTCCAATCAATGTCAAAGAATTATGAAAAGGGAATCAGTTACATGATTGCCTCGTTTCTTGAGAAAATCAAGGCCAAGTCCCTGAAAATCTCTTACATTGGTATTACAAAAGATCTGAGCACTCCAAACCAAAGGTAAAACAGCCCAGAGTCACCACATAAATACCTAGGGTTTGAAGCTCCAGGGTCTGACCTGCCCCCATAGAATCAAGAGATAATTACTCTCCATCTCTAAGTACAGAGATAGAGCAACAGTGTCTAAGTGCTGGAGTCTCATGGAAAAGGAATCACACTCAAGAGAATCTGAAAGAAAGGCAGGTGTTGGGAGGAAAAGAGGAGCTTTCCCCCTTGCCACAGTCCATGACAGATCCAGAAATTGGGTTTTGCATTAAAATAAGGAAACTGACTCAGAAAGGAGTCAGCCTAAAATATTACCAGATGTAATAGAATAGGAGCTGAAGAATGCTCCAACCCCCCCCCGCAAAAAAAAGTCCCAACTGCTCAGCCAAACTGCCAATCGTTCCAAATTACACCATGATGGCAAAGCTTCAGCTATCACCTCTAAAGAAGATGTCGTCTTGATACACCCTCTTGCACACCACCAACCATATAGTAAATTAATACGGATTCTGTGAAGGATAACCATGATGTTGTGTGGCAAAAGCTTACAGTTCTGCTCATGCTTTGACCCAGAAGTTCCACTTTTTAGAATTTATTCTGAGGAGAATAACCATGGATGTGCTCAACAATTTAACAACAGGAATGTTTAGTAAAGCACTACTTATGGTAACTGAAATGAGGAAGAACCCAAACCCCAAAACAGGAGAATGGTTAAGTGAATTATGGTACATCTGTACAACGGCCTTTAAAAATAATGCTGGGTTTGTTATAACTATATAACTATCTAGAAAGAAGTTCATGAGACACCGTTAGAAGAAAAAAGCAGATTATGAAGATAGTATTTATAGTACAATACAATTTTTATCAAAAATATGTGCTTTAATATGCAAATGTGGAGACTGTACCTAAAACATTAATGGCTATCTATAAATCCTAGGTAATTGTTATGTTTTTCTTTTTGCTTATCAATGCTAATTATATATCTCCTATATACATGTATATATGCTACTTTTACAATAAGAGAAATATTTCTGAAGTAAAATAGATAATTCATAAATCTACATATACAACCATGATGCTCCTAAACTTTAGTCCTTTGCCTCCAATTATCACTCCCTACAGAAGTGAGCTCTGTTCCCCACTCCTATGGTTAAACTTACTCCGCCCAATTATCCATATCTAAAAATTTAAGGCCTGAATAAGCATACTTTGTAATTAGCACAATGCCTAAATGCTCAAAATTGTTCAAAGGTGAATAAACAGTCCCCCAAAAGCAATGAGCTGTAAGGAATATTTTCTAGAACATGACTGGATTTTTTGGAGGAAATAAAACTAACCATCCTTTTGACTAGTGCTTGTCATGTCTTAAATGTCTTAAATTAAACATGCTGTTTAAATATGGCATTTGTAACAACTATGGGTTCCAGTCATTCTTTATGTGTCATCGGCTGAAGAAAGCCAACTACTTTTGAAGCAGCAAGTTCTAAAGTTTAAATTAAGAGAGCACATACAATGAGACAGAAATCAGTTCGGTAAGGAGTAATCTCTGTCTTTAGTCAGTCCTTAAATAGGTGGCATGTGTATCTTCTATAATTAATGGCAAAATCTCCCTCACAAGCAGTTTCCAGATGCCTTCCTTAAACTACAGCTAATCAGTCTCTGATTCATCATGTGTTCAGGAATGCTCTTCTAACAGGCACACTTGCTAGCTCACTGCAAAAGAAATATTACTACCCACTCCACTGTCATAAAAAAAATTTTTTTTTCAAACATGTTTAATCTCTTTCAAGGTCAGTTGTAGACATACACATTCCTCCTCTAGTCAGGTCCCACCCAATGTAAAAGCATCCAAACATGAACTTACATCAACTCACGATCTAATGTGATGAGTTTACCAAAGTCGCCAACCATCTAAATCACATGCCAAGGGAAATACAATGAACAGGCCACTCTAGAGGAAAGATGCATTTCAAACCAGTCAGAAGAATCTATTCCACTGCACCACTAGACAGCTTTACAGAGGAAACCTTTCCTAAGTAGAGAATTTGCTTCTCCCTTAATCTCATAGAAATCTTAGTGCTATTTAACTTAATTTTTCCAAATGATCCACCTGGTTCCAGAAAGACTTAATGATAATTACTAATACACTTCTGGTTTTGGAGGGAACATGGAAACTATTTCCAGAAATTTCTGCCAGGTTAAATTCTCCTTTATATCCACTGTGCAACTGAGGACTTTTTCCTTGGAATTTTTTTATCATGTACTCCAAAACCAATTGTGTAATAATTACCTCACCCTTCACTGATTCATGGAAGCTCATCCTTCCGGCTGGCTCACAGTAAAAGGAAAGCTCATATAGAGAATGCTTTCAGTACAAGGACTCAGACCTTAAGAGTAACAGGGGTATGTATGTCTGGGTTATAACGGATGCCCAAAAGTTCAAAACATGTAAGGTGGAAAGAAAAGTTGGTGACTCCCAATGTAAGAACTAAAAGAACTGTCTACGACCCTGAAGATACCCCATTCAATGGACTTCACAGAAGGAGGTTTTCACATCATACCAGTAGTCCATGGACTCATGGAGCCAGCTCAGTGGAACTTGGGGAACCTGACTGGTCTCTAATCAAGATGCTGTTAAGGATGCCTTTCATTGTCTTACATAATGGCCTCTTTATTTCCTTCTGGGTTCTGTGTTGGTGATACTTTTGCTTCTCCTAAATATGTGATTTGTTTTTAATTCATCATTTCTATAAATTGAGTAGGTAATCAAGTTTTATATTTTTCTCTGGCTGGTAGAAAACTTAAAAACAAGGGGTACTTGGCTGGCTCAGTCAGTTGAGCATCTGACTCTTGATGTCTGCTCAGGTCATGATCTCACAGTTCACAGGATTGAGCCCCACATTGGGCTCATTGCTGACAGCCAGAGCCTGCTAGGGATTCTCTCCCCCTCTCTCTTTGCCCCTCCACCACTCACATGTACATGTGAGCATGCTCTCTCTCTCAAAATAAAGAAGTCTTTTTTTAAAAATGTAAGGCCCACATATACCACATGACCATGACTGCTCAATGATTGATATTTGTTCTTCTTGACTCCATTTAAGTCTCTGTCATTTTTTCCCTCTCATTTCCCATTTACTTATTACTTATTTTGTATTCTTTTAGTTTTTTTAATAACTATACATCACCTTGGTTCTTTTTGGTAACAAGGTGGAGTTCAAATAAGTCAATTCAGGAAGTTATTAGACCTTCTGAAAGTTACTGGCTCAATTCAATACACATCCTATACAGTACAGCAGCCTTTGGGAAATCAAGAAGAAACACACCATCATGAACATTATAGTCATGCATGAACTTGAATAGATAACCAGAAAATTTTCATATTCCCATGCAATCCACATTTAAAGCACAGTTCTCAGTTCACCTAAATTACATTTTATGGAGCACTAGAAAACACTGTATTTTATATTAGAGGAACAGCACAAGCAATTCACGTTTTACTATAAGAGACATGAAAATCTGTAGAAACATTAAGTCCTCAATTATAGAAAATCTATATTTAGCCCCTAGTTAGTTCTGGGCAACTAACACCTGAACATAACAAAAAATGAGCTAAAAGAAAATTTTACTCCCATCTTTACCTTCATCCCTTCTCAACTAGTTTTTGAGATGTGATTATAAACTCAAAATCACATACCACATATTTAATTCACCAGAAAAGCACTGCATTTCCATCTAATTACATCTAAATTAGATCATGTTATACCTATAATTTCAGGTTTTATAATTATAAAGGAGACTACCACTAAAGAGTTGAAAAGGAGATAAACTGAAAAGTTTGTTTTCTTTCCACTAGTCTCTCCCTTTGAGTCATGAAAAAGTTTCTGCTACCTTGTAAAAGCTGAGTTCTCTAACACTGTCTCTCCCTCTCTCAGAAATAAAAACATTAAAAAAAAAGTTGAGTTCTTCACCATATCTAACCTGATTATGACTTCTCATTTATTCAAGTAGACTGATGTTTCTTACAAAATGGTTATGTGCTTTTGGCATAACATCAATAATATGCCATTAAATTTAGAGCTTTGATTCAGTCTAACCAAGACTTCTTTGGTGCCTCCATTTCCATGCAAAATTAGTGTTAAGCATTTTTATAAACTTCAATCTGATTCGTATTATTTTCCACAATGCAACATTTATGACAAATACTTTAAGATCAAGCACTAGCATATGCATGAAGAGGCTTTCAGATACTGCTTGGGTTTACATTTTCTCCCAAGATTTTCCCCAGAGTCAATAAATATGATCTTGGGAATTAAGTAATTCCAGCAGTTCAGCTTTGAGAATTTCTCTCTCACATAACACATCAAATCACCTGATCAGTTTGCAGAAAATGAGAAATCTAACCTCAGCTCCTTCCTCAAGTGACCTCATAATTTCTCTTGAAATACTGAAGACCCAGAAACCCAGTCATATGTGCTAAGCAATTACAGAAGCGATTTATTTATTAAACATTAATCTCCTTGTCATGCAGAGTACCCAGAAAATCCCTAATGCACTTTTGCACTGAAACTTCACTGGAAACACATTTTTCTAAATCTCCAAAGATCTTCCCCTTAACAAATCTGATAGGTCTTTCTCAAGTTTTCAATCCCCTTGACCTCTATGCTTCACTTAGCAGTGTTGAAATTCTCTCCTCGCATGGTTTCCCTGGATGTTCTCTGTGTTCCTCTACTACCTCTTTGTCTAATTTGCTGACTGTTCTTTTTGTCTGCCTCCACTGCCTTGGCTGGCAACAGTTCTAAGGTTCAGAACTTGGCTTTCTGCATTTTCCCTCAGTATTCACCACTATGAACCGTACACCAGCAGCATGACTGCACCTTGCAGAGATACCTCAAAACTCACTGATTAGGGCTTAACCTCTCAAATTGTGATTCCACCTCCAGTTACTGACCGGTCATCTCAAGCTATGACCCTTGACACCTGAAATGTAACATCTCAGAAATGGAGCTCATTTCTTCCCTAGCTCAACAGACTCCCAACACCCCACACTAAACCCTCATCACCTTATGCCTGAGGTACAAACTCTAGCACTCTTCCCACCTCTAGTTCTACCATTCCAACCCATCATGTATACTGCTGCCATTTTCATCACAAAGGATGTGTTCAGAACCAATGACATGTTCCTACTGTCCACTGCATTAAATCAGTAATAAAATCCATCACAAATTATCAATAGTCATGGAAGTTTCACCTCGACCAACCCAGCATGTTTAAGAACCACCATTCATGGCTTGCTTATTGGCATTTCCAGATCTATGTCCTCACTCATATCTTTCTTCATACCCGAAATGCCACCCTCCCCTCTGTTTGCCAATGTATGTCTCTCTTCCTTCATCGTCTAGTTCAAAATTCTTCAGTTAGCCCCATATCTTTTACCACCTCTCCTCTACTCACTTGATACTTTGATATTCAATTCACACTATGTTCTTTGCATTTATTAATATGCTACTTGGCAAGTGCTCTCAACTTGTGTCATATGTACACATTATCTTTATCCCTGCTAGATTATAAAGCTCTTCGGAAGCAGAGAATCTCTCTTATTTATAATAACATTTTGGTGCTTATATAAAAACATTTCAAACAGTTTGGTACGCTATACTGTACAGTACCAGCAAGTACCCACTAACTAGTTATTAATTAATATATAGTGTCATTGTTGGTCAATGTCATAATCCTCTATGCAAGTCCTGTAACTCTAAGAAACACTATGCATCCAATACACATTTCAACCAGTGGTATAAAGAGATACAATTTCCTTCAATAAAAAGTTTTAAATATTCCATTATAGAATTTTTCTCTCTTCAAATTAGTTTTCTTTCTTTTCTCATGTTTTCCACATTAGCTCATCCACTTGCAAGAAAGCAAAGGACTAGTTTCTTCCCTAACCCAATTGCTCACTCCTGCCTGTACTGGAATCCCGGCTCCCCTACCTGCTCTGCTCAATGCTCCCCTCAAAGGCATAAGCAAGCATATTCCCAAGATCAACCTCGGCCTCTGCTGAAGTCCCTGGAGTTTGAGAACCTAGAACATAATTCCACCGGCCACCCAGAAGTCAAGCAGCAGCCTGCATTTGACTGAAAGATACAAAAGGTCATACCTATTTTGCTGTCAGTCATTCAAAGGAGAAAAAAGAATCAGAACCTTTTCTTACTCATAGGACAGAGGAAAAAAGCGGTATACCCTGTGTAACATTTCTGTGGAGATTTTTTTTTTAAGTGTTTTATTTATTTCTGGGAGAGAGAGAGAGAGAGAGAGAGCGTGAGCAGGGGAGGGTCAGAGAGAGAGGGAGTCACAGACTGAAACAGACTCCAGGCTCTGAGCTAGCAGTCAGCACAGAGCCCGACGCGGGGCCCGAACCCATGAACCGCGAGATCATAACCTAAGCGAAAGTCGGACACTTAACCGATTAAGCCACCCAGGGGCCCCTCCATGGAGATTTTTTAATGGATAAATAACTGAACTACACAAGATGTCTCAAGTGAGGATACTGGCCTGATGGCTCAAGATGCCCTCTAAAGCTCCTACAGAGGCCCTGCCCTGCATCTTCTCTCCTGACGTCTTGTTTTTAAGCCACAGCATCAAGAGCTGCATGGACTGTCTCCATAAGAAAGCAAGACCCCCGACATTTCCAATGACTCTCCCTGAAAGAAAAACATTTAGAAAACACCAGCCTTAACTGACGTATCCCAGATCTTCCACTCATGGCTTTCCATTAGGGCATCATGCAAGAAACAATGCATTCAAATAAGACTCTTTCTGAATGCTGCTTCTTTATGGCACCATCTCCTAGACTATCAAAACCAAAAGGTAATAATATGCTATGATTAATTATTAAAAGCCAGATGGATATGGGCAGTTGCTAAATGCACTTTGATAGATAGAGAATTAAAAGATATCAGGACAACATATCAGATCCTGGGGATTTTCTTCACCATCAAGAACAGGTAATACAAGTTATACATGATAAATGCTTGACTTGAGATTTAAAAAAAAAAAGATGCTTCAATTCATTTGTTCACACTGAATCTTGGTGACATTCAGCAAATAGAAAATACTTTGTTCTGGCCCATAGTTCAATCAGAATAGGATTCAGGACAAAAAAAATAAATAAGCATTTTGTTTATTTCTTCTGTGTTGTGTTACCACCCAAACTACCAAAACCAAAATTTTTAGTTTCAAACTTTGATAAAGAAACCCAGGATAGGGGCATCTGGGTGGCTCAGTTGGTTGTCCGACTTTAGCTCAGATCATGATCTCATGGTTCATGAGTTTGAGCTCTGCATTGGGATCACTAATGTCTGCAGAGAGCCTACTTAGGATTCCTTCTCCTCCTCTTTCTCTGCCCCTCCCCTGCTCATGCTTTCTCTTCCAAAAATAAATAAACAAAGGAGGAGGAGGAAGAGGAGGAGAAAGAAAAGAAACCCAGAGAGGAGAGGAGGAGGAGGAGGAGGAGGAGGAGGAGGAGGAGAAAGAAAAGAAACCCAGGAGAGGAGCACCTGGGTGGCTCAGTCAGTTAAAGGTCTGACTCTTGATTTTGGCTCAGGTCATGATCTCACAGTCCATGAGTTCAAGCCCCACATCAGACTCTGTGCTGGCAGTGAGGATCCTCCTTGGGATTTTCTCTCTCTCTCTCTCTCTATCTATCTACTCCTTCCCCGCTCACTCACTCCCTCTAAAAACAGGATAAATATATCAGTGGAAGTTTTCTCTCAATTGGAAGAAAGCACTAGCACAACACAAGACGTAACTGATGAAAGCAAACTTCTGATTTAAAACACAAAGGCCATCCTGTACATTGAAGATATAGAGACAATCATTGCTAAAGGCATAAGCATGAAGGGTCAAATACCAGTTGGTATTAGTAATGGAAATATGATCCCATAAATGAAAGACTGACTGACACTCAAAAGCCTATAAAAACAGGACAACCCCACTGCTTCTTCAAGAAGAATGGCTAACATTATCAGAATGAATGCAGACCACGACTTATGCCTTTGTCACCTTTCGTACTTTGAGTGATAGAAGACTATAAAATATTATTTTTATCAAATTTTCTAAAAATGTACAATTTCCTTTTACTTGGTTTTAATTTTTATACTTTGAATGCCTCCTTTCTTTCTAATTAGATCTCCTTTTCTGTTTCTTTCAAGGGTGAATTATAGTGTGATTTTGTATAATGTATACTGGCAACTTATTGTAACATGCTCTGGTAACTTGCCTGGAAATACTACCACTCATCCTTCTGAGAACAGAGACATCTAATTAGAAGACTGTAATCAACCCAGGCAATCTGCCTTCACACTACCCAGGGTAAGAGCATGAACTTTGGTGTCAGACAAACCTAGCTCGAATCTTGGCTCTGCTATTTACTAAGGGCGTGACCTCAACAAGTTACTGTTACTTAACCTCATCAAGAGGCAACTCATAAAAAAAAAAGAAAAAAGAAAAAGGTCATGATAATACAAATAATACTATTTATTTCACAGTGTTCTTACTAATAATTGAAGAGAAAATAAACAGAATATACATCACGGTCCCTAGCACATAATAAACTCCTGCGTGATTTTAAAGTATAAGTAATATAAACTAGAGCATCACTTCTACCATTTGTTCACAACCTTAAACTTTCTACTTCATAAAAGGTAAATAACAATGCTAACAGCACAAGATTGTTATAAAGATCAATTGAGACCGTGTCAGTGAAAATATTGCTTTGGTATAGCTATGCACAAATGCAAGGTGATATATTCTGTTCAACTTAATAAACTGGGTGTTTTCCAAATGCTGCAACTAAAGGCAACATATAATGTTTGCCCTGACTTTACACAAGGTTATAGAAACTGCTGGTGATGATGCCATTTGGTTAGTATTTCTGTATCTCAATATAGCACAAGTAGAGACATATGCCAGAGGGAAAATACAAGTCTCCAAAGCAAATGATCCTTTGACAATACAATATAAAAACTCCACCAGCTCCAAGCAAGAAAGCATCATTTTACACATCCAATGCTTTTCAATGTTTGGTCTTCTGACCCCTTGCAAGAGGATCTGCACAGAGTGCTTTTATAAGACGCTTCTTCTGAGCAACACCCCAACTTAGTCAAAATCTCTGGGAGTGAGGCCAAAAATCTGAATTTTTAGCAAGATATCCAAGTGGTTTGATGTCAAGTTTGAGAACTTCTGTTTCAAAGTTCTGTTATGAAAAATCATAATAAACATGGCTAGCACTTGTCATTATAGAAAACTGTTTATCAAAAAACAGTAGGAATAGATCTCACCACAAAATTTTAATCTAAGTAAGTACAAATTCTGAAATGGACAGAGTAGACAAAGTTCAAAAAAATCAAGATTTGGGAGCCTGTATGGCTTAGTCAATTAAGCATCAGACTCTTGGTTTCAGCTCAGGTCATGATCTCACAATTTTTGAGGTTGAGCCCCGCGTTAGAGGCAGAGCCTGCTTGGGATTCTGTCTCCCCCTCTCTCTGCCCCTCCCCCACTTGCACTGTCTCTCTCAAAATAAATAAATACATAAACTTAAAAAATCAAGGTTTAACTTTTCCTTTAAATACACCTTTTCAACGACATCTCATAATTTAATATAAGAATCGTTTTACACCTGGTCATCATTAAACAGTCGGGCTTCTCTAGTGCTCCAGATACTGACTTTGCTTCCCTTAACACTTGTGCACTGGTTCATGCCAACCATTTAAGCAAGAGCTGAAAATCAGCATACTTCAAGTTCCAAAGCTTCATCAAGCCCCAGCCTTCACTGAACTTGCCCGAAATATAACCACCCATCTTTTGAGGCAAGAGACATCTAATGAGAGGATTATAATCAACACAGGCAATCTGCCTTGACACTCTCCAGGTGAGCCTGTGGGG
Organism: Hyaena hyaena; assembly: GCF_003009895.1. Taxonomy (NCBI): domain Eukaryota; kingdom Metazoa; phylum Chordata; class Mammalia; order Carnivora; family Hyaenidae; genus Hyaena; species Hyaena hyaena. Next base: position 1,305,005 of record NW_024081029.1, on the reverse strand, counting down.
AGTATCTCCACCCAGAACACTGCTGACAGTGCTCAGCCACGCTCACACCAGTTCCTTCAGCCCAAAACATTACCAGGAGCCAGCATGGGTTCCCAGAGAATGTGTTATGATGCCAAAACTGGCTCATTTCATTTTCCAATTAAATGATGGCATCATTTAAAAAATTTTTTTAATGTCTGTTTATTTTTGAGAGAGACAGAGACAGAGTGCCGGTGGGGGTGGGGTGGGGTGGGGTGGTGGCAAGAGAGAGGGAGACACAGAATCTGAAGCAGGCTCCAGGCTCCGAGTTGTAAATGACTGCATCACTTACCTTGACTTAAGCAAATATCTAATCCTAGCCCCTAACTAACTTAGTGGTTCTCTGTGGCCATTCTCTGAGGCAGTGCTTAATACTGTGGCCCATCATGGAGCACATAGAGAATGACATTTGGATGTCACACTGAAGTATAAAGATGAAGCTACTTGACACCTGCATCCACTAAGCCCCTGTCTGGCTACCTAAGAACTGCAGAGATCAATTTCTGAGCACATCTGTAATTTATTGCTGCAGGACAACAGTTGAGAAATACAATCCAAGGAATATCACTCCATAAATAAACAATAGCCTAATCAGATTCCTCACTGAGAATACCAGTCTGTAAAGCAATGGGTAAGAGAAGTAGACTGCTACCCAAAGTGACAAAAACAGGAAATACTAGAAAATCAGAGGGGACCAGGAGATAGTGAGAAACTGGAAATAAGAAGAAAACCCGAAGTATAAGAATACAGAAATATACAAGAAAAGAATGGAGATCAAAACCACTGATAGGAGCAAAGGGGTTCCAAGGCGAGGACATACAAGTGAGTCATCACCTTAGTTTAAAGGCAAAGGATCAGAAAGATGTAAACACAAAGAGAGCTGACTGATGAACCATGACCAGCTTGGAGAAGTATGCACTATTCTATTTGACATTGTTAGCAATGACTTGGAAGAAGACAGATAGAGCAAGCTTATAAAAACATCAAGCCACCCAAAGCTAAGAGATTTTACAATTCCTTCTTATTTTCAAGAGCTATCACATGGTGAAAGGAAAAAGGATTGGTATAAGGGCACAATCTTAAGAAAATGGTATTAAGGGCACAATTAAGACCAAAGGGTCAAAATCACAGGATGGCTGACTGCGATCCAATGTAATGAAAGGCATTTTAACAATTAAAACTGTCCACAAATGGAATGGACCACAGTCCAAGCAATGAGCTCTCTGGCCCTCAGAGTGTGAATTATGGTCAGTTGGAAAAATTGTAGCAAGGATTTCTGCTTTGATGAGAGAGAGAATAGCTGGCCTTTAAATTCTTTGTGCTCAAATTCTTTGAAAATTATTTTGGTAGAAACCAAGTTTTCCTACCATTAAAGGAGTAGTAATGAATCTGGCATGGAGTATAACATCTAAAACGATCCCAGTCTAAATTACAAGTAGAAGCCCTTTATTTCCATTCTGGGAAATATAACTGATAGAGGCTTATTTTTACCTATGACATCATACTAGTACTAGCATTACTCCTATTACCCTTATCACTGTGGGTTAAGTTTCCAACAGAAGTTTATAGATTTTATTAGTCAAGACAAAGAAAAAAAATGGCTCTATTCCTGAAAGCTCAGTACTGAGAACATTCTGAGATTGTTCACTCTCCTCCTTTAGCATAAATAAGTAAAAGAAGGAGGGGCCTGCAGCAAAGGGACTATAAAAAGCTCACTTGGGTCTGAAAAGATGACACCGTGGACCAGCGTGGGATCAGCTTACACTGAACTCTGCACGGAAGTTCCCTCTGGAACGCATACAAAACCAGTGGAAATTCTGTAGAAGAAAAGTAATCAAAGTTTCATACCCAATCTGATTTCTGTAAATAGCAATAAACTCTTAATGGGTGTAATCTGCTGACCGACAGCCATGAATCTTAAGAAAGTGAGGATCATATAGCAATAATGTTGACCCAACAGCCACTCCCCGCAACAGCCTAACATTTCCTTCCCTGGAAATTAGGGTAATGAGGCCATGGACTTGCACGTATGAGACGAGAGTGGCCTTCACATCAAGATCCTGCCAAGATTCTGCTGCCTTCCCACATGCAAAGGCCAAGACATTCAAAGCAACTGAGGCAGAACTAGTTAGGTTCAGTGTGACCGATGAAAAGAAAGAGCAGCTCCTTCTGTGAGTCAAATGTCAGGACTGCACACATTTCAGCTACTGAAGACACTCTGTACCCAGATCGTCATCTTGTTCCAGGAGACATCACCATAAAAGGGCACCCAAAGATCAAAGATGGAAATGGGGTTTTCATTAAAAGGCTTCCCATGACAATGAAAAAGAATTAAGGACCAGGGGAGGAGGAAGAGAGAGGATGAAGGTTCCAAGGATATTAAAGAAATAGAAAACACATCAACAGAGCCATGGTCATTGTTTGTTGCTGAACACAGGCAGATAAATAGTTTTTAGGTTGTCATAAAAGACAAAGAGTGGCATACATTTTTGGAAATGCATCACAGGACATTTGGTAGGTATTTTCATAACAAAATCTTGCTCATCAGATTTATAAACCGAGTCTATTAGAACTCAACTTAAATGTGATGGTGTCTTTTTCTTTGCCTATTTGAAAAATCCAGTAACTGTTCGTGGCTGTTTCAGTCCTTACTACCGATTGGCATGGTTCTGGTCTACTTAAAATCAGCTTTAGGGCTGCCTTTTTTCCTAAGGCAGCTACCTGTCTGTTTGCCATCTACTACAATACACTGGCCAAATGGCTTATTTTCTGGTTTTCCGCAGAGCCCACTTGTAACTCTCCCAGGCCACAGCTTTTTCTTTCCTAAGAATTCAGATCACTTTTCCATTACTTTTCTGTTATAGCCCCAAACCAAATTTTTCATGGATTTATGACAGACTTTATTAAAAAGCTACTCTTTTGCAGAATTTGTACAACGAAGCAAGAACTGATGCTGCAATGTAAGAAATCAAAGAATAAAATACCATGCATCATGCAGTAACCTCATTCACAAAATTAAAGGAAAACAAAAAAAAGAGAAAATAAGTCAAATGTCCCTTGCTATTAATCCTATTAATCTCTAATGTTGTGTAGTGTTCAAGACAAATCAACAGATTACATTTCATTGTCAATACTAAGATATTTCTAATGAGTTGTCAATTCCAAGAGAACATACAATATTTAATGTGGCAAAGATTTTTAAAAAGAATTTGTCAATTAATCCACTGTGGCATTAGATACATGTAAACATTTAATAAAATACATATTTTCTATATCACAGGGGACATTTCCAAAGCAAATTATAGTTTTAAAAATGCTCTACTGAACACCAGTTACCATTTCTCATACAAAGATTTTACATTGTAATCAACAAGAGAAAATGACAATAATAACACAGTCCATTTTATAAAGAAATTTCACAGAACTATGAAATATGAATCTGCAAGAGATCAGGTAGGGATGAAGCCCCTATTTCAAAAAGAAGAAAACTGGGTCTCATATTGATGATCCAAGTTTCAGAAAGCCGAAAAACCACTTATTATAGGTCTGGCATTTAATCCAGGCCTCCTGATGCCCACCCTAGTGCTCTTTCTTCTACATTATGTTCCCCTCAAAACAAAATTCCAGTGCACGGTATTAAATATGAAGTTGGAGGGGCACTTGGGTGGCTCAGTCGGCTAGGCGTCTGACTTCAGCTCAGGTCATGATCTCATGGTTCGTGGGTTTGAGCCCCGCATCAGGCTCTGTGCTGACTGCTAGCTCAGAGCCTGGAGTCTGTCTTCCAATTCTGTATCTCCCTCTCTCTCTGACTCTCCCCTGCTCATACTGTCTCTATCTCTCTCTCAGAAATAAATAAAACATTAAATAAATCAATAAATAAGAAGTTGAACTCCAATACCACTTTGCAGACCTTGAGTAGGGCCTTGAACTGTGACCCCAGGCCCACTGCAGGATCCTCAGTGCCGCACACAAGCTGTAGCGTCTGCTTTGCCATTGGCATCTACTGTCCGACTCTCTACCAAGTATAATGCATTCAAGTAGTAATCATGAAATAAAATTTAGGGTAAGAGTCCTTTAGATTGCTGCTCTGATACCCGCTAACCCTCATTTATTTAAATATTCAGCAGCCCCCCCTAAAAAAAGTATCAAATTTATGTTAACATTTTCCTTTTTATTTCTTTGCAGTGACCACTTCTCTGCAGGAGATACTGTCTAATATGAAAAAGTACACAACATAACAAGATAATAATTGTTATTTAGAAAAAAATTAATTTTAAAAACAAACTTTGACCTAAATCTCACACTTTATATACAAAATGTGACTCAAATAAGTTTTAGATTTAAACTTTTTTAAACTTTAAGCTTTTTTAAACTATAGATAACAACGAAAGGAAAAATCTGGACTAGGGCTTAGCAAAGAGTTTTTAGATATGACTTAAAAACTACAATCCTTAAAAGAGAAAAGTAATTGACAAATTGGACTTCATTAAAACTTAAAACTTTTGCTCTGTGAAAGACCCTGTTAAGAGAATGAAAATATTTTGGAGAGTATATTTGCCAATAACATATCTGACAAAGAACTCATATCTAGAATATATACATAACTCTCAAAAACTGAACAGTAAAAAAATAAAATAAACAATCCAATAAAAATGGGCAAAATATACAAAGAGACATTTCACCAAATAGGGTATACAAAGAGCAAACAAAAACATGAAAAGATCTTCTACACAATCAGCCATTAGGAAAATGCCAGTCAAGATTATCCCTATACAAGTAGGAGGACAGCTAAAATAAAAAGCATTCTCACCCATTAAGATACTGGTGAGGAAGCAAAGAAAGAGGATGGCTCACATGTTGCTGTCGGTATGACCACTCTGAAAAATAGTTGGGCTGTTTCTTAAAAAAAACTAAACAGGCCCCCTGGGTGGCTCAGTCAGTTAAGCAACTGACTCTTTATCTCAGCTGAGGTCTTGATCTCAGGGTTGTGAGTTCAAGTCCCACATTGGGTTCCATGCTGGATGCGCAGCCTACTTAAAAACGATGATGACAAAAACTAAACATACATTTACTATACAGCTGAACAACTTCACTCCTGGACATTTATGTCAGAGAAATGAAATGATGGCCATTCCAAAGAGCCTGTACGTGATTTTCACAGCAGCTTTATTTGTAATAATCTCAAAATGGAAACGGCCAAAATGTCTCTTTATAGGTAAACAGGTGAACTGTGGTACACCCATGCCATAGTTTTTTACTCAACAAGAAAAAACACACTATTTGCAACAACTTAGATGGATCTCAAGATCATTACATTCGATTGAAAAGAAGCCAATCTCAAAAGTTCACATTGTATACTGTATGATTCATTTATATAACATTCATGAAATGACAAAATTATAGAAATGGAAAACAGATAAGAAGGTGCCTAGGGTTAAGGAGGATGGAAAGGAGAGGGTGTAACTAGAAAGAAGCAGCTGCAGGAAGGTATTTAGGGTAATGGAACTCTTCTGTATCTCGACTGTGGTGGTGGTGATGACCATTTAAACAGGGGTGATAAAGTGACATGTAGCTATACACACATACTGTACCATAGCAATGTCAATTTCCTGACTTTGATAATACACTCCAATTATGTAAGACGTAACCATGGCGGAAAATCAGTGAAGGGTACATGGGATCTCTTTGTACTCTCTCTTGCAACTTCATGTGTATTTGTAATTTTTTTCAAAATAAAACTTTAAAAAAAACTGTATTATTCCAGGTTTCCCTGCCACAGGATTATTCCAGACTGACTGCCACATTCCCTGACCTTGGAAAGGTCTCCTACCTAAACTCAGAGGTCACTTCATCACTAACTACCTCGGAAGGTCTAGTTCCACCACATATGCTTGCATTTTGCTTTTCCAGTGTCTCTTAGCTCCAGAAGAGTTTGGCAGCCACGATCTCATGGATTTGATCCTCGATCTCATTTAGAGGCATGGCTTCAGAAAGAGGAAAAATCTTTCCACTCTTCTAAAGTTGTAATGTTGGCAGAAGATGGCTACTGCTGTGGTAAATTCAAGTCATTAGGTCAGGAGCTGCTGCCCAATGCAGGAAGGAAACATGGTGTGAGAGGGAAAACATGCATCTGCGGGCTAGAGGCCTAGGTTAACTCTTTGGGCCACTTCAGCCGAATCACTCTTCCTCAATCATCTGCTATGTCACATGTGCAGGCTGAACTATGGAGTTGATGCCATGTCGGCTTGCTGTGCATTACTACTGCTCTTGAAGCACTATGAGACAAAGGAGAGCTAAGTATCTGAGAAAAACCTTACTATCTTGAAACTTTGAAAGGCAGAAAATCAGTTCTAAAATGTACCCTTCACCTAATCATCACTCCCTGTCAGCATTATTTCAGGGAAAATTCTGACAGCCAGTTTGAATAAGTCCCAGATGAAAGGAAAACATTTCAGGAAGTACTGTAGAAAGAAAAGTGACAAGACTTTTCAAGGCTCTGTGCCAACTATATCTCCAGTTTAAATGACCGTTTGCTCAAGACAGAATTGTTCCTTGGGAGAAAAAAAAAAACTGCCTTCTGTTATTTGGACTTATCTTCCTTATTCACTTGATTCATTCATATATTCACTTTGGTGACAGCTCAGGGAGACTCAGAAAAGGCTGTACAGCCACTGGCAACCATTAAAGTCAAGGCGTTTCCTGTGCCTGCGTCCTTCGGGGCCACTCCTGCTGTTTCTGTGAAAGAATTTAAAAGAATTTTTTTCAATCAAGGAAGGAAGCAAAAGATCCCAGGCCTCTGAATGAGCTGAGGACATTTCTCCAAAGGAATCAATGAAAGACAATAAAGGGTCATTTGGCCCTAAGGGCCACCCTGGAATAAAAAAACAGAATCTCTAGCAACCTACTTTGGACTTTTTGTTTTATTTCTTTCCTCTCTGTTTTATTTGTGACTATCTGAAAAAAAAAAGCACTTTTCTGGCACCTTTTTCTTTTTCTTTTTTTTTTAACTCATTCATCTAGTTTTCATATAACCTACTCTACAGTAGAATAAGGGACCTGAAGAAAATTTAGTGAGTACCTATACCAAGCCCTCATTCCACAGATCAGTAAACTAAAGCCCCAAAACACCAATAAAGTGCCCAATGCCAAAGAGCTGGTAAGGGGCACACTGGACCACAAGTCTCCTGTACCAGCTCTGTGCTCTCTCTGCTCTACCTCAGACCTCCCTCATCTCTTTTAGGCTGTAAAAAAATTCTAGCTTTTTCTAGCATCTCAAACTCCTCCAAAGATACTAACTGAATATAGGAACTTAAATTCTGACACCTAAATTACTCAGGAATATCCTAATTGGTGACCCCCATTCCTTCCCAAACTGGTGTAATTCTTCATGTGTAATTCCATCTGTGTGGACTCAGAACATAGATTACCCCTTTTTATTTTCTTCTTTTTTTCTTCTTTTTTGTTGTTGCTCTTATAGAAAGGCAGACTGCCACATTCAGTGCCTCAGTTGGATGTGTCTAGAGTCTTAGAAGCCTGACTCCCCTACGTTCTACTACAAATGGATCTTGAGAGCTTGTTTGGAGGTTCTAGCAGGGGAGCACAGCTACTCCTATACCCTTGACAGAAGAACGGTCCTCCTCTATTGGGGAAGGTCGTCCTCTTCGACTGAGCACATAGCTTCATGAGGGACATACATGGAGCAGTGAGGGAGGAAGGGGACACCCGCCTAGCCAGCCACCTCAGCCAAATCAACCCTGGCAATCAATGGGGTGACAGATGTCACAGCCAGATCACCCTTACATCCGATTACCCCATTTTTATGGACAATCTTATATGGTACATATTTACTGAAAGTGTTTTTTTTTAATGTTTGTCTACTTTGGAGAGAGAGAGACAGAGCACTACCGGGGAGGGGCGGAGAGAAGGAGACACAGAATCTGAAGTAGGCTCTAGGCTCTGAGATGTCAGCACAGAGCCCAACGCAGGACTCAAACTCATGAGATCATAACCTGAGCCAAAGTTAGACGCTTAACCAACTGAGCCACCCAGCCACCCCTGAAAGTATAATACGCCAGTCTTAAGCAAAGTGCTTACCTCATTTAATCAGCACAACAACTATGAGTTAGGTAGCATTATCCCCATATTTCAGATGAGAAAACAGACACTTCGAGAAACCAGTAAACTGGCTAAAGGCTACAAATACACTCCAAGTCAATCTGATTTCAGGATCCAACGCTTAACCAGCATGCTTCTCAGACCTGAAGACTTCTTAATCTCAATCTTAATCCCTTAGCCATTCCTTCAAAATGTTATTCTAATGTTTTCTTTATTAATGTACACATTTAGAATTCTCAATCCAATGCTCAACTGAAGCAGTAGGTGAACTTTAGGCCAAAGTATGCTACTATCAGTGCTTAAAATGATGCACATTACCTTGTGAGGAAACCTATCAAGAACAAGGTCATAAGATTGAATTTTTCTAGAGTCTTAACCAGCTTTTGCCTCTGTGGACTGAAACCCAACTATCAAACAAACTATATGAGCTCAACAGAGACTCCCAGTCATTTGGTTCTTTCGCCACTGCAAGAATTAGGCTGGACAGAAGTGGTCTCTTCCCAAGTGAGCTAGCAATCTTAATGTTGTTTTTGCATCTCTGCCTCATGATTTTTAATTTCTATTTTTATGGATTTTAAATGACTTGCAGATGAATTAGTTGCATTGCAATCTGTAACAGAGAAGGGTATAGGTTTCTTTATTTGGCCCACTATATAGAAAGCAGATTACTTCAGTGAGCAAACCATTTATCAGCTATCTACCTTGGAGGGACCTACTCAACTGCATGCATTTCTTCATCTATAAAATGGAGAAGTACTTACACCGCCCTCATAGGCTTGTTACGAGGATTAAGTAAGTTACTACTTAACAAGCACTCAGAAAAATACTCAGTAAATGTTAATTATTCTTTTTTTGGGAGAGAGAGAAAGGGGGAGAAAGAGAGCACAAGTGGGAGAGGGGCAGAGGAAGAAAGAGAATTTTTTTTTTAATTTTTTAATGTTTATCTATTTTTCAGAGACACAGCAGAGGAGGGGCAGAAAGAAACTTAATTTTTTAATGTTTATCTATTTTTCAGAGAGACAGAGCAGGGGAGGGGCAGAAAGAAACTAGAATCCTTAGCAGCTCCAGGCTCTGAGCTATCAGCACAGAGCCCTACTTGGGGCTCGAACTCATGGACCATGAGATCATGACTGGAACCCAAGTCAGACACTTAATGGACTGAGCCACCCAGGCAACCTAGAAGAGAAAATCTTAAGCAGGCTCCATGCTCAGCATGGAGCCCGACTAGGGGCCCAATCCCACAATCCTGGGATCATGACCTGAGCCAAAATCAAGAGTCAGATCCCTAACTGACTGAGCCATCCAGGCACCCTGAATGTTAACTATTCTTACTATTGTGATGGTAGAAGTGATGATTATTACTATTAGAATAGTCACAAAATGAAAGTGACTTTACCTCCACAATTGATCATGGTATTGAAAAATTGTCAAAAAGAACAATTCTGTATTCACTGTTCTAAACTAAAACCATTATATTTGGCTGCATTCTCCAAAATTATACTTATCCATACCAATTCTTGACAGCCCTATATCTAGTAGTTAAGTCCCCCTGTGGAATTCCTCAGAGACCCCATAAAATAAAATCCACATAAAACATTTTTTAATTTTTTTAATGTTTATTTTTGAGAAAGAGAAAGACTGAGTGCGAGAGGGGGAGGGGCAGAGGGACACAGAGACACAGAATCTGAAGCAGGCTCCAGGTCCTGAGCTGTCAGCACAGAGCCTGATGTGGGGCTTGAACTCAAGAACTGCGAAATCATGACCTGAGCTGAAGTCAGATGCTTAACTGACTGAACCACCCAGGCGCCACTAAAACATCTTTAATGTTTTCCCGTTGTTGTAAAAACCATCAGGAACATCTTTGAAAATTTTGCATGTTGGAATCATATCATTCATGATCCATGATGTGAAATTCTGCACCCTAAAGCTTGAATATATGCTGAAGGTGGCCAACTGCCCTTCAAGTGATATTCAGACTTGATGGAGGTAACCCTGAAGTCTCTCTCTGAGCTGAAGTGAGATGATCTTCCTTCCAGATAAGGATTTGGATTAGGGTCTCAGTTTCCTCAGGAAATTAATGACTTTGCCACTTACCTAACAAGAGGCCCACGGACACAATGGTAAATCACATGCTCACTAAAGCCAGTGAGATCTGGATTTGGATGTGACCACTGACCAGCTGTCACCCTTTGTGAGTCATTTAACCTCAGCAAACCTTGCTTTCTCCAACTGCAAAATGGGAATAATAATGGCATCTTCCTCACTGGACTGCTGGAAAGACTGAAGAAGGTAACTTACATAAAGTGTGGAGGATTCAACGATGACAAATAACCACTATCCCTAGTTTGGGCAAACACGCTCAAGCCGCAACAGAACAGGAGCTTTCCTACTACCCACCTCCCACCACAGCCTGGATAAGAGAAGCAACTCTTACAGAAGATGATCCTCTAAAAACACATCCCTGGATAACGCAGAGCCACTAGAAGATGGTAAACTCAATTTTAGTTCATTTATCTCCTTAAATCATTGTAACAGCATGATCCAGTGAGAGGAGCACAGGTTCCAGGATCAGAAAAGATCTGAATCTCAACAAAGGTTTATCTCTTACTAGCTGTGTGACCTTTAGGAAGTTATAAGAATTTTTGAGGCTGAGTTTCCTTATCATTAAATGAGTACAATGATGCTTTTAAAATGTAGTTGTCATAATTAAATGTTTATGAGAGTTAAATAAAATAAGGCATACAACACAAAGTTCCTAGGTTGGTGCCTGACACATAACAGGAATCCAGCAAATGTCAGACCCCTCGGAATGCATTTTCTTGCTATTGCATAGCTATAAAATTTGACTGAAAGCATTATCTTTAATGATTCTTATTGCCCCTATCTAAAGTCTCAAGTAAGATATTCTTTTTAGAATACAGTCCTAATAAAACCTTTACTTTCCTTTAAGCATGCTTTTCTTTTATGATAAATACGTAACCAATTATGTCTCTCTTTTTATCTTGTCTACCAGGAAGCTCAGAGACCAACTGAATTCAACTCTAGTAACAATATTGGTGCTACTGGTTCTGTGTCTGTACATTTTTCCTGGTTTTGACATCTGTTTTCACCCATATTTATTACAAGACACCTAAATCTTTTGTAGCGTGTGAGAAGCTATTAACTAACCAACTAATTCAGTCAAGGGGAAAATATTGATTTAAGTGTCATGAAAAGAACATGAAATTTGGGGGCTTCAGGTCCTAACTACTTCTTACATTTATCCCCTCTCTTTGGGCAATTCATTTAACCTTTCAGATCTACAGTTTCACATGTCAAGTAGGAATAATAATCTCTAAAGACCTCTCAGAATCATGTATGTATACAAATGTGTTTTGTAACCTGTCAAGTGCTATGTAAGGTTGGATATTATTATTATTTTCATAATCGGAGCAGAGGTGAACATTCACAGGAGTGAAGGTGTGCACGTGCATGCACACCGTGGTGCAGCACTGAGGACCCCTGCAGGCAAGCCTGGAAGACATGTAGTGATGGGGGCAGCAGCAGCCACCATGCTAGCTCAACTCACTAGAAAGCTTCAGCAGGACGCAATGGACAAAGAAGAGGCATGCCGGAAATGAAGGTAAACACTTCAAGGAATGATCCCAATTCAGTAACTAACTCAAGCCAATATGTTGTCTGGCCGCTAATCTAAACTGATGTGCTTAGGAAACAGTGCAAATGAGACCATGGTTTGTTCCCCATGAGCCTGGGAGCCGCACCCTCATTCTCAGCAGACTCATCACAAGAACGGGCCATGGGTCACAAGGGGGCTTATAATGTGGGCATTCAACTTCTCTCCTTAATCCCCTCCCAATGACAGCTGATGTGTCACATCAAGTGGTACATCCAAAAGGGCTCATATACTATTAATGTAATTCAGAGAGGGGGATGTTTTAAAAAGCTAAATTTGGACTAGAACCAAGCAGCTCTTAATAACAGGGAGGGTAGGTGTTACTCCATTTTTAGAATAATCTGCCAACTTATTCCAGGAGTTCAAATGTTCCCTCGGCATCTCGCAGTCTTTTATTCCAAAAACCCATCCCCTTCACTGATAACTTGGGGCAGCAGCTGCCTGCCCATGGAAGAGAGAAGAAGGAAGCTGCTGCCGAGTGGCAAGCTGGATAGATGAGGTAGGAGGCAGTGCTGAAAGTCACAGGTTCAAGTTTCGACCCTGCTCCTTGATGATGCAGGAATGCAATCAAGTCACTTAATGATAGTAACTAATATACGCTGAGCCCTGTTCCTTGCCAGTGACCTTTGAAGGCCTCATAACTCACTTAACCCTCGCTATGCAGTGAGAAAGGTACCTTTCTCACCTTACTCTAGAGATTATAAGAACTGAGATCTAGAAGGGTCAAGTGACTGGCCCACCATCAAACAGCTGGTGAGTAAGGCATCCTAGGATCTGAACCCAAACAAGATTCCAAGCCCATGGTCATAACCACAGTGTAATATTGCGTCTGCAAGTCTTGCTTCCCTTTGTCTGTAAAAGAAGGGAATAATAAAATGGACATTAAATGTGTCAGAAGATTGTTATGAGGACCAAACATAATCATGGAGGGGACACCCTGGCATGAAGTCTGAAGTACTCCACAAACGTGACATGTTCCTACTCAAGTCAGCAAGTGTCTCCTAACACCAGCTACTTGCTAAGCAGGAACAAGTGAGCGGTACAAGATGCCAAAAAGAAGTTACTTCTACATATTCTGAACTCAAAAAAGAAACAACAACAAAAAAAGATTTTCAAGAGACATCTGTGAAAAAGAGTGACTGCTGTAACAAGAACAACGAGGGCCAGGCTGATGAGCAATGGGAAAAGCCCGTTCAGAGTCCGCCCACGCCCTTCAGAAAGACACAACTGTCACCTAAACTGCTGGAATTTCAAATACAGTAAAAGCTCTTCTACCGCTATGCTCATCCATTTCCAAGGCAACCCACTTGCAAAAGATTTTTCTCTAGGATTCAGTTGACTTTAGACCAATCAAGTGGAAAACAACTATTCATAGCTATAATTTTCTAATTTTGAATACACCAAGCTTTGGAGAAATGAATAATGGAATCCTCCAGGACTTGATTGCACCCGATCAAATGCTCATTTTCAGCCCAGCTACTATAGTATTACAGCTTCATGATACAGTATAAAGAGAGCCAGAGCAGGAGTCCAAAGACCCTTGCCAACCTTGACTCCTCCAGTCGGGGATGTGTGACCTCAGGCAGGTTGTTAGCCTGGAGGCCTCTGATTCGTATTTCTAAAACAGGAATAATGCCTGTTACTCTAATTGTGTCAAGGGCTATTGGCACAATGGGACACTGTGCATAAAAACCTCTGTAAATTATATAGCACCACTCAAAAATAAAATATTTTGCAACGTATAGTCAACTCCGCTTAGTCAACTCCCTGAATGCCCTTTGAACTGTGTACAGAGGGCCCAGGGAAAACTTTCAATGCCATCCAAAATAACTTTGATGAAAAACTGTAACCTGAAGCAAAGAAAGAAAAGGCAAAGTGTGAGAACATGAAAAGTGCTATAAAAATATATATTTTGCTACAGTCAGAAGGCCTTCCTGAGACCTTTTCTGATTTCTTTTTTGGGAAAATACACATTTCCTGATCACGGACTTCAAAAGTACAGTGAACAAAAATATACTGATGGCCTCAGTACACAGAGGTTTCAAAATTCCTCTGACCAAATAAAATCTCCTTTTGTATCAGACATTTCTCTGCTTGACCTGGCTCCGACAGAATAGGCTAACAAATCAAAACCACAGCATAAATCGTCAGGGTAAGATACCATTCCATGCTCTGGTGATATATGGAAAGTCACTCTGGAGGGGAATCACTGAGTAAGCAGAAGCCAGGCTGAGGTTTGCCACCCTCTTGACCCTGTCACTCAATCCTCCTTCTCTTCCTTACATCATGTGAGTCACAGATAGAAAAGGCATGTGTATGCTTTAAGTCGATGTTCCTGCAACATTTACGCAGAATGGTTTGCCCCTCCCCCCTTCTGTACACTAAACTGTAGAAGTGGTGTCCCCGAGGGAGATGATCTTGACTGCCAGGAGAGTACTACGTCAAAACACACAGTCCTCTAGCCACTGGAGAAGGTAGGAATGCACCGCCCCTGCCAAGGCCAAAAGTTTTCGTGGAGACTCAGTCATGGCTCACAAACAAGCACTTTATCTGACATACTGATACAGTAGGAAGCGATATTTGCAGAAAAGAAGGTGACAACACATAAGCAGAAGTTAAAGGTGATTCTGTAGGTAAAATAGTGTTGGGGAAAAAATGTGAAGTTGGAAAGCAAAAAATTCTACTTCTAAACTCAGATTAAAACTTGATGTATCAGGGGCTCCTGGATGGCTCAGTCGGTTGGGCATCTGACTCTTGATTTCAGCTCCGGTCGTGATCCCAGGGCTGTGGGGTCGAGCCCCGTGTTGCGCTCTGCACTGAGCATGGAGCCTACTTAAGATTCTTTCTCCCTCTCTCCCCCATATCTGTACCTCTCCCGCACCTCTGTACCTCTCCCCCACTCACGTTCTTTCTTTCTAAAATAAAAAAAAATTTTTTTTAAAAATTGATGCTTCACACATGAATGGATAAAGAAGATGTGGTGTATACATATATACAATGGAGGATTACTCAGTGATCAAAAAGAATGAAATCGTGCCATTTGCAACAATGTGGATGGAACTAAAGGGTATCACACTAAGCGAAATAAGTCAGTCAGAGAAAGACAAATATCATATGACTTCACTCATATGTGGAATTTAGCTACAAAACAGATGAACATAAGAGAAGGGAGGCAAAATTAATATAAAAACAGGGAAGGGGACAAAACATAAAAGACTGTTAAATACAGAGAACAAACTGAGGGTTACTCGAGGGTCTGTGGGTGGGAGGGGATGGGCTAGATGGGTAAGGAGCATTAAGGGAGACATTTGTTGGGATGAGCACTGGGTGTTATACACAGGAGATGAATCACTGAAATCTATTCCTGAAATCATTATTTCACTAAGTACTAACTAACTTTGATGTAAATTAAAAATAAATAAAATTTTTTTAATTGACACTTTAGCTTAACTGTGTGCATTTGGCATTCTGTATGCCTAATTACATATTTTTTTAATGTTTACTTTGCTTATTTATTTTTGAGAGAGGGTGTGATGTAGGGAGGGGCAGAGAGAGAGAGAGGGAGACACAAATCTGAAGCAAGCTCCAGGCCATGAGCTATCAACACAGAGCCCAATGTGGGGCTTGAACTCACAGACAGGGATGTCATGACTTGAGCTGAAGTCAGACGTTTAGCCAACTGAGCCACCTAGGCACCCCTCTGTATGCCTAATTATTAACCTGAAATTGGTATCTTTCATTTTCTCAAATACTAGTGCAAAAAACACGAAATTCTCTTTAGATGGAATTTTCCTCAGTGAGGCCTCCCTCCTCATATTCAGGCAAGGCTGATGGTTTGTCTTAAATAAGAGTCCTTATACTCCCCATGCTTCCTCTGGGCACAAAGCCCTATTTCACACACTTCTTTTTACCTGCTGCAGTGCCCTTCTCTTCAACCTTCACCCCATTTCTTTCTTCCTCATCATTCAGATCTCAACTCAACTATGACCTTCCTAGAGATACCAGTCATTTCTTGACCTCCCTAATTTTGTTAAGTCTCACTATTAGATTTTATAGTGCAATGGGCCACACTCCATTATAGCACTTACCATAGGTGCAAGTTAACATTTATTTGTGTGGGTAATTAATTAGTAAGTATCTCCCTTAATAGACTATAAGCTCCCTAACAGCAGGAGTGTCTTTAATTTTGCTATCTAGCATCTAGCACCATACTCGGTATACAGAAGACCTTCAATAAATATTCTGGATGAAGAGATGGATGGCTGAATAAGGTATCTCATGCTTCTTGATACTGACAAGATCATGGGGTTTACTGAGAGATTATCCCTAGAGTTTTCAGTACTGAATAACTTGTCCATGACTTCATTTGTTCAGAGGAACAGACTGAAAAGCTAAGGACTTCCTAGAACAGGGAAACTGAGTGGCATTTTATAGCAAAGTCACATGAAACCAAAATATTTCCAAAACATGCAGCCAAGATAGCTGGCCAAATTTCAAAATTTTTAAATTAAAAAAAAAAAAATGAAAGAGCAAAGAAACGAATGAATGATCAATAAGATAATCAACAGACAACAGGTTTTAACATAAGATACACAGGACAGATAAATACTATATGGCTTCACTTATATGTGGAATTTAAACAACAGATGAAAAAATAAAAAAAATACAAGGGAAAAAAGAGACAAGCAAAAAAACAGACTCTTAAATACAGAGAACAAAATGGTGATTGCCAGAAGGGAGGTGGGTGGGTGAATGGGTGAAACAGGTGAAGGGGATTAAGGGTACACTTATCTAGATGAGCACTGAGTAATGTATAGAATTGCTGAATCTCTATATTGCACAATATAAAGTAATATAACACTGTATGTTAAAAATACTTCAATTAAAAAAAAGATAAGTTTCTATTTCACCCAGAAAGGAAAATCAGCCATAGCAAATACTAGCCATCTCATCTAGTTGATTTTAGATACTTCTGTTTTTTCGGTGTGTATTTTCTAAAATAATAAATGTATTTATTATAAAATCTGCAATAAAAAGATGTACAATATGACTTCTAATTCTAAAAAATGTAGGATTTCAAGAGAGAAAAGGAAAAGCTTATTTTTATTTTGCTGACATTCTTTTTCACTCTTCAAGGCAGTGTAAATAAATATTCAATATTGACAATAAAAAAAAATTGTGGATGGGATATGTACAATGTCTTTCAAATTTCATTCACTGTAGGGGCACCTGGGGTGGCTCAGTCAGTTAAGCATCCAATTCCTGATTTTGACTCAGGTCATAATCTCATGGTTTGTGAGACTGAGCCTCATGTTGGGCTCTGCACTGACAGCACTGAGCCTGCTTGGGTCTCTCTCTCTCTCTCTCGCTCTCTCTCTCGCTCTCTCTCTCTCTGTCTCTCTCTCTCACCCTCCCCCATTAGTGCGCTTTCTGTCACTCTCTCTAAAATAAATAAATGAACTTTAAAAAGAAATTTCTTTCACTTTAATGTGAAGCTGTGAAAAAGCCATGGTTAAGAGCCTTTGCTTGAAGTCAAAGAGACCCTGGTGTCCCAGCAATGCCACTTGCCAACCATGTAATGCCAGGTGAGTCACTCACCTTTGTAAGCTTCAGTGTGCCCCCTCCCCACAAAAGAGGCCATTAGCCTCAGAGAACTTTGATGAGGAAAACTAAGGTTACATTTTTTAGGTACCTGCAGAGTACCTAGACCACAACTAATATTCAATAAATATTTATTATTATTATCATCATCAATAACATTTTATCAATTAAATTCAAGTGACTATACACAGATTCATTCTTATTACTTCTCATAATCCTCCTTTATAAGAAAAGAGAAAGGATAAGTAAATATAAACAGACCAATGTAGAAAATGTGAGGAGTTACTCAGGCTCACAGTGATAATGACAAAGTTAAAAGATGTCGGGTCTTACTTTCTGGTAGTAAAAACCATGTGACAATTTTTTACTACTTACAAAGTAAATAATGGAACTAAAATATTAACTCACCAATACCCATTAAAATATGCATCAGCCACCTCTCCCTTTCCATCAGAAAACAATGCATTTCACCCAAGCACCAGAAAGTACACCTAAGCTTACATCTCCCTGGTCAAGACATGGCCACGTCTAGCCACAAGGAAATCAAGGTTTTTAGCTGCCACAATGCTGTCATGAACAAAACTGGGATTCTGGGGAGAAGGAGGAAAGGAAAATGGATATCAGGCAGCCTACTAACCTGAGTTTCCCAAAATGGACATTCATGCTTATTTAAGAACAGAGAGAAAACAATCATATTCTTTCCTTCTAAAGGGAGAAGGGATGTTTTGGTGGAAGCGCCTTTGCTTGCTCACCATCTGTGTTGGTCTGTACCTGAATGAAGGAACAGTACAACCTAACCAGCTCCTCACCCTCCTCTCCCTTACTTCTGGGCACACTCCTGCTGCACTGAGGCTCAACCCAGAGCTATTTCCTCTATGAGACCTTCTCCTGCTCCCCCTGCCTAACTTAGGCACTTCCTTTATGTTCTCATACTGCCTGTGTGTAACTTCACAATAGCAACTATCAGCCTTCTCTTATATTTCTCTGATTTATGCCATTTTCTCCACTAACCTGTCAGTTTTTTCATGAAATTTTCATCTCTGCAGCCCCACCGTCCAGGAGTATTTCTTGCATTGGACCAAAATGAATTAAACCACAAACTGACTTACACTGCTGCGTTGAAGGCTCAGGGATGCGGCTACATCTCTTTTCCCACCCTATCGTGGTGGCTCACAGGGTGCCTGTCCAAGTGCCATGAAGGATGATGACAAGCTTACAAGCTTATGGTTCGTATGAACAGATCACGTCTCGATTAGATCATGCATTAGCTTGGCTTTCTGGCCAAAAAGGAGGGTCAAAAAGCAGTTACATTAGCTTATTTCCTCTCAGGGGAACCATGGAGAAAGGAATAAAAGTCACTGTTTACCAAACAAAAGGCCGAGAAAACATTTTTCCATTTAAGAATATGACAAATTAGTGAAAGTGACAAAAATAAATAAAAACCTACCACATACTCAAAGAGTTGCACAAGTGCCTAAAAGCCAAACTATAATTGTGAATGTGTTGGCATTTGGCATAGAGTTCAGGATTTCAAGGGAGCAAGCCACTTTTTATGAACACTCAACAGAAATGTCACGAGCAGCTTTTGATTAACTATGATTGTCACAGTATATAGGAATGGACTAACATATGGTGTTTTTAAAATAAACTACTAACCACATCCAGTGGTTTCAATTAAAGAATGGTTCACTGCTTACAAAAATTCCCCTAGACCCAGCTGTCTTCCAAAAAAGTCCCATTGCCTCACTCTGAATTTCCACTGTCATCAGGCAGATTACTAAGAGGCCAGTCTTGGATTTGGTGTGGACACTCAGGGTGGCCTCTGTACAATGTAGGTACCTTCCTCCAGTTTTGTCTCGTGGCTGAACAAATCCTGGGGCAATCTCTTATAAGGAGTATAAACTGAACTGCAGAATTATATTAAACAACCTGCTAGAAGAATAGAGAATATGGCAAACAATTTTTTAGAATGCTAAGGTTATTTACACTATAAGGTTCTGGTATAAAAATACATACAACAAAACAAAAACAACATGGAAGAAGTGAATGCTAAGACAAAGCCAAGTTCTCTATAGGAGGATCACCTTGTAGAGAGGTCTCTAAAGGCAATACAAAAAAAAAAAAAGTAATGTAAACATAAAAATAAAAGGAAGCTAGCTAGAGAATCACTGTAATCACTACATAATTATGGTGAAAAAACTAACTGTAGGGAACTAACAATAAGACAGGCAGAGGCTACTCGAAACTGGCTTGTGGGGAGTATGTGGAGACCTCGTCCTGCTAAGGAATGGGGCTCTACTTTGAGGTGTGGTGACATGGTACCCTTTGGCACTAGCCCAGAGAGTCTTCTGTTCTTTTATCTCACTGTCTTTCTTGATAGTCAGGGTTTCTCCACTTCCTCTTTCTCATAATTTGTCATCTCTTCTGTCTCTTCTTATGTTCAGTATCATTCACATGCATTCTCCCCTGATCCCTACAACTGACCAAAATAGAGAACTCAGTGCCATTTTTTTAAGTTTATTTATTTAGTGTGTGTGTGTGTGTGTGTGTGTGTGTGTGTGTGTGTGTGAGAGAGAGAGAGAAGAGACAGAGAGAGAGAGAGAGACAGAGAGAGAGAGAGGGATAGAAAGAACGGGGGGGGGGCGGGAGGGGAGGGGGAGAAAGATAGAATTCCAAGCAGGTTCTACACTGTCAGCTCAAAGCCTGACGTGGAGCTTGATCCCACAAACCATGAGATCATGACCTGAGCCAAAATCAAGAGTCAAACACTAAACCCACTGAGCCACCCAGGTTCCTCTCAATGACATTTTTAAAACTCAATTGTTATTTAAAAAGAAATATATTCTCCAGGTTGTTTTTTCTTATACATTGCCCTTGATTGACCTCTCTTCCATCTAAACTAGTATGAGCCTTCTTCTATTAAAATAAATGTTCCCATTCCCACTCTTAAAAAGGTACATTCTCCCCACACACCAAACAAGAAAAACCTCTCTGCCACGTGTGGCTGTACACAGAAACGTGCAAAGAAGCTCCTGAAATTTATCCCATTACATTCACCACTTAAGTGTTTCTACAAATATCAGAGAGAATCATAAAATGATAGAATAAAAGTGGCCTAAAGAGGATGTAGCATAGAAAGACTTCCAGCCAATTTCATGGGGGAATAAAATCTATAAGCCTCCAAGTTTGGTGTGAGCATGCAAACTGAAGTTTCCTCAAGCCACACATTTCCCACATACTCTCAAAAACTTTGATTAGCACTTGATCTAAATGAAGTGACCAGTGGAATGCTAGTTATCTACCTTTAATTCTTCTTAACTAGAGTACTTTGTGCTCAAAATCTATATTTGAGAATTGGAAGAACAAGGGAGAGTATTCACTGCTTTTGGGTGTGGACATCACTATATAATAATCCAAAAGTCTGTTTGAAATTCTTTTTGCTTGTTTCCTTGGTTTTTGTTTGGGGTTCTCAGTAGTTTCACAAGAAGTAACAAAGTTAAGAGTTAGACAAAAAGTTGATTTAAGATTTTATATCTGTTCATGCATGTGTTCTGGGTATTGAGTCAACCTACAGTGAATTTCTAGTGATAGGAATTGCTATTCCCATGCCTGGGCAACAGAAATCACTCTATTCTCTACTGAAAACAGCTTCAATTTTAAATAAACATAGCCAGCTATATGGTCCACATGTTTATTATAAATTTTCCATTACACCTTAATCATCCCTTCCCAAAGCCTCATAAGTGAAGCAGAAGTGATTAAATATAATTGCTTTCTTTTGTGGCCTTTGCGGTAAAATTCTGGTAACTGACAAGAAATTATTTTAATACAGCGTGCTGTATCACAATAACACCTCTACCAGTAGTGGCTCCTAAGTTAAGGGTAATAAGTGCATCCTTTAAAAAAAAAAATGGAATTCTGCTTAATTGGCAAACAGCAAAAGAATAAAAAAATTCAGGGATGTTCTTATTTAAAATCAGTGAATCATAATTCTGAGAAGGCTGTACAAAGATCATCTAAGTTCATCTCTGGCAGCAACATGGATTAATCGGTTTATCCATATTACACACCAATAAACAACTCTTAAGATTCTCTATATAAGACATTCCACAAACAGCCTTGATGACACACTCAGTAATTAACAAATCTCACCATCCTAAGTCGCCTCTTTTATATACTATCCTCACTCAACACAGCGGAATACAAACCCTAAACAAATAGATAGTCACAAGCAGAGACAGACTCATTCCAACTCAACATGCTATATGGTTCTTTAGAGAAATGCCATCTTAAATTATATTTTGCATTCTTACATTAACCTGCATATTTTCACACATTTTAATATTTTCCCATGAGAAGAAAGTACATGCAGGGTAGCACTTTTATCTCTGTTTTGAAAACACAGACGATTTCTATTTTATTTATGTGCTAATTAGTCATTGCAAAACAAAGCTGAAGAACTATATAACATGAGAAAGATCACTTCTCCTGGCCTTCTCTCTTGTCATTTCACCATTAATTCAACTCACTCTATTGCACAACACTGGTGATTTCTATTTTAATCACACTTCAGTAAGATTTCGGTTGGAGAGGTAGCATTTTTTTTTTAACTAAGGTAGTTGTTAATACTGAAGAATCACATAACCTTTCCTCTTCAGTTTTTATTTTCTCAGACAGGCCAGAATATTTTAAGCTAATTGGTAATTTCTGGACATTTTATTTACACATCCAAGCAAAGGATGTGCTACTTCAGAACATGATTCAAAATAAGTATGAGATATTACTCCTGCCCTCGAGGCTCTAAATGATACTGTTGGAGAGCTGGCACACACCTGAGTAGAACAGGTAAGTCAGTGCTTGAAGTGCTACCAGTCTAAGTGGCAGACTTTGTAATAGGCAGTCCTTGCCATAGGAGCTCAGAAACTGGGGAAGTTGCTATGAGTACGAATGTACTCTTTAAGCCCTTGCAGAAACAAAGTAAACCTATCATTTTCACTAAGCAACTTAAAATATTGAAAATAATAGAGGAAACCCCACTGCATTGTCAATTTACTCTTAACGTGTAGGAACCCAAGTTAGGAACCTACTTTAAGTAGTAAGGAGCATTAGGAGAGTTTTGCTGTTTATTTGCTTGTTCAATTAAAGAGAGACTAGAGGGAAGTGAATTTAAGATGTCTGGCAGCCTTACCTGAAAAAAGTCCCTTCTATTTCAAAGAAGAATTCTAAAGGCTGAAAACCCAAATAAGAAGATGTTGCCTTAGGAATTCAAAGGAAAGGACAGACATGAGAGGCTGTGAAGGAAAAACCAATAGGACTGAGTGGCTGACCACGGAAAAAAAAGAGCCAGACAGAATCAAGGATCATTCAGATTTTGATTATAAAAGTAACCAGGGTAATAGGGACTCCATGCTCACAATACCTTCATTACAATGTGATAAAAAAAATCGAGTAATACTCCTCTTCCATGGGAAAGTTATTAAAAGAATACCACTTCAAGAAGATCCTTACTAGGGAATATACTGTAATATAGTGTTGCATGGTGACAGATGGCAGTTACACTTGTGGTGAGCACAGTATAACATATAGAGGTGTTGAATCGCTCTGTTGTACACCTGAAACTAATGTAACATGATGTGTCAACTATACTTGAATTGAAAAAAACAGGAAGATCCCTACCAATATTCAATATTCCACACAATTCCAATAATCACACACACACACACACACACACACACACTCACTCACTCACTCACAAATATACTCACACCCTCAAGCTTCCTGTCTTATAAACTTGAACCCAAACCACAGGATGGGTTCTGCCTTCTGCTTAGGCGGTAATGCCTATGGCAGACAGTCATCTATGCCCCACTTACTTCATTAAAGTGTATTTTACATCTTACATTCCACACACTGCTGGGGCTTCCCCTGCCTTCCACCCCAAGTCATAACCTCCTTTTAGCCCTGAGTACCCCAGCACCTGGAGCACAGTAGAACCCTCTGAGGCCTCCTGAACGCATGAGTCACTATAAATAGCAGCAACATCAACTCTCCCATGACACACGTAAACACACTATTCATAACATCTCATGGCATGATAAAATGGAATGACTATTATAATAGCATAGACAGAGGCGACAAGAAACGATACCTTTCCAGAGTTAAGAACTGCCACTTGGAGGGCACTTCAAGGTGACTTCAAGAGATCTGAATTTCAGAAATTCAAAGCTTCCTGAGAGATGTATATGGTTACCTGGCTAGAGAAAACAGAAGCACCGTGACACAGTCCTCCTGTGTTCACCAGCATCACAGAGGAATAAACAGCAATTATTTGTACCACACAAAACACAACACTGGTGAGCCAACCTGGTGCCACCCAAAACACAAGTATGCCAACATACTTCCTTTCTGCACAGCGCTGCTTCTGAGTTGCCCACCTGTCCCACCCAACAGCCTTTCTCCACCAGATTAATCTCACTGAGAAACACAAAGAGCCAGAAAGAGATCTTCTCCTGAAAAAGCAAACAGCCCATTTGCTTTGCAGGGGCCCAGAACCGGGAATTCCAACCGTGGGCCAAAATCAAGAACACAGCCAGTAAGCAGTCGCTGGCTCGTGACAGTATTCTACCTAAACGAGCAGCACAAGAGGGGCCCCTTATGCCCCTTGGAAGTCCTGTTTCGTGGGTCCTTCCACCTTCCAGCCACCATCCAGGTGACACCTATAAGCCAGTTAAGAGACTAAATTCGGGTTAGTTCCCTCAATGCCAATGAGAGTAAGGAGCCAAGCTGATAGCCAAAGTAAAGGGATAGACAGTGGGAATCTGTAGTAGAAAAAGTCCAGAAGAGCTTAAGAAGAATGATTAGTGTTCACAGGATATTAGTGTACAGCTTGGGGCACGACCTGTGTACAACGGATGGGGAAAAAATGAGCCTGTTCAGAGTAACTCAAAATAACAGTTGCTAACCATCATTGCTAACCAGAGGCATTGCTCATTTACTACTCAGAACACTGTGAATTACCTTCTATGATTATCTCCTTCTCACACACAAGGAAACTGGAACACAGAGAGGGTAAGTATCTTGCCAGGGCCACACTGCTGAAATGAGCTGGGATTCAAACTCAGTCTGGCTCAAATATGTCCTCCTAACCACTGCCTTCTCAGTAGAACTACATTCCAAGGGCCACCTCTGAAAAGGCAAACTTTTTAAGTTTTCAATTTTTTTTTAAAACAAATTTTTTAATACAAAAAAAATTTGTATTTTTTTAATACAAAAGTTTCTGTTTGAGAACCAAAAAAAGGTATTTCCTCCTACTTATATAAGATAATAAAGAGAAGAGGGTGAAAGAGACAGTATAGTTCTTTTGTATTGTGTTTTGTTTCTTCACAGACCAGAATCTACCTCATTTCACACACATTCCCAAGATGCTCTTCTGTCCTACCATACTCGTTCATTTTGGGGATATGCAAATGGCATACAGAAAATAAAGAAATCTCACTTTATGATCTAAGGTCTTGCCTAAAAACATTTAAAGTTCAAGAAAAAATAGGAATGCACTATGAAGAATGAGGTCAGGTAGGGGAGGGCACAGGGGTGTGCACTGGGAAAAGGGGAAGTCAGATGACAAAACCCCAAATAATCTTGGCTCACATGAAAAGGTACTCTGTTCGTTTACCCGGAAGGACCAAACAAAAGCAGCTGCCCATTTCTCTGTTTCAGTTTCCTGAATATAACTGGATCACCAACTGGCATCCATTGTTCCCAGCTCACAGAACAATGTTCACTAGCATAAACCCATCAGTTTTGGTACATATCCAAAGAGCTAAAAACAGAATGTCGCAAGACTGAGTGAGTGTCTATATGCACATACCTAGCAATACGACTCCACAACAGACAAGTCATATGTGTGAGAAGCAGTTAGCACCTCCCAGCACCGATGCATGTTCAAGCTTGTCAAGAAATATATTACACATCAGACCAATATGCTGAACAGCACATTCTGTTTGTAGCTCTGTTTCCTAACACTTTACACATCTTCAGAGTCTCTGCATTCACAAAGTGGCCGGTGATTCCATGACCCCCACCCACCCAATTATCCCAGGACACTAATCAAATGAGACATTCAGAGGTTAAAACCATCTATGGTGGGAAGTTGTGTTGTTTCTAGGACCTGCCTCATCAAAGACCACCTTCCCACCCACTTTCTGGGCAACCCTCAGAGATGGCAGCTGCTAACTTAAAAAAAAAAAAAAAAGTGCACGGTGGAGGAGGCAAAAAGGATTATTTTTAAGAAAGAGCACAATCTAACTTTTCTCTCCACCACCCACTCCACACCACCTCCTCATTCCCTTGTCTCTCCTCCTGCTTGCTCTTCCATTTCACTCTTCTTCCCTAGCCTCTCCCACGGGTGCTCAGTGAGCCACACCTTCTCACATGCATTTCCTTCTCTGTGTCCCAAACTGGGCGGGAGCTCGGACACCACACTGGGAAGAACAGTTGTAAGGACTTGACTCGGCGCTGCTGCCAAACTCAGGCAAACAAATCTAGCTCCTCCTACGAGCTCCAGATGTGTGGGAATCAAAACATGCGTTCACTTTGGAGAAGCCCTGCCTTGACATGAGTGCCATGGAGAAAAGAAAAAGCATCTCTGTTATGAGCTAAATGAACCTGTTAATTATGCCATCTTCCTGATGTGCCTAAATACTGGAAGATAATTGGTTTATTTCTTCTTCTAAATGCCCTTAACGATTCAGTTCCATGCCTCTTTAAGATGGCTTCTGTGCTGCCCAAATTCTGTGTGGAATATACTGAGTATTCTTAAGTGTACATGATAAATCCATGTGCCCTGTGGATGAATTTCTTCCATCAGTTGTGGGCAACAAGCAACAACATACTCAGCAGTCATCTACCCAGACCAAAATACCATGTTAGCAATAGTTAAAATAATGCAGCACTTTCCAAAGTGGAATAATTAAAAGTTAGGACCAGATTTTATATGGAGAGGGAATAAGACAGAGCAGGGAAATATAAAGATGATGTGCAATGATCAAAAACAAGAAAGGCAGCTGGATATTTATCTGATGGGAAATATTCAGACCAATAAAAACGTTTATGTCTTCCTCTGCAGTAATCCAGTTACCTTTCAATAAGCATTTATTAGGCACATACTATGTGTCAGGCACTGTGCTAGATTCCAGAAATAACATACCAAACAAGACAAATCTGATCCTACCACTCATGAAGCTAAGAATCTAGCATTAGCACAAGACAAAGGTGCAGGCTCACAAAATCATTGGTTAAGCATGTAGTATGAAGGGAAGAAGGAGCTGAGAAAGAATGACACTCGAGAAACTGCATTAGATAGAGTAATCGGAAAAGGCCTGTCTCCATAACATCTAAAAGCTAGACCATAAGGGCGCCTCAGTGGCTCAATCAGGTAAGCATCCAACTCTTGACTTCATCTCAGGTCATGTTCTTAAAGTTCATGAGATCAAACCACACATCAGGCTCTGTGCTGACAGTGTGGAGCCTGCTTGGGACTCTCTCCCTCTCTCTCCCTCTGCCCCTCCCCTGCTCGCTCGCATGCTCTCTCTCTCAAAATAAATAAATAATCATTTTTAACAGCTAGGACATGCAGAGAGAGAAAAGCTAACAAGGACAAGAGCAGGGTGACCATTCCAGGAAGACAGGACTATGCCGTGCAAAGGCCCCTGAGGCAGAAAAGGTTTGAGCACCAAGGGACTGAGAAGTCAGTGTGGCCGCAGTAAAGTGAGCAAGACGAGAATGGCACCTAACAGGACTGGTGAGACCCTTTAGGCCATGGCGCCCAACCAAAATTTTATTCTAAGGACAACAGGAAATCAGCGGAGGAGCGGCATAAGGCGATTTATACTTTATGGTGATTATCGTTGCCGTGTGGAAACAGACTTGAACACTGGAGTTTGTCGCAATGGTTTAAGCAAGAGAGGATGATTCCCTGGACCGGAATGTGGCAGTTAAACTGAAAAGGTGTAGACAGATTCAGATCTATTTTAGAAGTAGAACCAATAAAAGTCACTGATGGGTTGTATATCAGGGCGACAGCAAGGAAAGAACCAGAGAGGGTTCTCATCAAGTTACTCCACTCATATATGGGGTCTTCCCACAGGTGACAGCCATCACCTGACAGGAAGTCAGGCTCATGCAGGCATCTGATCTATGGGACATGGTATGTCTATATGCATAAGTCACTCAAACACCCTGACCAAAGAATAACAGAAACAGTGTGTGGTTGTCTTTGAGACGCAATAATGGCATACTAGGCAGAGATTTCAGTGAATTCTCCCATGAGAATTTTATTGTCATGCTGGTGCCAGAGCCCTATAGCTTCCCCCCAAAACCTAGGGTTAAAAGCCTTTCTATATGTGGGTGCACCAATTCTGACTTTTACATACAAGTGCTCCAGAGAAACCAGCTACCAATCCATCTGTCTCCACGATAAGCAGCAGAGATAATATAAACTTCCAAGAGGATCTTCATGTCAAATTGGATGACTCATGTCAAATACATCAAGGGATATTACAGCATAACTTATTGGCTACCAAGTAAATAACTATAAAAGGCACATTTACGATTAATTTTCTTATGATCATTGAACAACTGGGTCCTTAAAAATAGTCTCTCCGTATGATTCCTTCAGAAACTGGGTATACAAAACAATGCAGTGCCCCCAGGGAGAAGACCTCTGAGGGTAAAGAGAACGGACTGCCTTGTTTATTTTACGTGCTGTGCTCAAACTGGTTCCCAAAAGCCACAGAAAGCAACTGCCCCCTTTTCCCCTGCCATGGTTGATGCACAGTCTCACTACCTTTCGGATTTGTTCGTTCCCTGTTAACCACTTGAAGGTTACTGGCATTGTTTCTGTTGCCCTTCCTAAAAAGCTGGCACATACATAATTATCCCAAAATCCATTGGCCCATTTGTCTAGGTGGGCATTTTTATCTTTTTAGTATGTATACTGATGATGCACTCCTGTTCATAAATTGCAAAATGAGAGATGACTTAGAGACAGAGGGCAAGAGGGAGATCTCTCTCTCTCTCCCCCTCTCCCTCTCTCTCTCTTGCGCGCGTGCACATACACACACACACACACACACACACACACACACACACACACGGGAGAGAACCTCTTGTTTTGGCACAGGCTTCACCAAAACAGACAGCAAATGGAGATACACAGTAGTAATTTATTTGGAAAAGGGTGTTATCTTTTGTTCCTGCAGACTATTAACTGTGACCTTTTTTATCTGCATTTCAAGGACTTTGCTTGAAACAGATCCCATTATTTTAGTCTGTATATGAAGGATTCCTTTCAAAAGGCTTCCCCCCCCCCCAACACTCTAATAAAAAGCACAGAATTCTTATCTCCTGCCCTGTAATCCTTTCTGTCTTCCATTTATTCTAATACCTTTAAGTTTTAATTTTATGGTCTATCTCCAAGCCTTCCTGTAACCTTTGCTCTCTAATTTGATGGTCCATCTGTACTGCCCCTTTTACGATAGTACCTCACTAGCTTCTAAGCCACCTGCTCGGTTTCAGTGGTGAGACTGTAAGAGATTCACAGATTCACATCACTACACTTCACACCCTTTTTAATTTAACTCTGTAAATTCACTTTTCAACACTCCCGAGCTGTTAATTCTAATTTGGCCTCTCATCACCTGCAATGACTGAGCTGGATCTTTATCTGTGCCACCCATAATGCATTTTATTACAGGTTCCATATTTCTGCAACTGTAGCAAAAAGATGAAGAGTGTACCAAGCTCTGCCAACATGCAAAGCTGTCACTATGTAGCTCCTGTTGGAGAATGTCCCAAAATTGGCATGTGTTTCTACTGCTTCTCCCTTCTACTTCACATATTCATTCCTGCTTCAGCCACAAGGCTCCCCAGATAGCCAAATATCCTCCACATCAAAAGAAGCAAGAGCACACATCTGAACACACTGTCCATCCTATCCATTGAATCTGTGGGTGTTCTCTGACCTCTTACTACCTTGTTCTTAATAACACTTCTATCCAATGTATGATATTTAATATGTTCAACATTTTAAGAAGTATATCCCTTTACATTCTTCTCTGACTTACAGGATGCTTTTCTACTTTTCCTTTTTAAATCACCAGCCTGGTTAAATGTCATCTATAACCCCATCAATGTCATATATATATATATATGTATATATGTATGTCTATATGTGAGATACGGTTCTCATCTTGACCTACTGTCTCAATAGAACCTATTTCTAAGCAAATGCAATCTAAAAATTCCTTTGAGTCTTCCAGTGACTACTGATTACTGTAGCTAAATACCATGTATAACACTCTGCTTTATTTCACGAGTCAAAATGTAGACTACCCAAGTGTGCTGAAACTTTTCAGAATCTTACCAGATCTCCTCCTAGAACAACCTGCTGAAACAAGAAAAGACTCTCCATAGACATTATCCTTCAGAGACCATCCCGGTAGGATTGTGTCCCTCCCTATTAGCCACAAGATCCTACAAAGTGTCTTCCTTGAGGATGTGGGACAGAGGCAGCAAAAAGACAAATATCCAGGGAGGGAGTACTCACTGAGGGGTTTAAGGACGCTGCTGCTGGATTCATCCGCATTCTCCACATCTGACTTATCAGAGTAGTTCTCAGAGATTCTTTCTTTTTCCTTCTTTTCTTTGTGCCCTGTCTTTCTCTTGTGGCGTCTCCTTCTCCTGTAGCTCTTCGGCACATGGACCCCAATGTAGATGGTGTGGTGGCCTAAGAAAGGTACACAGATCATCAGTCATTTCAAATCACATTCTCTGCTGCATTTAAATTTCATAAGCTCCTCAGGTCAGAAGAAAATGTCTATGAATTCGTTACCATTTTACATTTGACAAACTGGAAAGATAAAATCTCTTCCTGGTTTTCAGTTAGCGAGAGTGTAATTCAACCTGTTGGCTGGCATTGGGATTCTGGGAGAGTATACTCCAGTATAGAGGACTTTTCTCTAGGGAAACCAAAAAATACCAAGCCAGAAATCAAGACGCCTTGTATGGTCATAGCTCCGTCTTCAATTAGCTATTCGACCTTGAACACATCCCTTAACCATTCTGGGCCTTAATCTCATCATTCATATAACAAGAGCCTTACATTCGTGATCCTGGGAGGCCTTCCCAGTTCTAGCCTGCCATGAGTCTGTGATTATACTGAACTGAGTGCCGAAAAAGGAGGTCTTGGAGCAGCAAAAAAAAATAAAATAAATATCTAACTCAAAGTTCAAGAAGTCATTCTGCTGGGGATAAGCTTTTGCATTAAAACTTTTTTTTTCCACGAAATCAGCAGAATAGAGACTTAGAACTGGGACAAATTGAGAAAAAATAAGACCTACTTGGAGAGAAGATTTCAGAAATACTCAAATGTTCACACTAGGAAACAGCTAAAATGAATGTCCGTTACAGTGCCATTCTCGTTTTTCTTTTTTCGTTTCCAAAACTTTCTAAAAACTGGTTGTTGCAATGATAAAAATAAACCCAGCCCAGCAAAAATTGCCTTGAAGAGAAGGGCATGAGGAAAAAAGATTGTGAAATGCTTTTAGTTCTCTAGATGGTAGAAGCTGCAAAACTGACAAGTGGTATTATTTTTACAAAATCTGATAAGACAGGAAGAAAAAAGGAACTCAAAGTTCCACATCTTTTTTTTTTTTAATTGGGAAACTTTTACTTTCACTTTATATACAGCACAACTTCTGAATGTGGGAACCACCATCTCAAAAGTAATGTGAAAACTTTCTTTTTGAACTGCAAATTAGATGAGATTATATCATCTTCCTCATCTCCTTTCCCATTCTCGACGTATTCCTAGATGACCACTTCAGTGTCCCAGATGATATCACACACCTAACATGCAATACGTGTACACACATGGTGCCTCATATAAACGGCTGTGAGTCACTTTCCACAGTCACTCATCAGGCATATCTAAAAACACTATAATTCACAGGGTTGATCCCTTAAATTGGAAGGATTAAAACAATGATATGCTCCTTTAGGAAAGAGCCTCCAACTAAGGAATGCAGATCCCTAACTGAATGGGTTAGCATTCCAAAAAAGTCTTGGTGTTTGGAACGAGGTTGGAGGCATCTATATAAAGTGTGAAACTCCCCCCTCCCAGCACACAGAATCACACACACACACCAACTCAACTATTACAAAGTACAGTGAAATTCTCCTCACAGAATGAATGCCAGTGAGAAATTTATCATGTCTAACCATTTGCAAGCAAATTGTTCTCATGGGAAAGCTGTATTATACTAGGAAGTAGGAAATGTCTCAGAAACAATGTGAATTAAGAAACAGTGTCAATTGTTTCCTGTGCTCCAGCTACTGAGGGAGTCCTGCAGCTTTATCTCAAGTCACACAATATATGTAAGCAAAGCCAACGAAATTCTTCAGTAAATCAAACACTGAAAGGTTGGTTGCTTTCATTCAGGATTTAGGAAAATATCATGAAAAAAATTAAGAAGCTGGAAAATTTTTAAACCTGTCACATTATTTTCTACATCTTGCTAAATAATGGCAATAAGCAAAAAAATTTTAAAAAAAAAGGCAGTTGTTACATCAGTCATATTGATGTTACACAGAAAGATTGTGTAAATATATTTACCCAAATCTGCACAGTACCTTTGATAAGTCATTTAAAAGACAGTTTAAGGTGAGTGGGGAGATGGGGTAAATGGGTGATGGGCATTAAGGAGGACACTTGTTGGGATGAGCAAATCATGACACTGTGTTGTATGTAAGTGATGAATCACTAAATTCTGCTCCTGAAACCAAAACGCCCATGGTATGTTAAATAACTTGAATTTAAGTAAAGAAATTTTTAAAATAAAAAAATGAAAGATAGATTATATGGGCTGATAGGATTTTAAGGTAAGATCTCTGTAAACTCATGTCATTGTCAACCTAACCAAAGAGGGTCATTCAGAGAGTGAGCTTTCAAAGCCCACGGAGAGGAACGTACCCTACCTTCTGGGACTTAACTGAAGTTGCAACACCACAAAAAATGGTGCCGTTTTATTCACATTGTGATCCCATGCCTCCCCCTGCCTCATGAGGAAGATTCAGCCTATCCCTGTCTCCTCCAGCTCCTGCCTTAGTTGCCTCCCGTCCACACACACCCTGCTCACTCTAGCATACACTTTCACACAGCTGGGGAAGCCTTCAGATCATGCCGCCGCTTTCTGCAGCCCAAATATCAAGCAGAAAGGTGGTTCCTTGCAAGACACCCCGAATTTCAGACATTTTTATCAGCTTTATTGAGGTATAATTTAATTTACATTACTGAGGTAAAATTCACTCATTTTAAGAATATAAGTCAATGATTTTTATTATGGTCACAGAGTTCGTCAACCATCACCTTAATCAATTTTAGAACATTTCCACCAATCCGAAAAGATCCCTCATGCACATGGGCACAGTACACTCTCTGTACCTACTCCCATCCTGAACAACCACCCTTAAGCACTTTTGATACTTTCAGTGATGGCCTCTGGGAAGTTATAATTCGCTGGTATGCACACAGCCATGAACTTTTTTTTTTTAATGTTTTATTTATTTCTGAGAGAGACAGCATGAGCAGGGGAGGGTCAGAGAGAGAGGGAGATACAGAATCAGAAACAGGCTCCAGGCCCTGAGCTGTCAGCACAGAGCCCGACACAGGGCTTGAACCCATGAACCATGAGATCATGACCTGAGCTGAAGTCAGACGCTTAACTGACTGAGCCACCCAGGCGCCCCAGCCATGAACTTCTGTGGGGATCCTTACAACTACAGTAGAATAAAATATTCCTCAAGTAAAGAAGATACTGGCTCTCAAGAGCTGCCGGAGGAAATCATGACACAGAGCAAAAATTCAAAGCATCCTCCTTTGTCTTCTCACGCATTACCAGTAACTAAATTTTCCTTTTCTGTCTTGTGTTCAGATGGAAGAGAAGGAACATGGTCCTAAGTTTCCTTAAGAACCTGGTGACAGTGCTTGTGTGTCATCCATTACTTCTCAGTTGCTCTACACGTCAACTTTTTTGCCCACGAGAAGAGAGCAAGACTAACTTCGCCTTGGAAAGTGAGGGTAAGGCATGCTTTCTCAAGGTGACAACCAAATATTTCATAAGCTGTACATGCCAAGTTACAAAAATATCAAAAGTAAAATGAGCTCAAATGGAAGCATTCTTGCTGCTCCCACAGAACACCTGTCTTCAGGATCAACAGAAGCAGAATTACTGACGAAAATATACTATTGTTGATAAGAATCTCACGGGTGGATTTGGATATTTATTTTCAATAAAATATCTTTACTTGTCTCAGAGATGTGTCATGAAGATTGATGGCTATTTTTAAAACTAGAACTCATTAAATGACAGCAAACACTTAGGAAAGATGCGAAGGTTGAGGGTGTAGTATTATTTTGCACATAAAACAAAAAACAAGAAACTTGACAGACAAGCGTTCCAATCCAGCAAAACTGGAAGAGTCTACAATGCTGAAAGAACTCAGGGAGAGTTACCTGCTTAACTTGTAAGAAAATTTTAGACTCAAAAGTAAAACAAAGTAAGATAACATAAAGACCTCTCAGCTAGAAATTTCACCAAAAACTGATTCCAAAGTTTCACCAAAAACTTCTTTCCAAAGGAAAAGCAACAATTTTTCTAAAATAGCTAGAATTCATAAGCAAAGGTGATTGTCTCAACTACACTCAAATAGGGGAAAAATATTTACAGTGACTGTTTTAAATATTATTAAAATAAAGTTTGCATTTTTGCTACTAAAATTGTATCAAGTAAAACCTGAAATCTACATTTGACAGTGTTCATTTAGGTGTGAGTCAAAGGGCATTGAGTCCTTGATTTGGCAGTGGCCTCAGTATCATGTGTTAAAATAAATACCCTGCATGCCTTTCTCTGACAGATGGTGTAAGTTCCCAACAAACTGCAAGTGTCTTGGGAATATCTCACAATCCATCCCATAGCCAGTACCACTGGGAAGAAAGCATGGCTTTCCTAGTTATCTCTGACTGTCAGAAATTATCACTAGGTGATGCTTGCATCTTCCCATCCTCACCTGCTCCACCTGGGCTGAAAGTAGTCCTGTGATGCTATCATGTCCAATTCTTCCAATTCCTGAGATATTTCTAAACTAATGTCATTGATAGTTGCTATCCTGTTTGTAGAACAACAGAAAACTTTTACACCTGGTAACTCTGTAGTCATTCAAGTTAAGAGGTTGTCACAGACAATGTGCTACCAAGGGTGATTTAGGATTTTGTAGAATTAAAGCCATCAAACCAGAAGACAAACCAGAAGAAGGTTTTACTCCACCCAAACTCAAAATTCTACAAAAACACTGAATAGTTAGACCACATATGCCTCTATATACAAGATAGATCTATTAGGTCCTATAGGAAACATATTACTGTTCTTACTGTACATACAGATGATAGCAACTATTTATTGGATACTTACAACTGTGCCAGGTTCTGGCTAGGTCTCCGAAATCTATTACCTCACGCAATCCTCACAACTGCACAAATTAACTACTACTATTAACATAACTATACAAGCAAAGAAACCAAGGTTCAGGGAAGTCAAGGATACTGTCACTGACAAACTCATAAAATCACACAGGAGAAATAGCTCTCAAGTGGCAATATCAAGAACAGTGAGTGCTTCCTGCTAGGAATTTACCCAAGGGATACAGGAGTGCTGATGCATCGAGGCACATGTACCCCAATGTTCATAGCAGCACTCTCAACAATAGCCAAATCATGGAAAGAGCCTAAATGTCCATCAACTGAGGAATGGATCAAGAAGATGTGGTTTATCTATACAATGGAGTACTACATGACAATGAGAAAGAAGGAAATCTGGCCTTGTGTAGCAACGTGGATGGAACTAGAGGGTGTTATGCTGAGCGAAATAAGTCAGGCAGAGAAGGACAGATACCATATGTTTTCACTCATATGTGAAACAGGAGAAACTTAACAGAAGACCACGGGGAAGGGGAAAATATAGATAAGGAGAGGGAGGGAGGCAAATCATAAGAGACTCTTAAATACTGAGAACAAACTGAGGGTTGAGGGGGTTGGGGGAGAACGGAAAAGAGATGATGGGCATGAAGGAGGGCACTTGCTGGGATGAGCACTGGGTGTTATATGGAAACCAACTTGACAATAAACTATAAAAGAAAAAAACAAAAATAAAATAAAATAAAAGAATAGTGAGTGCTTCATCACTACTTTGGTGGTGATTTGTTGGTTTGATTTTTCTTCTTGGGGGTGGAGCTTGTGCTAGACAGCATTTATACTATCAGTCTTATCACTAATTACACTTCCTTCCTTGTGTTGGCTGCCAGAAATACAAGAGACAAATCTCAGGCCAACCAGTGGTGGGCAGACGGAGTTTTGAGCCATGCATTTTATACACTAACCTCACTCTTCCAGCTTTTCAACCATTATTTTCCCTTCACACTAAATCATTTTTGGGATAAGGAATCATATGAATATTTTTTAAAATCTGAGATGTCAGTAGTGGGGAAAGAGGATGGCGATGGCTGTGGGGAAGGATAGGTTTCTAGGCAGAGATTTAGACATATAGATTTAGATCAATCTAAAAGGGATCCTCAGAGGACAGACAAAATCTTTGCCATCCCCATCCTTCTACATGCATGTCTAATGAAACACTGACGGATGTTCCCATTGCTGCTCTTTCTATAATCAACTGAACTTCTGTTTTCTCCCGTTCAAAGATTCCACAATGTTTGGCACGCTGTATCATTCTTCTAGAACTAATCAGCAATATTCCCAAAATATAAGTCAAATATTGCCTTTCCTGGCTTATCTAAAGTGAGCTGGTCTTAAGCCAAGATGCCTAAAACATGCTGTATTTATAGCCAAGAGGGATGTAATAGAGGAAAACAAAATTAAGAGATATTTATTATTTCTATTTTAATTATGGAATGAAATGTGGAAGAGGAGGCAGAACCTCTAGATGAGTGACAAATTAAAAAAAGATACTGTGGACTTTACTTCTTAAACCAAAACAAATGTCAAAGATTTTTTAGACGTAGAGGACTAAGAACCTTAACAGAATCTTTGTATCAAATTGAGATGCCTCAGAGGCTGTGTGTTTGACACGTCATATAATAAGAAATAGATCAGTACCTATAAACCTAAATACTTTAATAAATGAAATGCAAATAGTTTGTTAGCTTATGACTCACAAACACAGAAGAGTGTCCATAAGCAGCTCTAAGAAGATATAATCCAAGTAACACTGCTAATTTACTCAGGCATAAATACCAACTCATGAAAAGACAACCCGCTTCAAAAAGCACCATGTAATTTTGCAGTTAACACAGGGAATGTCAGCCCGTGGTGAGATGTTTGCATGAGGGTTTGCATTTCAAACATGTACCACTACACGGGACAAGGGCTGATTTTTCTTTTTGGATTTTGGATAGAGGCCACTTTTCACATAGAAGAAAAATAATGCCTATGTTTATTAATAGAAAGTTATATATTACTTATGTACTTATAAATCATTTTGAATGCTGGTAAGTAATCTCTTAATATTAATGCTACTAATCACACTTGAGGTTAGGCATGCAAGCAAATAGTATAAGTGATGAAAAACAGGGAAATACTTTTCTTCCCACTGAACTTCATGAGAATTTTGTCCACTGAAAGTCTCCCAGAAATCCTTAGGGCAACCTGAGGTTCCCCAAGCAAGACTGATAAGAAATCTCAGCTTGTTTACCAAGTACAGTGCTTTTAATATTTAATATACGATGATGATGATGATGATGTTAACAATCTCTAGGCAGGAACAAACAGGTACAGGAAAAAGTCATGAAAGGGAGTCAAGCTTAGGGTTACTTGGCTAACCTCCTGTCCTTTAGCTGAGTAAACTTCTACACCTGTCTTTCAAGTGTTCATTTCTAGTGAAGTTCTAATTGTAGCCTTTAGGTAAAGAGGAGGACTCTAAGACCACACACTGAAGTTAAGTTTCCATTACAGTTACCATCACTAATAGCTGATAAGAGGCAAAAACTGGCAAGCATTATACAAAGTTACAAGTAGTGAATATTTTTAAAGACATGTAACTTTAATATGTTCAGTGCTCATCAGTTATTTGAAAATATCTAAGCTAGAACAGACACTTACAGGTAGTATGGGAACCTACCTTAATAAATAAACAAGACTTAAAGTCACCTTATTTTTCATAAACTTCAGTTCTTGAAGTGCTTCACAATCCCTAAAAGGTTGAGTCTCCAAAGTAATTTTAACTTTGCTTTAGCAAAATCTCTTTTCTATTCATCTGTACACATCAAATATAATCTGTATTTATATCTACATATCTATATCTCTTATTTATATCTATATAGATACAGGTATATACAAATATACAGAGATATCTGTACAGACTCCATATATAGGGAGATGCAGAGAGAGAGAGAGAGAGAGATCATTTTTATGGACAATCCAAATCAAAGCACGTCAATAAATTGTCTCCCACTGCATATGGTACACAAGTACACAAAGGTGCCATACAAGTGTTGATCTCCTTCTCCCTTCCCTTTCTGTGGGGGAAAATACAGAGCAGGATCTTCTTACCCCTTTGAGACCTGGTAACAACTTGTGAACTCCCTCTGCTCTCTAGCAAAGGCACCCTGAGCAGGACGGAAGAGCCAACTTTAGATCAAGTCTAACATGCCCTTCCTTGGGCTGCTTTAGTCATTATACAGAGTTTAAATGCTGGACACAGAGAACACCTTCCATAACCTCAATCTTCCCTCAACCTGCCCAGAAACACGTGCCTGGCAATCTCCACCCTGCTCCGGGTAGAATTTCATCCAGAGCTTTCACACAGTGAGTGCCAACCCCCAGGAGCTGTTGTCCTTTTACTTGACTGAGCAGAATAGATTGGAACCAAAAGGCCTGGGAAGGCCAGTGCCAGGTGGGGCGGGGCTGAGAGTGAAGAAGAATCACCCAACAGAAAAAGATGAACCCTCCACTCATCCTGATACCCCAGACCCCCAAAAGAGGATGGTGAATGTTAATGTGCACTACACATACTGTCAGATAAGATCCATCTGTGATGCAAACACTGAGAACTGACAGTTTCCATTATTTCCCTTGTGGTCACCATTTGCACAATTGAATGGGAAGCAGGGTTGGAGGAGAGAAAACAATGGCTAATCCAATGGTCACTGATAACTGGATTTGCAATTGCAGCCGGAGAGGCAGCTTAGAGAGACACATAAATGCACACATTCACACTCTCATCCTACCCACATTGTCCATCTCCAACTCTATTATGGGTTCCCTTTTAGCATTGGCGTAAGCCCTGGCTGGGTAATAGGAAGAATAGTCTTTAGTTGCTATAGACAGATAATCCACCATATAGTTAATGCACTCATGGCTAATCAAGTATTCAATATTTAATATTAGTTCACATAATTCCCTCTTCTCACATACCAGTACATAGGTAAATGTGATAGGGATAATGCCACAGGACTAAATAACCAAGAAGTAGGCAAAGAGACCCAAGACACTTAAATTAGCCTGAATAAGGCCAACTGCAGAATCTTCACGGCTACAGTTTTCCTCATGTTCCCAGAAAAGAGAAGGACAGCATTCACTGACATAGCAGCACATAATCATACTTTTAGAATTGAAAGAACCTTAAACATTATATGGTTCAACCTTTTCATTTACCAGTGAACCAACTGAAGCCAAAGAGCCAGTGAATAACATAGAGACTGGAACCCTTGGTGGTTCTGGACATACAAGGTTTCCTTCCCACTTTCCCACTGGCACCACCATGGACCAGCCCACCAATGCCACCCCTCCCATCTTCCACTGTCTCCAAAATATGGCAAAAAAATAAAATAGCCCTTTCAATTTAGTAATTACCTAGAAGGAGAAAAGGGCTTATAAATTCTCCGAAATTGTTTCTGTCTTATAGAATGACCAGTTTAAGTTCACAATCCTTAGTTCCATAAACTGCCCCAAAATAGGATGATGTTCTGGCTGTGACATCTGTCCCTCCATTGATCACCAATGATCACTTTGAGAAATGGTAGAAAATTTTTAGTCTTTCCCTCTATGTCCTCCATTACACTTAACCAATTAAACTATTTAGAACGGTTATAGAATTTTAAGAGCTTAAAAAAAAGCATCTTAGAGAAAATACAGCTCAAAACTCTCACCTTACAGATGGATACGTGAGCCTGGACAGGTTAAAGTGATTTGCTTGTGGCAACACTGACAGTAACCGTATTAACAGGGGCAAGGACCCAGACTTTCTCAATGTAGTGCTCATCCCCAAAATGAGGAGCTTATGAAAAGGTGCAGCCAGCCAGGCTGTGTCTTCTTTTCTCTCTCGCCTTTTTCATAAGCTCTTCCAACACCTTCCATTCTTCTCCTCTGTTCTTTCCACCTCCTATTCTTCCAGGTGCTTCTTCTAGTTCTCATCCATCTCCCTTTTCAAATTCCTTTCTGGCTCCAGAGGGAATAGACCTCACGTGTCCACAGAACGGCACATGAACTTCCCAAATTGCTCACAGCGGAAATCTAGAAGCACCTGCTCCCACCTACCCTTCTGTGTCTCTGCAGGTCCTTCCAGTTCAACCCAGGTATCTCCATCATCTCTTGTCCCCACTCTAGTACAACCAAAACATCATCTCTCAGTTGAATCTCAGCAACAGTCTCTCACTTTTATCTTTGTCCTCCTGTGATGCTCTCTCCATCTATCAGCAAAAGGGATCTTTTTGTAAAAATGCAAATTTGGGAGACACCTGGGTGGCTCAGCCAGTTAAGCACCCGACTTCATTTCGGGTCAGGATCTTGCAGTTTGTGAGTTTGAGCCCCGCATCAGTCTCTGTGCTGACGGCTCAGAGCCTGAAGTCTGCTTCAAA
This sequence comes from Hyaena hyaena, assembly GCF_003009895.1. Lineage (NCBI taxonomy): Eukaryota > Metazoa > Chordata > Mammalia > Carnivora > Hyaenidae > Hyaena > Hyaena hyaena. The sequence goes on along the minus strand of NW_024081029.1, from coordinate 1,264,618 downwards.
ATCTGTGTCTCCCTCTCTCTCTGTCCTTCCCCTGCTCACATTCTGTCTCTCTCTCTGTCTCTCTCAAAAATAAATAAACATTTAAAACACTTTTTTTAATGTAAATTTTGTCTGGTCACTTTCCTGCTTAAAACCCTTCTGCAATGGCTCCCCAGAGCGTACTCAATAAAATCCTAAATCTTTAGCATAGCATAAAAGGCCATGAATCATCTGGGTCTTATCTACCTCAGGCCATGTTCACCCAGGTCACATGGTCCAGCCTCAATGTTCTAATTTCCACTTCTCAAATAGGCCTATCTCTTTCTTGCCTTTGCGCCTTCACACATGCCCACAAAATGTGACATTTCCATCATGCTTGACCTAGATGGTTCCTGTACAGCCTTTGGTTTCAAATTCATGCCACTCTATGGGAAATATGTACCCCTGTTTCCCACCCAAACTCACCCACACACATGATCCACTCTCTACATTATCACACCAGCCAACCTTGTCCTTAAATAATGACTGGTTTATTTGATCAAACATTCATTGTGGCCTGCACTGGGATATGCTATCATATTCAATGACACATGTAAGCCCAGAAAAGCAACATATTGGAATTTATATCTGCAACTGTTCTTAACATTTTGATAAGCTTAAAGAAAAACAAAGCACTGAGCATCAGTTAAAGCTAATAAGAAGAGTTAACACAGATACTAATCAACTAATTTGTTGATTACTGGATATCAGTATTAGCTTTAGTCTGAGAGCATTCTGCAGCCACAGCAACCACTGACAATAAATTACAGGCAAGGAGTATATCCAAGGGAGGCAGGATCTTAAATTTACTGGGTTCATCCTGGCGACTTCAAATTACTTTACTAGTACTCTTAGCAAAACTAGGAGACAGGGAGGCACAAATGCTATTTCTTTGTGGAAAAAAACTAAGGTTCAGAAAGTAAGTAATTTGTCAATGGCTTACTGCCAATATCATAGCATTTTTCAGGTATTATCCAAGAATCCTCAGAGCATCTCTGGTAGGTAGATGAGAAGACAGGTCATTAACTGCACTTTGCCTAAAGGAAATGTAACCACATAAGCATGCTTGGCCTCATGTCACCCACAAAGGCAGGGCAGAGCCAGAAACAGAAATAGGTTCTGAGATTCCTGGTTCTCTACGATGTTCTCTTTTTTAATTTTAATGTTTATTTATTTTTGAGAGAGACACAGAGAGAGACAATGTGTGAGTGAGTGAGGGACAGAAAGAAAGGGAGACACAGAATCCAAAGCAGGGTCCAGGCTCTGAGCTGTCAGCACAGAGCCCAACGTGGGGCTTGAACCCACAAACTGTGAGATCATGACCTGAGCCGAAATTGGACACTTAACTGACTGAGCCTCCCAAGTGCCCCTCTACGATGTTCTCTAACCCACAGCACAGGCTAGATAAAAGTACCTGAACAAACAGATACTGATCTAATTTGCCAAATACATGTATCCATTGGATTCAATTATAAGCTTTCATTCCACATCCAAGACATTTTCTCTGTTTTTCAGTAGGGATAGAATTACCTGTTGAAAATCTGATAATCAGCTGGAGGTGGGATGGTGATTTAACAAAACTACAAATGTGCAGTTCTGGCCCCCTAAAGCTGATATGTTGGCCAATATTACTAAAATTCAAAACCTATTTTTTTCCAGAACTTTTGGCCTGCTGAAAGTTATTGAGCATTCCACCATGAAAAGAGTCAGTAAAACAATGTCTCGAGAGGCTTAAGTAGAGTCTATTCTCCTTGCAAAGTCAGCAGACTATAAAGAAAGGTGAACATGTTGGATACAGCACTGCCTTCTAATTCTAACTCCGTGGAAAGGTAAAAACAATTAACCAGATTTAAAAGCTTTTGCAGCTATTCAGAGAAGCAAGTTATTTAAGTCACCTATACTGCTGATTCAATGGGTGTCACTCACCATGCTCCCTACCTTCACCTTCATCCCACCTGGCAATCAGCAGCTTCATAGGCACCATGTTTGGAACCTCCTGTGAGCTCCTGACATGGCAGGCTCTCACCTCAGTCCCCTAAATGCTAGCAGCCAGAAAGTAAAATTAAATTTAAAAATTAAATAAATAAAACCCCACCAGCAAGCTCACCACAGCAACAAGAAAGCCTCAACTGAGCCTTATTCAGCTTTACTCTAATCTTACTCTATTCTCTCTCATCATACTCAATTCTCAGTTCCCTCAATGATTCTGCATTTTGTGATGACAAAAATGGGGAGATACTTAGCTCAGGTTTATTTCTATACTATTGCATAATCTCATTTCATTGGCACCTAAATTATATAATAACCAACAAAGAACAGGATTATTCTAGTCTATGCTGGGTGGGAAGGAGGAATATATATATATGTCCATATACATATACATATATGTATACATATATGTTTATTTATGTGTATATATATGTGTGTGTGTACACACATATATATGTGTGTATATATATATATATAAAACGGACCCCTGAATCCTCTTCATTGGTACACTTCGTTTCCAAAAGAAGCACTTTTACAGGCTTTATTAGACAACAGCCACACACTTGTATTTTACTTTGTATACAATTATAGTTAATATGTCTCTTCTTGAAAAAGAAGATTTAACAAACTGGGGGCAATATGGATCAGAGCAGTCTACCCATGAAAATTAGATCTCACTTCCTGAGCTTAAAGGGAACCAGAATGAGTCCCAAGAGAAACCGACAGTAGGACTTGGGAAACTTTACTTGACCATTCTAACTTGTCTTTTTCAGTACAAGATGCAAGTATGGTTAGGAAGGCAAAGGATAGATGTTGGTAAAAATGAATTAAGCAAATAAAAAACATTTAAGATGTTAGTTAGAATTTTTGGACTGATAATAATCACTGAAAATTATTAATGGAATTATATCAGTCAGAAAGACAAAGTAAAGAAAGTGATTCAAAATAAGGCTCCCCTATTCCCAACGCCAGGTACAGAGGCAATGTAGTTTCTGATAATTATTGAAGCACGTCTTTGGTAAATGGCCTGTTCTATTACTCTGATTTTACAGGGCAAGAAACCCAAAATCCAAACTGTACTTTGCTTTGTTCACTTATGCAATGATTCGGCAATAGATTAGGCAAGAGTTTTAAAACTTTTATTCCCAAGCTGATGCTTAGCCATTCTGTTTTAACAGTGTTAACAACTATTTTAATTTTTAAAACATGAGATAATAAAAAAATAGATCAAACACTATGTCCCCAAAATAAACATCAAACAACATGTTTCAAAAATATGACCAGAGAAAGCTTCTAGAAAGAAACTCAAACTATAAACAAAATTGCCGCGAGTACATTACTTCAGAATTTCTGGATCCTTGAAGAACACAACCCAAGCAATGAGTTCCATTTCTTATGGCTTATTGCAAAAAAAGAAGGTAGACACCTAGGACAGAAAGTGTCCTCAAGAGGGCTTTAGCCCAAACTGTACTAACCTGGGAATTCTCTATAATTGGAAAATTCTGGGAAGAAATGTCTTATTCCAGTTTCAAAACCCATGGAACTACCATCAGATTCCCTTGAAGCTAAAGAACTCTATATGCAAATACTTAACCTCACTGATGTGGCAGGAGGTGTCGAATAGCTCCTGAGCTGAGCGTTGCCTGCTCTAGCGACCCTGGCAGGCTTTCAGCTGAGGCCATGATGGGAAAGAAGCAGGGTGCTGAGAAAGGTCTGTATGAACACAACCTGCTCTGGGAAACCCACACTGTTATTCAAGTATCAACCCTTACACACCTCACCACATTTCTTTAAAGCTCTCCGGTGGGTGGATACAAGTTTCTTTTAAGAAGCCTTTTCCTTCAGCAATATTTGCCCAAGTGTTTCCTCTGTACACACACAGTTTCTGAGTAATAAGGGTGAACAGCGGAGAAGAGGTCAGCAAAATGCAACCGGACACTTATATCCAGTGCTCAGAATAGCCCTCGCTCCAACTTGGCCCCTCCCTTCCCATCCGATAGGTTTTCATTCACTCCTTCTCGGCAATTACGTTTTTAACCATTGTAATTATTAACAAATGTCTACCCGGCCCCACTTTTTCTTTAGAATACTACCTCCTCCAATACACATAAATACGTCATCATGATATCCTCTAGTGAAAAATAGTGTTAAGTCATTATGATTTCATGTCTGTAAAATGTTGAGATCCTGACCTCCGAAAAGACAATCGTCACCATTTCATCAGTGTAGTCTCGCTCTTTGAAAACCAGAGTATATATTCTCAGGGAAGAGAATAACACAGACATGCTTAAAGGCCCTCTTTTACTTATCAATGTGGATATATAAACACTATAAATATGTCAGTGATCTCTGCAAAATCAAATAGCAGTAACAGCGAGGACAGGATCATTAGAGGCTGTATCGTCTCATTTAATAAAGAGTACTAGGGGAACCCAATTGCTGACTAAAAATTTAAGCAAAAACGTCAGAGGATTATATAAGTAATTCTACCTATGTTTACTTAGTGATATTACATATTCACTTATTCAATTCTTTCTTGTAACAAATATCTAGTAAACATCTACTCTGTTCAGACCCTGATCTACTTTTTTTTGCTTTTATTTCCCTAAAAATAATCCTCCCTTAAATTCCATGAATTTCTAACCATTCTCTCCTTTAACGTCCATCAGTAGACATGGGAATTTGTAAAAATTCTTCTTCCATTTGGATAGATGGGAGCACACTTCCTTCTGGACTTGGTTTTGAATAGAAGAGGAAAACCACCACAATATATCATAATAGCTTTGAGAGCACTGATCACAACTTCAGAAATGGAGACATGTTTCAGCCAATATTGTCCTGCTGTATTTTATGCTTCCTGAGCTGCTGGTTAGACTTCATATTAAGAAAAGGCCCCTCCTCATAAAGTCAGAGTTGCCAAGGCTTGCTGGGAAGGTACCTAGCCCTGCAGAGCCAAGGCCTTATCTCAAAGGATAAGGTGGAGTTTGCTCTTTTCCCCTATTGCAAAATATGAGAATATTAAGTAATCTGTTTATATCATACAGATCCAAAATCTTGGCTGGCTTTTTTATGGATAAAACATCCATAGGATTTCCTTCTGTTTAGAAAAAGCTACCTGGGGCTCTTTCTTCAGATCTCAACCCTGGTTCACCCAGTAAAACCTGGCCAATTTCCTCTAAATGTGTTCAAAATGAAAACTTAGTGTTTGTTCCTTATGGCCAACATTTCTGGGTCATTCGGGTGATGTCCATTACCAATTTGTCATCTACGGACCAATTCTGTGGAAGTGCCAAGGCTGGAGCTGGAGTCTTTTGGTACAGAACCAAGTAGGAGTATCTGATACTATGAAATTTTCACATGAGTTTATCCACAAAAAAATGTTAACTTTACAAAACTATACAGGCGTACATATACACTGATACAAGGTAACAATGAAAGAACAGATATAAAAGCTTCTCTTTATTTTAAAGATTAAAGTGCCACTTGGTTGCCTTTTAAAAAAAAAAAAAGTATCTCTTTAAATCATTAACACAAATGCACACGAAGGGAATTATGTGAAAATGAGGTGTAGGTCTTTAAATATATCCCACATAAATTCATTATTTAAACAGAAGATGACTCCTCTTCTGACTCACTCTATTCTCAGTGAGCTTTGCAGTTGATGGTTTTCTACTGAGTTTTTAGACCGTGGATTAAGCACCATGCCACCCACAGAGAGAAAAGTTGAACCAGGTGAACTCAGGGCGTGGTTGGAAGGCTCAGTCTGTCTCCCCTTCACAGAACGACAGCAGTAGAAGAACTGTGAGGCAGCATCTGGCCCTGCTCACCTTCAGGCTGAGCTGAATCCTATGATCACAAATTAAGAGACCCTAAAAAGACTTTTAAAAGCATGAACATTTCAAAGTGACTAGAGCTACTGGATCTTAAGTCACCCTCATAGTCGCTTATTGGGAGCATATCTGATTTGTGCAAATTACTTCAAAAAACAAAATTTTAGGGGCGCCTGGGTGGCTTAGTCGGTTAAGCGTCCGACTTTCGCTTAGGTCATGATCTCGCGGTTCTTGGGTTCGAGCCCCGCGTCGGGCTCTGTGCTGACTGCCAGCTCAGAGCCTGGAGCCTGTTTCAGTCTGTGACTCCCTCTCTCTCTGACCCTCACCTGCTCACACTGTCTCTCTCTCTCTCTCTCTCTCTCTCCCCTAGAAATAAATAAAACATTAAAAAAAATTGGAAAAAAAATTTATTTTAAGTTTACTTTTGCCAAGTGTGCTGCATTATATTTCAACCATGTTTACCCTAGAAGCAAGAGAAATAACTGCATGGATATAAGGAAACATTTAATAATACAAATGAAAGGTGGTCCAGCCCTTTGCCCTTGGGATTTCTGATCCTTAAAACTGGAGCATCTACTTCTGCCATGATACTACCAGAAACTCAACCACTTCAGAACAAAGATGAAAGTTTGCTTTCCTTCAAATATGCCCTTCTCTATGCAGTGAACACTATGAGATGGACTCATGTCCTTGAGGAAAATATTCCCTCTCCAACTATGAATCCTCTTTAGAGGTGTCGACAGTTTTCATTCCCAACCACTGAGACCATGAATAAGCCATAAACCCATCTATTTCAACTTCTTTATACTTCACATGGAGTCACTATACAATCTAAGTGATGTCACCCCCACAAGATGAAGCCAGGTGAGGAAAATGGGAGGGTCTACTAAGAGGGCACCAAATTAGAAACAGAAAGTCCCAAACTGCAGTTTCAAGACTCGTACTGGAGAAGAGCCTGCACTGGTGGGTAGTCTCCACCAGATAATGACACCATAAGCAACCATCTTATAGGGTCTCAAAATTCAGGAACGGGCATCTAGAGAAACATGCCTCAAAAGAAGTATAATCAGCTCAGACTCCAATCAACGTGAAAGATAATCATGACAACAGAAGTCTTCTCAGAATACAAAAATATACAAAAACCATGAGGCAAGTTCAATCATCTCAAAGCCAAACAATTTTACAGATGTTTCTACCACGTTTTATTGTCTTTTTGCTTCTTCTTAAAGAAACCTGACTACAGATTTGAGTGCTATTCATGGCATTTGTGCTTGAAAATCGAGCATAATACTTTAGGAAATAAACTTAGTGAAGGCCTTAAGAAATCCATGTATTAATATCCTACTGCAGTGGAGTGCTGTCAATCCTACAGACCTTACAAACCCAAGAAGTGAATTACATTTCCTGTGAACTTAGCAAGAACATTATTCTCAAGGAACACACACACATACACACACACACAGAGTACATCTCATTCCCAAGCCTTCCCACTGATTTTTCTAATTTAATTGTCCTGAAAGTATATGTTCATTCAATCCTACAATATTTCTCACATTCATATGCTATAACTTTAAGATTCTTATCTCAGAAGGGGAAAAATAGTTGGGGAGAGGGAGGGAGGCAAACCATGAGAGACTCTTGAATGCTGAGAACTGAGGGCTGATGGGTGTGGGGGGTGATGGGCATGGAGGAGAGCATTTGTCGGGATGAGCACTGGGTGTTATATGGAAACCAACTTGACAATAAACTATTTAAGAAAAAAAAAAGGTTGTTTTCTCCTCATTAATACTGGGACAGTGGCAAAGTCACCACAATGGAGTCTTAACACAGAGGCACAAGAATCTTAAGACAAAAGTTTTACTACTTTGCTCTCACTAACTTGACATTTTCCCACAGTCATGTTGTAAAAGTGCAAGGAACCCATAAAACAATATGAAAGAAAATACTGTAGTTTCCTTTTTCCTAAGTTACTTGGGCATCAAATTCTTATTAGTCAGAGTCCAGAGCATAAGTGAGGAAAGGAGGGAAATGGGGGGTGAGGAGACTACACGATCAAAAGAAACATAGTAAGCAAACGTGAGAAACATCATAATGGCCACACTATTCCAACTATTCCAGGAGGCACAAAAGCATCACGTGCCCAGGACCTGGTCTTCAGTCTGGTCGAAGGATCACTCCAGAACACACAGTATTCTTTTTTCCAACCCCCACCCCCACCCCACTGGTCCAAGTTTTGGGTAGGCATTAGATGCTCACCAAATCGTACCAATCAGGCTAGAGCTTCCAAAACACGTATGAATTGTCTCTCAGGTGATTTTAAAGGGCAGAATTTATGACATAGTTCATGTGCAAGCTTCATTTCACTTTAGGAGTGCTATCTACAACTCTCATTAATTTTTTAAATCTCTTTGTAAATATAATACCTTGTATATCTGTGATTCCCTCACATTATTACTTTAATAAATATTAATTAAGCCCTATCTTCTCACTATCAAATAAACAGTATTATTCCCACATTACTGATAAGTCCAAAGACAAGAAAAGAGAGGCACACTGAAAGCATAATAGCACTAACTAAAATTTAACTCTCATTTGGTTTTTTACAGACACTGGGAAACATTAACAAAAGAGGTCCTGGAGGTTTTTTAAGTAAAAAATGTTTGTCCATCATTTCCTAACTGAAACGCATCCATGATCACCCCTCTTTCTGTCCTCAGTTTACACCCATTTTTGCTGCAATAATGATATCGTTCTCCTTCTACAACATCTGTTTCTCTACCCTGCAAGCTGTAAGAAAGAATATCAGAAGATGCTGCCAAGTACATTGAGATAAATCTAGCAGCTTCTTTGCATTAGTCACTGCAAGGTGGTAACTATCCAGAAAAACATTTATTTCTGACGGAAAGGCATGGCTACCATAGGCACCTGCTTCAAAAGTAAAACATCCCCCTTTTGTTAACCATGCAGGACCACACCAATTCAGATTCCAATGGTCCAATGAAGTTCTTAAAATGACTTTCTGTGTTGAGGCAAAATGTGCAGACTAACAAAACTCCATAGAAAAGCTTCAGTTTTTAACTTCCAGAATATAAGATATATGAAATGTATGGGTGCTATTCTCTACAAAGACATGAGTGTATGAACATATACCTCCCCAGCCCCATGAAGCTCACCTTCTACTTCTTCTTCATCACACACATGTTTAAGGAAGGAGGCTCCTCTGTCCAGGACAGCTTCATCCTCCATCCTATAGTAATAAAAAAGAAAAAAAGAATGCTCAGACTTCTCCTGGAGTGAGCCACTTGAAGTAGCCCAGCTTCTGGGCAGGTTAACCTGCAAGCTGCTGTTCATGTTAACAGGGCAGAGTCCCTCTTCCTTTGGTGTCTGCTACTCCTTCACGCAGCTCCTCTCATCTGGTGCTTGAGAATATGCCGGTCCCACATAGCTTCAGTTCTAACCTTGAGAGGGCACCCACATGGACAGGTGAGAGAAAATCATCTCAATCCCATAGGCTGGAGGTTAGGGGTGCTCCCTTTGGGATTTGCAAGAAGGAAAAAAAAAAGATGAAAGCAAAAAAAAAAAAAAAAAATACCAAGAGAGGAAGTTTGGTTTGTCTGGAGTGCTCGTGATGATCGTTTGTGGAAATCCAGCTTCAGTGCTTAGCTCTTTAAACACCCACTGCATAAAAATGTATACCCTCACACACACACACACACACGCACACCCACCCACACACAGAAAACGACAGGGAGTTAGGCTAGTGCACAGTGGGAGCCTAGCTTCCAGCCAGCCTCTTAATACCAGCACAGCCCAGTATTCTCTGTTGAGTGGCAAGCTTTGAGTCACATGTTGGCCTTACGGAAATCTGACATCTGAGGATTATCCAGCAACCCGGCTTCAGCAACAGTCACATATATATGCCACCCATTCATTCATTTTCCACATTCTTATCACACGTCCCTACGTATATCTGTCCTGTTAACTCTTCCCTGAAGGGCACAAAGTTCTTCGGTTTATAGCCACAGTATGCTGTCCTCCTATCTCCTTACATAATAGGATCTGCTCTGCAATTTCATATGCTAAATAAGACCTCAGAATCCATCCAAGTAATGACAGCGTTTGTACGGCCTCTTGATGCCAAACATGTTTCTTAGTTTATAGAAGGAGTTAAGGTTTATTTCCATACTCTGTGACTTCTTTTCATTGCATTAACTTTGACATGCAGAATTCCATGAACTCTGTTTATAGTGAAAGCAGAAAAAAATCCCGAATTGCTCAAATGCTGCTTGTGTCGCACCGGTCTAGAAACAAAGAACTTTCTCTGGAGACAGCTGCTCTATGTCATACCATACGTAAGCTCTGCCAGAGAACCAAATGTTCACTCTGTATTCTATTCATCCAATTATATGCTCAGGCACTGAATATTGTAAGTCTGTTTTCCATATTGTCTGTATAACTTATTCTTATGCCTCAGATATTTGTTATAATCTATGTGGATATGCACTGAATTCACATTTTCCTCTTTTCTATTTTAGGAGCATGTCCATCTTGCAGACAACTATCTGAGCATAAAAAGTCAGAAATTCGGTGTCAGGTAGACCTGGGTTTAAAAAACCAAGCACTACCACTTAATATACGTATCACCTGGGGCAAAGTATTTCACTCTTTGAGCCTCAGTTTTTCCACCTAAGAAACTGGGGTAACAATATCAACCTTGCAGGATCATGGTGAGACTCAAATTAGGTAACGTACATGAAAACATTCAGTTTTGTGCCTTGTGCCTACTACATGTTTAATAAAAGTTTCCTTCCTTTATTCTTTCCTTCTCTCTTTTTACACTGACCTTTACTGGTAAACAGTGCCATTAAGAAACTCATTACCTCTGGGGCACCTGGGTGGCTCAGTTGGTTAAGCATCTGACTTCTGCTCAGGTTGTGCTCTCACAGTTCCTGAATTTGAGCCCTGCATCGGGCTCTGCTGAGAGCTCAGAGCGTGGAGCCCGCTTCGGATTCTGTTATCTCCCTCTCTCTCTCTGCCCCTCCCCTGCTCACATTCTGTCTCTTTTTCTCTCTCTCAAAAATAAATAAACATTTTTAAAAATTAAAAAAAAAACTCATTACCTTTGGACACCTGCAGAATATCTTCTTTTCGTTTATCCTGATATATGTCTTTTTCCTTCTCTATACTCAAACTAAAATATAAAACTAATTGCAAACAGGATATAAATCAGCCATAAGGATTATAGTGGAAAATAAAATGTCTTGAAACTTGAGAAGTCAAATGATTTACCAGCCTCCCTGAGCCTCAGCTCTCCATGAAGATTAAATGATACAACATATTTACCAATTCAACAAATATTTAGTGTCTGCCATATTCCAGGCACTCCTCAGAGGGAGGGGGAATATATTCATTAATATGACAGATAAAACTCCTAATAAAATAATAATAAATAGATGAACAAGGTAAACTTAGATAGCCTTAAGTGCTTTGCACAAGGTAAAATGAGGCAGGGGTTATTTGGCATAAGATGGTTCAGAAGAGGCTTCCAAGGAGGTGACATATGAGAAGAGACAAAAATGACAGGGAGGAACCAGGCATTTGAAAATGTGAATGCAGTGTTCCAAGCAAAGGGAGCAGCAAATGCAAAGACCCTAAGGTAGGAACAAGTTTAGCAAGTTCCAGGATGAGAAATGAGGTCAGTGAGGCTGGACAGAGAGAAGGTCAACAGTAGTTGACAATACTGGAGGAAATAGGCCTGTGCAGGTGAGTAATCAAAATTTTAGGCGTTATGGAAGCCACTGAAGAATTTTGTTGTGTTTTTTGTTTCACTTTGTTTTATGAGGTAAAACTGACATATAACATGATATTAGTTTCAGATGTACAACATGATTCAATTTTTGTGTATATTGCGAAATGATCACCACAGTAAGTTTAGTTAACATCTGTCACCACACAGTTACAAGCTTTTTGTCTTGTGTTGAGAACTTTTAACATCTACACTCTTAGCAACTCTGAAATATGCAGGACAGTATTACTAACTATAATTAAGAGTTTTAAGATAGAAAGTAACCCAAGCCATTTTACCTTTTTCAAGAATCATTCTGACTGCTATGTGAAAAGTGGATAATCAGGAGACCAAAGAATCCAGGAAACTATCTTTGGAACCCAAGGAAGGCTGTGGGAGACACGAATTTGGGGAAGGTATCAACACTTCCTTCCTGGCCACTTTACAGAGGAGAGGTTTATTTTATATGAAAATGGAGCCGTTGGGTACACAGCTAAATGCCCAAGTCTGGAGCTCAGGAGCCTAGGGCTGGAGAATCCAAGAACAAAGCTGATAATCTGCGCCTATTACTGGATGAGCTCTTGCAGAAAGAAAATATAGACATCGAGGTGCAGACCAAAGACCAAGGGCTGGAGCATTTATAAGCAGAGCAGAGGAGCAAAGTCAGAAGTAAAAGAAAAACTAGAAAAGAGTGGTGTTGAGGAAGTACTGCTACTAAGAGGCTGAGAAAGTTAGAGACAGAGAAGTAACCATCTTGACTTGGCAACATGGAGGTCATTGGTGACAATGACCACAGCTACTGAAACATGCCGAACACAGTGCTAGACACACAGAAGGCATTCAATCAAATCCTCTTCTCTTTCCTCCCTCATCCCCTCATTCATTTGGCAAATATTTACTGAGTACCTACTAGGTGCCAGGCATACTGCTAGACACTGGAGACACAGTGATGAGCAAGACAGATAAGGGCTCTGCTATAATCACATCTGCCTTCTTGGAGACTTCCCCTAGCAATCTGGGACAGTCAGTGCAAAGGGCAAGAGGTCATCAGCAACACAGTATTTGTATACATAGAGAAGGATGGCGGCTTACTGGGGAAACTTTTTTAAAGACCTCAGAAGCACAGCAAATTTCTGGAGGGCCGTACTACTGCAGGCATGTTAATAGTACTGTCTCCCCTTTGGAAAGCAAAGAGTAGTTTAGCCCACATTTCTTCTCAGCACTAACCCTTTCCTGTCTTATCGGTCTATAGAATCCAACAATTTCCTGTAGAACATCTCTTCTGCACCCCACCACAATCAAGCTGATCCTAAAGGTCTTTCAGCGACATGTTATGCATTTTCTAAATAAAATGTTTGGCCTCTGCACCCAAGCCCTTCCTAAAATCGCATGCAACAGGCAACTGACGCAGAAGTAAAGGAAGAAAATCAGTAGCTACTGAAGGAGACCAACGGAAGTTTACTGCCCAGAGCCCTCTTCCTAGGCTGAGGAACCATCAGCCTAACTGAAGCAGTGTCTCGTGCACCATCTGAGGTAGCGAAAATAATGATGGGTGCATTCCTTGGCTCTTTGATACATATTTCACATTCCCTCCAAGACTATACATAGCAAGTAACCAGAAACCTAGTTCCTTCCGAGGGACAATGCAGAGCATCGGGAAGCAGCCTCTTCCCTGTAGGAAGCGGAAAAAAAGAGCGCCACAAACTGAAAACATAAAACCTGCGTGTCACAGGGGCCTTTTTCCAAAGCAGCCCTCTCCTCCTCACGACCAAGTGCATCTGCACCAAGTTACAGGGGACTGTCCAACTTTCTTCCGTCTTCATACTAACAAACGTCAATTATTTGGGTTTGTGTTCCCCTCCTAAAAGCCTCTCAGCAGTTGCTTGCTATTATTAGTAAGACTGAGATATCTTTTTAAAACATGACTGTCTGACCCAACCAGTTTTCCCTTCTATCAGGAGGAAGAAATTAACTCATCTAATCCCTAAGCAGGCCCTCAAATCCATTTGTAAAGTCTTCCTTTCACACAAGGTGCCTCTGCCGAAAACAAAGAAAGAAGGGAAGGAGCATGCTTCTAAAACAGCTCCCGGGGTTGCTCACATCGCCAGCATGAGGCAAAGTTCAGAATAGACTTGGAAGCTTCTCACCAGCATCACGGGGATAAGGGTCACACCAGTCAGTATAAAATCCACACGGGGCCAGTGCTGCCTTCCTTCCACAGGGCCTCTGAGAGTAGCAGTCAGACCCCTTCCTCCAAAGTCCACACCCAACGTGGGGTTTCTCTTATTCTCCGTTATTCTGGGACACTAACATGATTTAACTGTAACACATGTCAAATCTGCTGCCAAATGGACCGGCTTTCAGCAGCCGGTCCTAATCACCGAGCAGGCTTGTAAGGGTGACTTAAGCCCGGCACGAGAAACATTTGTGCAAAACTGTCAGCCATTGGGCCTCGGGCACCCATCTACATTCCACCCCTCCGAGTTCCCACCCCCAGAGCCCTCGCCAACTGCCAACGTGCTCTCCAGCTAGTCCACACAGTGCGAGCAGCTGCCACTCAGCCAGTCAGCAAGTGGCGGGCTGCCAGCACTCAGGCTTCAGGACGCAAGCCTGCCCGTCACAGTGCTGCTAAAGGTTGAAGGTCTTCGGGTATGCTGGCCTCTAGATTCGCCTCACTTGCCCTCCCACCGCCCCGCTCCCACCCCTCCCGCTATGCCTCCCACGGCAGCATTTCACTGTCTCTATAGTAACAGCATCTGGTTTCTGGGTTAGAACTTTACACGGAGCGATTCTCCTCTTAACCTAAGGTTTTTGCCAAAGGATGCACTAGCAAAAAAGCCACTGCCTGAGGCAGGGCTACCTGTCCCCTGGCCATGGGGTGAGCTGCAGGCTCACAGCAGCAGCACTCAGAGCCGGACGAGCGGCAGGCACATCCTCCAGCCTTGGCACGCTGGCCTGTGCACGAAGGATCCACTCTGGGGCTTGCAGCCCCCGATCCCAAGCCCCTGGCCCACTCTCCTCCACACTCTCCACACTGGGCCTTTCTGACCGCTCCTAAAAAGACACCAGGGGACGGCGTCCTATAGAAGAGAATAGCTCCAGGTTTTAGGTATCCATTCCCGAGTTTGACAGTGCTGCTTCCTTCTGTTCATACAGCTCAAGGTGCATTAGTTAACCTCATCTTTTAACCCACCCCACTTTGTCCTCACTACATCCAATGAACCTCATAATCTCTCACTTCACAACGGCTCTCCTGTGCATTACAAGTATTTAAACAGATCTTTACCACATACCCTCACACACACCAAAGTCATGCATACAGAGGAACAGACAAATACTAGGATGTGAGGAGTTTTATTATTATTGGCCACTGCTGCCATGAAAATGGTATCTTTGGCATGCATACAGGCCTTTGGCATGCATACAGGCACCTTTGAGAGGTGCCAATCTCAAATCTCAGAGCTCAAAAGAAGGTTGTCCCTGCAACTTTGACAGTCGTGGTCTTAAAACAGAGGGGAGGCAAAAATCAGTGTTTTTGCAGGTCTTTTTCAGGAGCCACGCGGAAAGCAACAATCAGTACTGACATCTAAAATTATACACTCACTCACACACACACACACACACACACACACACACACATCTGAATTCTATTCCCTATTCAAGCCATTTCTAAGAAGTGGAGAGCCATTTTCATTACAAATCATTTACAAACATGATGCTTTCTTTCAAATTTTTTAAACTGCACAGCGTTTTATTGGTGCCTTTGTTGTTTTGGAAAATCTGCTTTGCACACTTTCAACATACAATTAGAGAACAATATCAAGTCTCCAAACCATAGGGACAGGCAAGGGTGAGCTAGCTCTGTGGCTGCAAAGAACACTGCCATCTTTTGGCAACACGTGTTCACTGCAGGGAAGCGGAGGGCAAGGGCAGAGGAAAAGCTCCAACTGTTCCCTTCGAAACTTCAGCAGGTCTCACAAGAGCCTTTCACTCCCCGGGGAGGAAGAGACGAGAACACGGCTGTTGACTTAACTTTAGGAACTGCTAGAGCTCTGGACACGCACGTTGGGGGAAAGAGACATCAGCGAGGCACACCTGACAGGCACGACTAACGGCAAGAGAAGAATCCCCGGGACCAGCTGGCAACAAAGCAAAGCAAATCCCCTCCGCGAGTCTAGGAGTGCCCTAATCAGTCTGGAAATATACACAGGCCCAGAGCCAGGGAGAAATGGGTGACGGCCCCACACGAAATTAGACTGCAGACTGGATAAAAAGGTGAAAGTGTAATCCGGAGCAGGATCACGCCAAACATAATTCTGGATTTATGAACTGCATTAAAAGTTCATTTGTCCTCTTGGGCGCTTATCCCAGAGAGATGAAAACTTACGTTCACACAGAAACCTGTACACTACTGTTCACAGCAGCTTTATCTGTAGTAGCCAAAAGCTGGAATTAGCCCGGATGTCTTTCAACAGGTAAATGTTTAAACAAAGTATGGTACACCCAGACCTTGGAATACTGCTTAGCAATAAAAGGAACAAACTATTGATACATAAAACAATGCAAGGGATTATGCTGGGTGAAAAAAATCGAATCCCAAAATGGCTACATATTGTGTGATTCCACTTACATAACATTTTTTGAAATGACAAAAAATTCTAGATATGAAGGAGGGACAGATTGAGGTGGCCAGGGAACGACTTGCATTCCTCCCTCAGACACCTCCCCTGATTTAGCCTACACCCAAAGCCATTCCCGTTTGAACTTCTTTAGCGAGCCCTTCCATGTGCTTCCACAACCACTGTGTGCTGCCTCCGAGCAGAATTCCACCTGAAGAACAGAGGGGTCTGATTCCTCTAAATGCAGATATTCAGCACCTTACCCCTTGAAAGTTTTCTCAGAGTTTTCACTGTTGGGGGCAGGAAAAGTAGGCTCCCTTTGCAGTTCTTTTAACTTTCAACTGCCCTTCTTCATGTGTGCTGGTGTGAAAATCAGAAAGGTCCTAAGAGAGGGTTGAGGCAAGATGAAAAAGCTGGGGATGCTCCGTGTGAGAAACCAGAAGGACAGCAGTGGGCAGGGCTATCCTCTCTCCCTTCCTCCTCACCACTGCCAAGTCTTCAGCCAAAAGCAAGAGTCCAATGAGCAGCAGAAAAGAAGAAGGCAGAGCAAAGAGAAGGAAGATAACCCATAGGGTAACAGTGGAGAAAAGGAGTATCTACATCTAGAAACCCAGCCTGTAAGACAGCTGTTAGTTAAGGGAGACTTCAGCATGTTCTGGCTCAGAACTGTGTGATAGCTGGCTTCCTACCTGCCCTCCCACCCATGGGTTCTAACCTGTCTCCTGGCTCTGAATCCACTCTTCTGTAATCCATCCATTTACAAAACGCCATTTGGGGGTCGCCTGGGTGGCTGAGTCAGCAGAGCGACCGACTTCGGCTCAGGTCATGATCTCACGGTGTATGGGTTTGAGCCTCACATCGGGCTTTATGCTGACAGGTGTGGAAGTTGCTTTGAACTCCCTGTCTCCCTCTATCTCTGCCACTCCCCCATTCATGCCTGTATGTGTGTGTGTGTGCACACACTCTCTCTCAAAAATAAACATTAAAAAAAAATTTTTAACACCATTTGTTACTCTCCTTTGGAAGATCCTTCAATGGCTATTCATTATATTGAAGATGGAGTCCAAACAGCTCAATATGAAATTTAAGGCTTGTCACGAGCTTTCCACACTTAGCTCCTGTCAGCCCCCATGCCACACCATTCCCTGAAGAGGCCACCAAGCCTTTGTGTACACATTGTTTCCTCTGTTCTCCACTGGCCCCCTGAAAGTGCCTGCTTCTCATACAGCACGTAACACACTGCACTGTCACTGTCACTATCACTTAACCTCACGCGACTACACTTGGATATGTCATCCCCACAACATTATGAACTCTTTGAGAGCAGTTATCACCTTTCCATAGTCTTTCTACCTCCGGTGTAAAGCACAGTTGCTACACATACTAAATGCTCTTTAATTGTTGATGAATGAACATATGAATAAATGAACATTCACACAACATACACACGCAAACTTCCAATTACTTGATCTGGTTTTCAACTAAAGAAAAGTGATTTGTTCCAAAGCTAGAAGGGGAAAATGGCTATTCTGTAGTCCCTGAAAGATGTTATGGCTGTGGGTGAATTAAAGTATTGGGGAAGGCGCCTGAGTGACTCAGTCGGCTAAGCGTCTGACTCTTGATTTTGGGTCAGGGCATGATCTCATGGTCCATGAGATCGAGCCCCAAGATGGGCTCTGTGCAGACAGTACACAGCCTGCTTGGGATTCTCTTTCTTTCTCTGCCCTTTCCAGGCTTACACTAGCTTGCACATGCTTTCTCTCTCTCTCTCTCTCTCTCTCAAAATAAACATTTAAATAATAAGTATTTTTAAGAATAATTTTAACTATATACTTCTCTCCTTATTGGCTAACTTAAGAATTTAACCCTTTACATGCACTGCAACTACACTATAATATGTAATGGCAAAATGAAATCCAAATCAGAATTTCCCCCCCTTCCATTTGAATTAAAAAGTTAAGAGGTACCTGGACCTGTCACATAGTAGGTTCTAAGTAAATATTTGTTCAATGAATATATGGATGGATGAACTTAAAAATAAACTTCAACTTAAATCTGCTTCAAAAATTCAGAAGAAGCATGAGACGTTGTGAGAAAGTTCAATTTTGCTCCTAAAGCCTGCAAGTGGACAAATAAAACTCTGTAGTGGGTTTACGTAAACCAATAAAGAAACTCATAGTAGCTACTTGAAGAGGAAATTAGGATTTGAAATGTCAATATAAACCTTGAGCTCTGGAAATTTTAGCCAAACTTTACATGTTATACATAGTTAATGTTAACTATCTATAGTAGTAATTGGTGCAGAAATAGCACAGATAACTAATACCCACAGTTAATTCATACATTTCATTTTAGTCTATGATTCTTCAGACATTTATTATGGACTTTTCCACGGTCAAGTCCAATGCAGTCTGGCAGGTAGACAGGGAATGAGGAGCAGGGGTTTGCTCTCGGATACAGCGCTGGGAGTCAGTGAATGGCACTGCTCAAGTACAGCTCCTGACCTGCCCACCTCTGAAACTCCGAGCTGCCTCTGGAGAAGGGTGTCTTCCTGTCCTACCTCTACCCAACTCGGCGGCCATGGTGTTCACATCTTCCATCCCAAACTGCACAGCTGCGGGCAGGGAGGAGGCCCAGCACTGGACTGAGTTTTCACTAGCTGCCAGGCACCGTGCTAAGCATCATGCGTGCATTCTTTCTCAATGCTGTCTAGTTTTGTCGGACTGGTTCAGTAATAGGACAGGGCTGAGAGTTCTGGCTAAAAGATTTCAACACCTATAACAATGTAGGAACTGAGGTTAGGGGCTCTCATCATTCATTAATTTGTTTTAAAAAAAAAAAGTCCTACTTCTAAACACTCACCACACCACTACAAATGGCCAGATTTGCAACAACATGGATGGAACTAGAGGGTATTATGCTAAGTGAAATAAGTCAGTCAGAGAAAGACAGGTACCATGTGTTTTCACTCATATGTGGATGTTGAGAAACTTAGCAGAAGACCATGGGGGAGGGGAAGGCAGAAAAAAGTTACAGAAAGGGAGGGAGGCAAACCATAAGAGACTCTTAAATAATGAGGACAAACTGAGTGTTGACGGGGGTTGGGAGTGAGGGGAAAGTGGGCGATGGGCATTGAGGAGGGCACGTGTTGGGATGAGCACTGGGTGTTGTATGGAAACAAATTTGACAATAAATTATATTTTAAAAATAAATTTCAAAAAAAAAATAAACGAACACCACGTGCCAGGCATTGCACTAAGCACTTTACAATGATTTTTTATTCAATCCTTATGACAGTTCCATGAGGTAAGTACTTTTCACATACCCATTTTAGACTTAATGTACTTTGATGGCAAGTAACTTACCACAAATCACACAGTACAATGTGATGTGAGAAGACCACACAGGCCATCTAAAGGAGTCTACACTTTTAACCGCTCTCCTATATTCCTGCATAACTAAATAATCCATGTCTATTAGGCACTACCTTCAAGATTTTTTTTTATATGAAAATATTGCTTAACTGAAATATGCTCACAAATTACATCACTTACAACTCACCTCTTTCTTTCTCTTGGTGTGCCTACTGGCGAAAGGCTGAAGCATCTTCTAACAGGCCTCCCAAATAAATGTCTTTATTCTTATTCAGCAAACACTTAGGTTGAGCTTACTATGTGCCAGTCACTGTTCTAACTGCTTGATAAATGCTATCAACTCAATCAGTTCTCACAACAATCCAATGATGTATATACCATTTTTATCCTTATTATCTCTGAAGCACAGAGAGACTATGTACCTTGCCCAAAGTCACACAGCTAATAACTGTTAAAGTCAGGATTTGAACCCAAAGCAGTCCACCTCCACATGTCTGTGTTCTTAGCCACTACATATCATGCTGCCTCTCTTTGGCTATTTTGATTAATCTGTTCCAAACTTTTTAGGAACTTGGGATCACAAATATTAAACAGACTTTTGGTGAAAGAGCAGACTCATCAAATACCTACAGAGTATACTGACCCTTTACATTCATGAAACGCTGCCTCCCACAACCTTATTTTGGGAGTGCACAAATTCACAAATATCCACTTCAGATTCTGTGTCTCCCTCTCTCTCTGACCCTCCCCTGCTCATGCGCTCTCTGTCTCTCAGAAATAAATAAAACATTAAAAAAATTTTAAAGCACAATGACTATATGGTGTAGCCATTCAGGGCTGCCAGTAAATAGCTGAAGTCACAATTGTTAGGTTCACACACAGCAAGGATCTACTGTATCAAAAGCAAGAAGGGTACATCACTCACTATCCAGGCGATGCTACTCAGCAGAAAAACAACTTTTACCTCAACAACTTTATAAGCACAGTTCACTATTACATGAACAATGAAGACTCTTCTCTACTCTTTGTTCCCTTTACTGAAGCATCTCTTCCCTTAAGGCTGCTCAAAGTGTGAACATTTTCTTCAAGGAATCCCTCATTTTCTGAAGGAAATTTATTTCCTTGAAGACTCTTCAAGGAGTCTTCATTTTCTGCAAGGAATCCCTCAGTGCATGCTTGTTATCACATTTTCCAGAGTTTAACTCATTTACTCATTCGTTTAAACAATTTATGGAATGTCTACTACAACAAGACATTATTTGGCACTACGGATAAATCCATGGTGGGAAATGGACAGAAAACAGAATTTAAAAGAAAGCTGTATAAAATAGAAGGTGAATCTCCTACGGGAAAATGTAAGCCAGAAAGAGAGTTAGAGCAAGCTGGTGGGACAAGGATGGCTGGGGACGGGGTGTGGAGAGGGCAGTTTTCAAAAGGTAGTTAGGAAACACCTCACTGAGTGATGGTTGAGCAAAGATCTGGTGGAGGTGAGGTGAGGAAGTGAGTATATGAGGAAAGAGCAAATGGAAGGAGCCTGGCAGATTCTTAGAACCTCAAGGAGCCAAATGGCTAAAGCAGAGTGAACGTGGAGAAGAGGAAATAAGGTCAGACATGTAGAGGTAGCAAAAGGGCAGGCTGCGTGGCCTGGGAGGCTGTTCTAAAGGCTTGACGTTTACTCTGAGCAACTAGAAACCACTGAACAGTTCTGAGCAGAAGTGATTACTTCCTCAAGCTTACAGTCTTCTATACTTTTTAAATCTTTGTCATTATGTAAACATTTCCAGTAAAGTCCTTCCTGGAACCTAGTTATACTGAGAAGGTCTTCCAGGTGCCACAGCTAGGGTAGCACAGGAGTTACAGGCGGGATCGGCTGGCCCAGTGTCCCACAGCAGCCAGGCCAGAGCCTGACTCAGTCATGTGTCTGTAGATCAAAGAGTGGACCGACACGCCTTAGAAGACTAACCCCAGTGTCCAGTGTGACTTGAGCCTTGTGAAGGTGCTAAGCAACGTGTCACTGCTCAGAATTAAGGCCACTCTGCATTCTGTATTCATATAATCTTTATTAACTTCTGCCAGCTGCCCTCAAAGTTCATGACTCAAGTAGTGGCCACCTGAATCCTTGCCTACCTAAATTCATTCACCCCAGGGATGGCAGCATTAGTGTTAGAAGATGCCAAGCTGATGATTCATATACAGGTATCGAGAAACTAGCATGCAATCGATTTATTGATGGCTCATTAACACCTATGATTCAAATCTATGCTTTAAATAATACAGGAATATACTTGAAGTTGTTTCTAACAATAACTTTTCTAGATTAGTTTTATAAGAATGGGAGGGACACAGAAAGACTACCAATTGCACACTCAGACCTATTACATTTTGGGAGGGGTGGGAATGCCCTCAACTTGCCATCTCTTGCCTAAGGATGGAATAAATGCTTTCTTGACCCTGTGGCTTCCTTTGTTGTCAAGGAGTCAGCTCCCACCCACCAGAAGTATGGTACTCTTCAACCTAGAAACACCCTCTTTGACCTGGTAGGAAAAATAAGCCAACAGGCATAACTATCAAATGCAGTATGTATATCTGAACAAATCAATTGTTTTAAAAACTTTTTTGAGACAATCAAGGAAACCTGAATATGGAGTATTAGATGACACTAAGGAATTACTGTTAATTTTATCAGGTATGATAATGACACAGATTATTTTTTTAATGTCTTTATTTCTCTTAGGAATAAACACTGAAGTATTAATTGATGAAATGAGATGATCTAGGATTTGTTTTCAAATACTCCAGCAAAAAGAAAAAGGGGAGGTAGGGAGGAATGTGAAATAAGATTGCCAATGTGTTGGTAATTATTGAAGCTGGGTAATGGGTATATAGGAGTTCATCACACTATTTTCTTCTCTTTTCTTGCTCATGTTTGAAATCTGCCAAAATAAAATGCTTCTTAGAAGGCTTTAGGGGCGCCTGGGTGGCTCAGTTGGCTAAGCGTCAACTTCTCATTTCAGAGCTTGTGGGTTTGAGCCCCGTGTTAAGTTCTGTGCTAACTGCTGACAGCTTGGAGCCTGGAGCCTGCTTTGGATTCTGGGTGTCCCTCTCTCTCTGCCCCTCCCCCGCTCATACTCTGTCTCTCTCTGTCTCTCAAAAATAAATAAAACATTAAAAAAATTTTTTTTAACTTTAAAACTAGGGGCACCTGGGTGGCTCAGTAGGTTAAGCATCCAACTCTTGATATTAGCTCAGGTTGTGATCCTGTGGTTTTGAGATTGAGCCCTTCATCGAGCCCCGCATCAGGCTCTGCACTGAGGATGGAACCTGCTTGGGATTCTTTCTCTCTGTCTCTTTCTGACCCTCCAACACTCGCTCTCTCAAAATAAATAAATAATACACATTTGTTAAAAAAAAATTTTTTTAAACTATCCTATATAAGCCTTCTTATATGCCCAATGCATTCCAGAAAACATGTATGACTAGAAAAGTCATAACAAATATATTTACATGTTATAAAGATAGTTCTGTATTCAAGAATAAAACAACTCTAATACCTACATTCATATCCTTCATTCTAGACATAATAAATACAATGTGTATTAGGCATTTCAACATTTTTTTTTCCTTTCTTTCACACCTTAACACATAGGCTCTAATCCAACGAGCACCTGACTGACTGGCATGGTTAATCCTGTCCATCTTAGTCAAAACAAAACAAAGTTTATGAGACCTATGCTTCTGAGCATTAGCATCAGCATTTGTGTGAATTGCACAGTAATTTGCATAAAAACACTCAAATACCTGCACGCAGCAGCAGACACTGAGATGCACATAAAGCTGGTGATGCTGACAAAACTGGACCAGAGGCTGTGCGCAATGCAACCCCGAACTCACGGCTAATGCCCCTCCACTCCTCAGTGGACACACAAAAAAGCACAAGCAGAATGTGAAAGGTGAATTATGGGGGTTTATAGAAGTCCAGGCATGGTTTGTATGAAACCTGAAACCCATGAAAGTCAGTACAGCCTGTACGTACAAATATGTGAGTGATATCTGTGCATGAAACGGTAAGCTTTCTCTAGGACTTTGGAAGAACAAAAAGTACCTAAAAACCATTATAATCCTTCTGTTGCTGGACACTGGTGGGGTACAAGGGAAAAGCATGAGAAGGATGTTCTTGGTGACACCACATACCCTTCTTGCCAAACACAGACATCTA
The DNA here is from genome assembly GCF_003009895.1 of Hyaena hyaena. Taxonomy (NCBI): domain Eukaryota; kingdom Metazoa; phylum Chordata; class Mammalia; order Carnivora; family Hyaenidae; genus Hyaena; species Hyaena hyaena. Next base: position 1,240,787 of record NW_024081029.1, on the reverse strand, counting down.
TTTTTGCCAAAGAAAGACTATTACATTTGTTCGTTAGGTTACAAAGCCAACTCACAAAAATCAACTTTCTGCAAATGTGGCCAAATTATAACAATAATAATATAATCTAACATAATAAGTGCTTTGTTTGAGTTATTTAAGCCTTACTATCAGCCCAAAAAATAAATGCTATTAATATCCCGATCGCACAGTTGATGAAATTAAGATTTAAAGATAAAAGCAAGTTGACAAGGTTATAAAGCTTCTACATAATAGAACCATATAGGTTATTAACTAACAGTACTAAAAAGACTAATCATAGTAGAGTGCTTCAAGGAACACTTTAGGGACATGACAGATGAAACACACTTGCATGGGCTCAGATGAAACCCTAAGCATCACTCTAATATCATTTTCTATGAAGAAATACAGTTAGGATCAAATGACCATATATAATGATGACACTCCAAAAATAATTTGGAAGCAGAATGCATTTGGTTAGAAAGGTCATCAAATGAATAGCTGAAATTAGAGAATAAACACCAGTGTTATCTCTAATAGAGAATCACAAAATTAACCACAGTCAGTTGAGGAGAACCTACTCCGAGAAGAAATTATATACACATATATTGTAAGGCAAATTTTTTACATTTGTTTCTCTCCTTATTTCAAAACTCAATCATCTGGATAAACACAAGAGAGCTAAAGACTAAAAGTAAAACATCAATTCATTCTTGAAGATCTGGTAGGCATCGTAAACTTCTCTCAACATTTGGGACTTGCTTGTGAACTATTACCAACTTGAAATCAATTTCTCAAGCCACTAGTTAAACGGGAAGAATTATTTCTTCATTTGACTATCAGAAAAAAAAATTCCCTTTGCCAAGAAGAGTCCTAGAAGAAGTTAGGATTACTGTCTCTCCAAAATCCATGTGTTTTCACTTTCAGAGTCCTCGCAGCTTACTAGCTGCAGCCACGCTGAAAAGGAGAGCCAAGAAACAGTCCAAGTAAGACTGTCACCACCACATTCCAGTCCTGACGGAGAGACCTCCAGGCCTGTTTTGTTAGTCTTCTTGCCTGTGCTTACAGTTCCATAAAACCAAGAGTCAACACCAGGAAAGACCTGCTGAGTACAAATCATGGCACTCTTTTACCAAATGGAAGCGACGATCAGCTTAGTGATGCCCATTTCTGTTATGTTCACAGATTCCTTTTTGTTTACAAAGGGCTTTGAAAGGCAAGCATATAATAAGCACCTACAGAGGAAAACTACTCACTAAGCTATAGAAATGCCATTTTGTTAGTAGCCAAATCATTTATTGCTTCATTACACTATTGATTGGGACTGCTTTGTCGTTACCACTGACCACTCATTCATTAGTAGAAACGTATTATTCAGTCTTAGTAAGGATTAGTTGACTACACTCTAAATTTTGGTGTCTGGGCGAATTTAAACTGGTATTTCTTGTCTAATTCTAATTCTCCTGACATTATCCCACTCACAGAACTTCTCTTTAAAAATTAGTAAACGGGGCGCCTGGGTGGCTCAGACAGTTAAGCATCCGACTTCAGCTCAGGTCATGATCTCATGGTTCGTGGGTTCAAACCCTGCGTCGGGTTCTGTGCTGACAGCTAACTCAGAGCCTGGAGCCTGCTTCAGATTCTGTATCTCCCTCTCTGTCTGACCCTCCCTGCTCATGCTCTCTCTCTCTCTCTCAGAAATAAATAAAACATTAAAAAAATGTTTAATTAGTAAAGAATATTTATAAAATGAATGTAATTCAAGTTATGAACTCTCCAAGTCTCAATTTCCTCATCTGACAAATGGACTTAGTAATCTCCACATTGTTTAATTGTGGGGAAGCTATGAGGTAATATAAACAAAAGTATCCTGTGTGCTCAGTGCTTGGCACAGAACTGCAGGGAACACACACAGCTGGTATTATTACACATCAGGGTCCTTAACTTTTCCCAGACAGGCACAAGTCTATGAAGGTCACACTGCTAGCGAGTGGCAGAGATGGAATTCAAACCCAGCTCTGCCTAAAGCCAGCACTCTCCCGCCATGCTCTTTCTCTGCATGAAATACAAGGAAGAACCAAGTAGTTCTAAACTCTTTCCTAAGCTTATGAGTCCCAGAGTAGAAGCCAAGAACAAAGGATGAAAGAAGGTTCCCCTTTTAAGCTTTACGGAAAGTACAAGGGCGTCAAGGAAAGAAATCATCAAGCTCGTACCTCTTGATATAGCACAGGTCAAATATCCCAGCTTGTTGATAGCACTCAGAAGAGAACGTGCCTGAGGACTGGAAACCATCCAGCACAGTATTTCTGAAAGGTGGTTACCCTGGGAAATGCAGACCTGCTCAGGGACCAAGAAAAAGCTTTAAAATGACCTCAGATGCTAATTATTTAAATCAAAAGAAAACTTAAAAATAGAAGGGACTAGGGACACCAGGGTGGATCAGTCAGTTGAGTGTCTGACTTCAGCTCAGGTCACGATCTCACAGTTTGTGAGTCTGAGCCCCATATTGGGCTCACTGCTGTCGGTACACAGACTGCTTCAGATTCTCTGTCCCCGCTCTCTGTGCCCCTCCCCTGCTTGCTCTCTCTCTCTCACAAATGAAAATAAACATTAAAAAAATAGAAGTAACTGAGGGGTGAAAGCATGAAAAGAAAGAAAAAAACATATCCCACAGTCTTTACTAACGTATCTTTGATAAAAACAAATTTTCTGAAATTAATGATTCCCTAAAATAGTATTAACAACCCGGGTAGTTTATAGTAAAACTACTGACTCCGTAGGACATTAAAAAATTATCTATAATGATAATTTTGGACACACTTTGTTGTGTACCTACTATTTGTGGGTCCCTATAGATGGTTCACTTGTGATCTTCACAACAACACACAAGCCCTACAGTTAGTACTAGCCACGGTCCACACAGGAAGGAAGCCTCTGAGAGCCACAAAGAGAATGCCCGAGGGTGCGGAGTCACAAAGGGAAGCATGGTAATTCAAGCTCAGATCCTTCTGACACAAAAACCCCTGCTATCCTTTACTGGCCGTGGATGTCCCTACCACAGGGTTCATTTAACACGTCCCCCCTCCTTAGGAACCTAGGAAAGCTACAAGGTGGATGGAGATTCCTGGAGGAGCAGACCCAGAGCATCAATGGAAGAGCATCACCTTCTCCTAAAGGACCAAATCAGTGGTGCTGAAAAATTTTTAAATGGGTGCTATTACGACAATATGATACTCTGAAAGCATGACCATCTGCACCTTGGATGGGACCAGAATACAAAGTTCTCAATAAACTAAAAAAGCAGGCAAAAGCAAATTAATGAATTCCAAAAAAAACCCCAAAAAAACAAAAAAACCACCCAAGCCCATCTGTGGTGTTTTCATCTACTCTGCACAATCAACAAGATTGAGTAGAGGACAGGAGGATAGGCAAAGCACTTCAAATTTTTGTGATACCACCATATCATACAGGGCACTACTTTCAAGGTACTTAAAGAGTTCACACAATTGTTTTTAACAGGCTTAACCTGCTACTAGGAAGGCGGGTATCACATTGAGTGTAGATTAGCGATAAGACAATTCAGACCAAAGGAAGTTCTGAGCACAATAAAGAAATCACAGCAGAAGCAAGATCATAACCCAAGCTCCTGGAATGGAAGTGGTTTCACTGGATAAAGCTGCTACCTGTGTCAACTGTGAATCCTGGTAGTTCCAACTAGTGTGCTGGGAAGTTACTGGTGGGCTGCGATGTTCATCCCCCCACTCCCAGGGGCTACCAGGCAGGGCCAGGCACAGCCAGAGCTCCAGGCCATTTACTTCCAGCCGCAAGACGTCTGGATTGTTTACCTAGAGTGCCGTACAAATATTATTACTTCCTAAGCATTCTATGACGTGAAAAAGATTCAGAAGTATTAGTAAATGAATCCATCACTTCACCAACTTCTTGATCAAGAAATGCTAACCGCTTAGAAAATCCATGATGTACCTGCAGTAGCGTGAATAACCATCCCTCTCTCAACCCTCTTCCCTCCCCATAGGGCCATTATTTTTCTAACAGCTGTGGGCCAGCGTCATCCTAGGCTGAGGATGACACAGTTTCTGAAGCACTGTATACAAGGCTGTATAAACCTAGTTCAGAGGCCACAGCTAAAGACACCTCTACTCCCTCAGGACAGGATCATTCCATGCCAAGGAGGAGCCCAGGACAATTCAGTTCTCCACACAGGCCACCCACAAAATGTACTGGGTGCCTCTAGATGTCAGGGAGCCACGACAAAATAAAGGACTGAGGCATCAGTGCCAACCTAACAGTCACAAAGATGCTACAAGGGAGAGGCCTGGGCAGGGAACAGAGAAAAAGGAAGGTCCCCTCTTACCTCTACATTTTCCACCATATCTATGGACACACGGTTAGGGGCACAGTCATAAGGATGGACACAGAAAGGGCTGTTTATAAAAAGCAACTGGGGTGCAGTGAAGACGTGGTAACCCACAGGAAGATGGGCTTGTGTGGCAGCTACAGAAGCTCCTGTCTTCAAACCCAGCAGCCTCGGTAGAGCTCTGTCATGTCTGCAACCTCAAACACAGAGACACCCCTGCTTCTGCTTAATGTCTGCTTTTGACTTCTATCAAAAGGCCAACTACTAGTAATGTGAGTAAGTTCAAACCACAGGCAAGCCAACAACAAAGTGCATGTCAGATGATAGAGTTCCGAGATGTCGTCAGGCCTTACACTTAGTTTTTTGGACACCTTTCCCCAACACTAGAAGAGCTCTGGCTTCTTGACAATCACTCTGCTCCACTCCCCCATATCTATTCCATCCCAGTATCTTTCATGTGACCTGGTGGGCCCCAAAGGGCACCTAGAACCCTAATTGCACATGTGTGCATGTGTGCACGTGCATGCACACACATGGTACCATTACCACTATAAAATACAGGCCACCGCCTCCTCATTCTCCTAGCCCCAACCTCTGCCTCACAGGTTCCCATCTCATAGTTCTCCAACCCCAATGCAGCACTGCCCTGTGGAACCCAATTCTGGTCTCAAGGACCTCCTGGCCATTCTCTCACTACTGCTGAGCCCTGTCAGCACCGGTATCCACCCTCTGCTCTGAGCAAGGGCACCCCTACCTCTGCTCAGCCCCAGAGGCCTGGGCCTCCTCCTTGCTGCTTTCCCAGCCAGGCACAACTCTGCCTAGATATATTCTTAATCCTGAAGATTAAACACAGAATGGTGACTGTCTTAAAACTATCCCTGAATCTGACCAAGTAAGAAAGCAAAGGTCAGTACGTAGGACAAAAGCAAAGAGCCAAAGTATTCCAAACTACAGAGAAACAGTAATAGAGAAGTGGACCTGAATTTATTATTTCAGATTATTTCAACTCATTGAGGGTGGACACACTTGTACCAGCCAAGGTTGGAAGGTCAGATTTTCTGAGGTGGCATCTATGTTGTCTCTCTAAATGGCCAATGCAGCGCCGACAGTTGGCTAACGTCCTTAGTAGTGTGGCACTGCAGTCATCACATCCATGAAGCTGGCTGTCGATCCTACAGCCCCTGCCTTAGGTGACTCCAAACACATATCTGCTTTCTTGTGTCTGTTCCCTCAATCACAAGAGACAAAACTCACTCTTGCACAATCTCAGACCTGAGAACACTATGAGGTTCTGATAAGATCCATGAAGCATTATAAACTCCTTACACACACACACACACACACACGATAAACTCAAGAGATACTATTACTAAATGTGTGCTTATTCTCAAATTATGGGCAATATGACTTTAAATCGCCACCTTCTGAGCAACAGATACATGAATGTCTACCTAACTAAGGCAGGGTCATCTCTTCAGGTTCAAGCTCACATTTATCAGGAAGCTCTGCTAAAAATATCTATATGCTTTTTAAACTTCAGAATGCAGCAACATTAAGGCCACTGCTATATTCTCCAACATATGGTAAAACTTTATGTTAGTATTTTGTGTTATAGACCTAAAATGTCTATCTCCCTGATTTAAAAAAAAAAAAAAAAAAAAAAAAACAACTCAGAAATGATAGAAGCTTTCATGTACCATTTTGCTACTACCATTCTGCAAACTGTCTGGAGTTTCAGAGGTGGCATATAAAAACTTCTGTACTGTATTTTAAATAAAGCATGGTAATGACAGGTCTAAATTTACCATGGTACAGAATCATAGGAGAATCACTTTGTCTTTTTATTGTTAAAAGAGATAAACTATAAATCCTTTTTAAATCACCAGCCAAAGCCCAAAATCTGTAGGAGTGAGAGGAAAGGTAATTATGAAAACTTGTTTTGTAAAGTTTTTTTGTGGGAAAAGTATCTGATGCAGTCACCTTGACATATGAAGATATTATTTGAAAGCAATCTAAAGAGCTCATGGATCTGTAAATGAATAAATGTTCCCAAGATAAATTACAAAGAAAAACATTCTGAATGTGAGTTATCTTTGTCATGCATTTGGTTTAAAGTCTGTTCGGGTTTTTCAGACAATTCTTTGGAACTTCATTATCTACTACTGTTTCTTTAACAGCTTTCATCGTTATTACTGCAGTTGTTCACCTTCAGGTCAGTCCACTCAAGCAACTTTTTACTGAGGACCTTACCCTGTAGCAGTCCAGAGACTGGGGACATAAAAAATAAAAGATACAGCCACTTCACTGAAGAGATTACAGGCTACTGAGGTAGAAAGACACATGAACACGGAATCTTGCATAGCTTCAAACTCCAGGGAATATACTGTTCAAGATAACAGAGAGAGTTCTTCTTCCCTTTTTGTCTACAAACACAACATTCCCAGTAGTAAGAAGAAAGCATGTTCCCCAGTTGGCTGAACTTCCCTAGGTTCCTGGGGTGTAGGAGGGGAGTGGAAGGAGGGAGGCAGAAGGAGAGAGAGAGACCACATATAACATGTTCTTTTATGGGAAACAACCAATAAGACAATGGCTTATTGTTTTAATGCACACAATCTATTGACCACAAACTCAATCCACTCAAAGACAACACAACTTCTTCAACATTTCTGACACCTGTCATCCTGAGTACATTTAAGTCATTCCCTCTTTTCCTGGTGGCTACCTAAATGCTATGATCTCTCTCCTCAAATCAGATAATGGCTATTCAACAACCAAAATGAAGAGGAATACTAACCATACCCTTACTTACTGTCTAGAAAATTATGGATTCTAGGCTTGCAGCATTGGTTTGCCCAGAGCAAGCAAAGGTAAGAAACAAAAGGAAATAAAGGGATAATCGTGGTCACATGGCTCCCCCTCCAAAAATGTATAAATGTTTAATTTTCAGAGGCTTTCATAGCCAAACACCTTAGGAAACTGTATGTTAGATCACAGAAAGCACTGAAACATCCCCTTCAGAAAACATAGAACAATAAAATAAAAACAACAATAATAATAAGGAAATGAAACACTGTCATCTCCTGAAAGTTATAAAGAGTTAATCCAGGAGTAAATCATAATTTATTTTCTCATTTTCTAGCAGCCATATTTTTTGACACTACTAAACAATTTCCAGTTGGCATAATTAACCATAATAGAAAGTCAATTACCTTTATTTTTTAAGTTTACTTATTTATTTTGAGAGAGAGACAGAGCACAAGAGTGGGGGAGGAGCAGAGAGAGGCAGAGAGAGAGAATCCCAAGCAGGCTCTGCACTGCCAGCACAAAGCCCAATGTGGGGCTCAAACCCATGAACTGTGAGATCATGGCCTGAGCTGAAGTCAAGACCTGGACACTTACCCCACTGAGCCACACAAGTGCCCCAAAAGTCAGCTACCTTTAAAACCTAGGTCTCCCACAGCACCTTGGGGGGAAAATAGTACATCTGAAAACCAGAAACTGAGCAAGTTGAGTTCTGTATCATACGTAACTGCAGAGAAGTACTTTCTAACAGGGTGCAACACTTGCAATATTCTGAAGGAAGACACAAGAATAAAATTCAAATGTCCAAAATGCGTTAAGTAGAGTTTACTAGTACCCATATTTTATGATACATCTTTATCTGAAGCTATGTGATCTAAGTATTGTATTCAAAAGGAGACAGAAAAGGAAAAAAGAAAAAATTGCCTCTGCACTTGTGAACTTCATTTACCTACCCTGCATGCTGTTCCCTTACAGCACCCTTGTAGCATTCTACTTTCTAAATGTGTCTGAATTATGTCCCCAGTGGGCTGTTAGACACTGCAAGAGACATAGGCCATACTTCTTTCTACCAAGATCCTAATACAATGCTCAAAACAATCAGTGCCTATTAAATAAAATGCCACTGTTAATTTCAAAAGTAAAAATATAGTATATACTGGCCAATAACACAAATAGTGTAGAAGGTTCTTTTGATTTGCATATTATATTGAGCATTAAAAAATAAATATGTGCCCGTGTCATGTAGAGTGACTTAAGCCATACTTATTTTGATGATGCAGAATAAACTTCAAGGGCAGGAAATATTCATCCAACACAGACTTTCTGAAGAGTTTTAGCATTGCCTAAAGAGCACAGAACCATTCTAAAGATCACAAGGTTAGTGGTATTACTAAAGTCACTTGTCATAAAAATATTCCAACTGATGACAAGTCCATTTCAAGTCTGAAAACTCCAGAAAAAAGCTCAGAAATATTCATCTTACATCGAACTTTTTTTGGTCCCATTGCAACAAGTACCCTAGACACAAGTAAGAGTAATGTGAGTTTCATCCAGGATCATCAAATGATGGTACAAAAAACCTGAAAAACAGATCCAGATATACTAGAACCCAACTTAATTAGGTTACCTTGCTTTTCACACAACCATGAACAGGAAGGTGATTTAAAACAGAAGACTCTAGATGATAATAATGAAAACAAAGACCATAAGAGGAAAGAAAACCATAACTGAAAAATCATTAAATGAGATCACGAGGTTTCAGTAGCCCCCAAAAAAAGAAGAACCAAGTTTATTTCCACATACAATACAGCCCTTTTAATATAATGTTATAAACTGTGTAGTATTTGATTTTATTTCTAATAATTTTTTTAATCTGGAGATATGATTAGCCAATATTATATCTTAAGGTCCTTAACAATTACCTTGTTATATCATATTATTTTTAATTTCTCAAAGAAAGAAAGCCTTCCAAAAATTCTTAAACTCAATGTAAATGAAGAGACCAAATAGAACTCAAGCATTAATTTTTTCTACATTAAAAAAGAAACTTCCATGCAGTTCTTTGAAATATGAAGTTATTTGGAAGACCATGAAGTCAATCATAAAGGTGAAGGTAAAGTAACAAATTTTGCATCATTTTCCTACTTCCAGAGCTGACTTTACCACTGTAGAAAGATGAAAATTGAGTTTATTCACCAAATGATCTGATTCCAATGTTTTAAAGTGCATTTTAGTCTGTGTGTATGTCTGTGTATGTGTGTGTGTGTGTGTGTGTGTGTGTACACAAAAGAAGAAAGCTAAATATCCACCAAATGATGGGGAATCATATTCAGTTTTATTTTTATTTTATTTTTTCATATTCAGTTTTAAAGTCAATAGTGAGGGGTGCCTGGGTGGCTCAGTAGGTTAAACGTCCACTTTGGCTCAGGTCATGATCTCACAGTTCATGGGTTCAAGCCCCACTTCAGGCTCTGTGCTGACAGCTAGCTCAGAGCCTGGAGCCTGTTTCAGATTCTGTATCTATCTCCCTCTCTCTCTGACCCTCCCTTGCTCATGCTGTCTCTGTCTCTCTCTCTCTCTCAGAAATAAATAAAACATTAAAAAAAAATTTTTAATAAAAATAAAATCATTAGTGATTTGTACCTATAGGCACACTTTTTTAAATGTTTATTTATTTTTGAGGGAAAGAAAGAGAGAGAAAGAGAGAACACAAGCAGGGGAGGGGCAGAGAGAGAATGGAACAGAGGATCCAAAGCAGGCTCAGGTTCTGAGCTATCAGCACAAAGTCAAATGAGGGGCTGAAACTCACAAACTGTGAGATCATGACCTGAGCAAAGTCAAATGCTTAAACAACTGAGCCACCCAGGCGCCGCAGGCATATTTTCCTTTAAGAATATTGGAAGCACGGGGCGCCTGGGTGGCTTAGTCGGTTAAGCATCCGACTTTCGCTTAGGTCATGATCTCGCGGTTCATGGGTTCGAGCCCCGCGTCGGGCTCTGTGCTGACTGCCAGCTCAGAGCCTGGAGCCTGTTTCAGTCTGTGACTCCCTCTCTCTCTGACCCTCCCCTGCTCACGCCCTCTCTCTCCTAGAAATAAATAAAACATTAAAAAAAAAAAAAAAGGAATATTGGAAGCACATCCTATACATTTATCTTCAAACATGGTTATACATATTTTTAATTTTTGTATTTCTGAATTAATAAGCTTAGAAATATTCTACTTTGAATACCCATGTGTCTGGACATATTAAATGAAAAATCTCCATGAGACTTCAGATTAGTGTCAGTAACATAAACTGTCGATTCCTATTTACTCAAGAAATGATTATAGCATTTGGAATACAACCAACACCTTGTTTCTTTTCTGTCCTTTCAGCCTGCACTATCTTATCTAGCTTATCAGCAGGCATCACTTCAAAAGTAGTAATAAACTAACAATTATTAAGTCCTTACCGTGGGAAAGACACTGCTGTCAATATACACTACAGCATTTGATTCTCCACAATTAACCTATGAAATTAGTAATTTTATTATGCTTTTTTAAAAATTCTTTTTTAATTAGACAGAGGGAGAAAGAGAGAGTGAGAGAATCTTAAGCAGGCTCCACTATGAGCGCAGAGCCCAACATAAGGCTCGATCCCCTGACCCTGGTAACACAATCCTTGGACTATGACCTGAGCTGAAATCAAGAGTCAGATGCTCAACCAACTGAGCCACCCAGGTACCCTGCTGGTTATGTTTACTTTATAGATGAGGAACACCAGGATGTCAAGTGACTTTCCCAAGACCACAGTCATAAATGGCAAAGCAACATGACCAGCCAGTCCAATGCCAGAGTCTGAATGCTTAACCACCGCATGATTTGCCTCCAGTGGGCAACCACAGAAAGAGGAATTGAAACCCAAACCCATCACTAGAGTAAGAAACGTTCCCCTCCCCTGCTTTTTTTTTTTTTAAGTATCCACAATGAATGTACATTTCATGGGAAAACTGCTAGTTTTCCAACTACTAGTCATAATGAGATTTATGGACTACGCATAGATTTCAACCCATATATTCAATCTCAGGTCCTCAGATAACTGAGTTACTGGCTTGCTCTTTCTTGCTTATCATCTCATACAGTTATGGTCAAATCTAATCCATATTTATCAAGTACAGTACTCAGCCCAAAACACTTTTTTTTAATTGTGATAGAAAACACATAACATAAAATTTACCACCTTAATCATTTTTTTAACTTTTTTAAATGTTTGTTATTTTTTGGGGCGCCTGAGTGGCCCAGCCGGTTAAGTGTCTGACTTCAGCTCAGGTCATAATCTCACGGTTTGTGGGTTTGAGCCCCGCATCAGGCTCTGGGCTGACTGCCAGCTCGGAGCCTGGAGCCTGTTTTGGATTCTGTCTCCCTCTCTGACCCTCCCCTGCTCATGCTGTCTCTCTCTCTCAGAAATAAATAAAACAATAAAAAATTTTTAAGTAAATAAATAAATAAATGTTTATTTTTGAAAGAGAGAGAGACATAGCACGAGTCAGGGAAGGGCAGAGAGAGACAGAGACACAGAATCTGAAGTAGGCTCCAGGCTCTGAGCTGTCAGCACAGAGCCTGATGTGGGGCTCAAACTAATGATCATGACCTGAGCCGAAGTTCAACACCCAACCGACTGAGCCACCCCTGTGGCACATTGTTGTGCAACAGATCTCTAAAACTTTTAGCTGTTGCCTTAGTTTCTTCAGGCTGCTTTAATAGAACACCACAGGTGAGGAGCTTATAGAAACAGAAATGCACTACTGAGGGTCTGAAGGGTGGAAATCTGAGATCAGGGTGCCAGAATGGCCTGGTGAGGGCCCTCTTCCAGGTCACAGACTTCTCACTGTATATTCACATGGCAGAAGGGGTGAGGGAGCTCTGTGGGATCTCTTATAAGGAACAAATCCCATTCACCTAAATCATTTCCCAAAGGCCCCACCAACTAATATCATTACCCTTGAGGGTTAAGATTTCAACATATGAATTCTGGGGGACACAAACATCCAGACCATAGCTGCCCTTAGTACTACTGAACTCCATTTTGTTGTATCATTTTATTCCTTTATCAATGACTTGTCTTTAAAAAGATGAGCAAAATCTTGAAAACTGTAGAAGACTGTTTTAGATAAGCATCTATAAGATGCTGGCATTATAAGCTAGTGATTCTTAACTTTTTAGGGTGCCATGGGTCTTTTGAGAATCTGATGAACGTGTGGACTCTAACCTCAGAATAAAATAGGTATATGATTATATAACTAAAATATTGCTATAATTTCTTGAGGTTATTGAACCCCTGTCCAAAACCAAGCACGAAGCCACATACAAAACTAATTTTTTGGTCTTATTCTATACTAGTGTTTACCAATTCTGTTTCACTGCAGTATTCCTTTAGGTATCAAGTTTCCCTTTATGAATTGTAATCAAGGTCTTATTTGAAAAACTTCACATAAATGTTACAGTACTTACAAAAAATAAATTAATCTACAAATATTCAGGAAAACAGCTACATTACTTATACAAGGAACCACATAGAGGCAAAGAATTTCTATGAGTTCTATCACATAGTCAACAAGCAGTTTCCCACAGAAATGCTATTTAAGCACCTTATGCCTGAAAGTAAGTTAAATTATAAATGCCTTTTCCTTATGGGCACACATTCTTCAGATCTGATAGTAAGAAAGCCCCATGACTGATTCCAGATAAGATGGACTTGATTGCTGCCCTTCTAAATTTAATGTACTGTAGTTAAATAACCACGTTCACTGGCTGTGATTGCACCATTGCACTTTCTGATGTTTCTGATAACATAAAAACATTAGATTTTTAGAGGTGATATCCTGGAGCTGACAGGCCCTCATTTCCTTTGCATCCAGATTTTGGGAAACTAGATGACTGGAAATTATATTTTGTTATTTGAAGGGGACTAAATAAACAGTCTTAAAAGACACTAGTCCATATTAGATAATAAATGTCTTGTGTATGTCATAGCTTTTGTAACATCATGAATACTTTGGATTCACTCCTCCAAAAACATATATACACACACATTCCGTAAACAATATCTGGGGGCTCATGGGGCCCCCCTAAAGCCCGGCCATGGACTCCAGATCTCAAGATTAAGAACCTATCCCTGCATTCAGTGGACGAACGTGTGAACCGACACTTCTGATTTCCAGGATTTCATCTTCTTGAAACAACGTGAAAAATCTAACTTTCTGCCTTTAAAGGTGTTTATTATACACAAGGAAACTCTGTATTCATCAAAAATAGTCACCACAGCATTCTCTTTGCTATCTGGTGTTTCTCAAGGCATAAAGGGATTAACTGCTCTCAAAGGAAGGTCCTGGCTCTTTTCTATTTCAAAGGCTGAGAACCTGAGGGATGGACAGCCTTCTGCATCAGCCATGGTGACTTCATCCTGTGTCTCTCCAGAGAGCTAATCAGTAGACACCCTGACACTGGCAACAGAAACAAGCCAGGAATTGGTCTGGCTAATGTAGGTATCTGGTAGGCTGCAGTCACCACCAGAACCCATCCCATAAATTCTACCCACCGACTTCCCAAGGCTCTGTCACACCTTCCCTTGTGACCCCTCTTCTGAAACTCCTTTTGGATTTATTAACTCCAGTGTTCAAATATCCACTTTATATTTATTTTGTCTAAATAAGCCTCTCTCATATTCTTTCTTATTGTAATTTTTTAAATTTTTTTAATGTTTGTTTATTTTTGAGAGCGAGAGAAAGAGAGGGAGAGAGAGCGAGCATGAGCATGGGAGGGGCAGAGAGAGAGGAAGACACAGAATCTGAAGCAGGCTCCAGGCTCTGAGCTAGCTGTCAGCACAGAGCCTGACGCGGGGCTTGAACTCACAAATTGCTAGATCATGACCTAAGCCAAAGTTGGATGCTTAATCTACTGAGCCACCCAGGCGCCCCTCAAATTTTTAAATATAAATTTGGGGTCTATAAATGTCACATAGCTCAACTTTTTATAATATACAATTAGGCATATATACTGTCTACACTGATCATTCCTCAGACTCTAAGGTTAAGTTGAAGTTACAAAAACTATTGTTTGAAAGAGTCATTCCTTGGGGCGCCTGGGTGGCTTAGTCGGTTAAGCGTCCGACTTTCGCTTAGGTCATGATCTCGCGGTTCGTGGGTTCGAGCCCCGCGTCGGGCTCTGTGCTGACTGCCAGCTCAGAGCCTGGAGCCTGTTTCAGTCTGTGACTCCCTCTCTCTCTGACCCTCCCCTGCTCATGCTCTCTCTCTCTCTCCTAGAAATAAATAAAATATTTAAAAAAAAAAAAAGAGTCATTCCTTTAATTTATTAAAACCATTCTGAGGATACAACTATTTTGTCACTTTGATTTGCTCCCATACTTCTGCCAGGTTTCCCAAATTCTCAGTTTACCAGATAAGTAGAGATCATACTAATTGCAGAGAGTAAACGTACTTAATATTCCATTTTTTAAAAAATGTATTACAAATGATGAGCAGGCAGAAGTGTAAGACGAAAAGTGAAATCCATCAGGAGATAATGAGAAGAGAAACTTTTCAAGTATTCAACATCCTTCATAACTTTTCCCCTGACCCTGTGATTGGAAACCAGGACAGCATTTAAGAAGCTGGTCACCTTGGAAAGCACAGAAACCTCTAAAAATAAAAACCAACACTTCCAGACTCTGCCATAATGGTTTCCTGGTAAACAGAAAGACATGCTTGCTATTCTACCCCCACACGGGGGTTGTGACCATCAATTATTCAACATTTGGAGAGTGCTTTGGAGATAAGAAGCTAAGTGCTAAAAATCATCATCAATTTTCAGCAAACTGCACTTAAATCGAACTCACTAGGCTTACTGTTGGAAATTGAGTACAAGACGATGCTTCTTTTTCCATTTCATTTAGACCATTAGACCAAACAACCAACGCCCATATGGAACTTTCCTTTCCTTTCGGTCAACCCTTGAGTGTCCTTTGAGTAAAAAGCTAGTCCTTAATTTTCAGAGAAATGTAAATTCTAATAATGTGGTTTCGCAGAATTTACAGTGATGTGCTTATTAGGTATCCTTCCTCTTCTGCCTTTTATTTAAGTAATACGACAAACAGTGAATTTACTAATGATTTCAACTGTAAAACCATGAGAGTAATTAAAATCTGGTGTAATGTACTTCCACTGTATTAGTTATGGTTTAAGGAAGCATATTTATTTAGGTATCCATGGCTGTATTACACTATATATATAAATAAATTCAGATAAACAATCTAAGCATTGATTAACCTTGTTGAATGCTCTAAATGAAATTAATAAGCTATTCTATTTAAACATAGAATTATTTTGGGGTGCCTGGGTGGCTCAGTCTGTTAAAGCATATGACTTCTTGATTTCAGCTCAGGTCATGATCTCAGAATATGTGGCTTTGCACTGACAGCGTGGAACCTGCTTGGGATTCTCTCTCTCTCCCTCTCTCTCTCTCTCTCTCTCTTTCTCTCTCTGCCCCTCCCCTGTCTGCTTTCTACCTGTCTTTCAAAAATAAATAAATAAACATTAAAAAATTTATTTAAAACAATTATTTTGGTTAAATGAATCCATATTATCCATATTATCCGTGATATGTTCAGTTTGTAGTTTTTCACTTTAAAACTCAAAACGGTGACCCAAGATTGAGATTGTTTTCACCAGACTATAACTAAAACCCACAAAAAAAAGTACCTGCATCCATACAAAAAAAAAAAAAAAGAGGGAGGCACTAAGTGGTTTTTAAACAGACAGTCATGAGCAGGCCACACTCTGCAAAGCCACCACATAGTAACTGTAGTTATTTTGGGATTAAATATACAAAAGTACAACTCATTCACACCTATGTCCATTTTGGAGATAATAAATAATTTTGTCCCAAATATTATTTTTCTTACTTCACATCTCCAATACGGTGAAAGATCATATATACAAAATCATAATTTCACGTTTTTGAGAATTAAAAGCTGTGCTGACATAATCTTCTTGGATATGGGACTTGTTTCCCATTAGATCAAGCTCATCAACATTTCTCTAAAAAGGGGGTTATGTATTTTAATCTCAAAATGCACAATTTTAAAAGTCATCATTGCTTTTAGAAAGGGTTTGTTTACAAGATGAGTTTTTACCACTTTAAACACTAATACCTTTTACACATCTATTAGCTAACCTTCAATCTTTTATCCACATTTGCCTTCCAAACATCCCACCCCCAAAAAAATGTGGAAGTGAAATCTTAAATGCGCTCCACATTCCTAATCTCAATAGGGGGTAACAAAACACTGGGTGCTTCAGCGAGATGATCTCCATCAGGCTCCTGCCTCACAGAAACAAAAGTAACTATGGAATTCTGCAAGGAACCCACAACAGACTGCTCAACTCCAGATTAATGCCAAAACAGCTAAGAAAATTTCTCACCGACTCGTTGATATTTACCAAATATTTTATATAATCTTCATCTTCCATAGATCATTATATACTATATATGTAGAAAAATTGTTTCTCATCCTTTAAAAGAAGATAAATTGTTTTCATTCTTTAGAAGAAAAGAATATCCACAAGCAACTTAAAACTAAAGAGGAAAATGGATCCAAAGAAGGTCTTTTTAAAAAAAATTCTTTCAAAGGAGGAGTCATAGCCTTTCTTCCTCTGCTCTACTGGCTTTATTTCGGGTGTGCCAATAATGGGCTACTGGTACAAACAGAAGAAACAGGCGCATTTTATGCTTCAAGAAGTATTTTCGGGCATACATCTTATCTCTGCCTTAATGTTAACAAGACCATTAGATAGTTCCTTAAAAATAAACAATATGATACAGTTGCCACATGGGGGGGGCGCGAGGGGGGAGTCATTTCAAATGAAATGTTTTCCATCCACATGAATATGAAGGAGATAGAAACTCTCCAAAGGAATTAGACATGTCCCCAAGTGAATAAGAAATGAATTGGCAGGGACTGAGCCTCCATGAGAACATTACTTTGAATCTAAACCAAATTTCTAAAACACTCCAGGTGATCTGTGCTATATTTATAGAATTTAAATGCTGAAATAGCAAAAAGAATGATTCTGAAGTGTTTAAGAAATGAAGCAATTTAATTAAGCGGCAATGTTGTATTGATTGATTGTATGTTGCAATGTTTAGCTCTAGTACCAGAGGGACAGGAAAGATAAAGACCAAGACTTCCAGGACCTTCTCAGGTGGATGCCATCACTGGGTCATGAAACGCTCTTCATGAACCATTCTCCAGGTCAACTCGGCAGAGGGTTCCTTCCCCGTAAACTTAGAACATCCTGATAGAAGTCACTTCAAGGGAGGCTAAGAACATCATAGGTACCTGCCGCAAAATGTCACTCACTATCTTCCCAAATCCTTCAAAGTCCAACAGCAGTGATTATTCCTTTTGCATCTTCTGGAAAAAACTAAAAGTGCAAATGCTACTAAGTATATAGTACCTTGAATGATTTCTTACTAAGATACTGTCACATGTTTTCTCTTGCAAAGAAAATTAGGTAAAATTTAATAATGGGAGCGTCAGCCTGCCTGCAAACTCATAGCGAATTAAAAGAACCATATTACAGGGTAAGCGTAGAGCTGATGAAGTTAGGCATGAACATAATAACTAACAGCTGAATCACACTACCTGCTACGGAAGCTTCTGAGTATTTCGCATATGCTAACTTACTTAAACCCCAGGAAGAAAATGAGGGAAGGTCTGCTGAAAAGCTGGAAGCCTGGGGAGGGATCAAGGCATGAGGCACGGGGTCCGTGGGGGCCGGGCGCACGGCCCGCATCTCTTCAGGGTTGAGGTGCTCCCGGGGTCGGGCCGGAATCGGTGCTCGCGACGGGCGGCTCAGTCTTGCTCCGGAAATGGTCTTAGAAGGAGCGAGCCGCCTGACCCATGGCCACGCCCCTGTCGCAGGACCGCCCACATCTCCTGCCCGGGCCGCGTGGGCTCCCTGGGCTCGGGGTGGACGACCTCCGAAGGACCCCCGGGGCTCTAGAGCCTGGCGGGACCGGCCGCCGGACGCCTCCGGAATGGCGCCTGCCGTGGAATGGCACCTGCACACGTCCCTCTGCCCGGGTCGGCTCCCTCCGTGCCCTGCCGGGGCTCTCCCCTCCGCACAAGCCCCAGGACACTCGCTGCGCGGCCAGAAAGTGCTCCCCGGAGAACCGAAGCTAAGACGGAGCGCCCACGGGGCTCCGGCCCAGGCACTGCGGCTCCGAAGGCCACGCTCCCAGCCAGCACGGCGGAATCCTGACGGTCAGTGCGGCCTCAGAAATCAACTTTGATGAAGGGGCGCCTGGGTGGCTCCGTCGGTTGAGCGTCCGACTTCGGCTCAGCGCGTGATCTCACGTTTCGTGGGTTCGAGCCCCGCGTCGGGTTCTCTGCTGACTGCCAGCTCAGAGCCTGGAGCCTGCTTTAGATTCTTAGTCTCCCTCTCCCTCTGACCCTCCCCTGCTCACGCTGTCTCTCTCTCTCTATCTCTCCCTCTCTCTCTCCCTCTCTCTCTCTCTCAGAAATAGATAAAACATTAAAAAAAAAATCAACTCTGAGGGTTGTTTCCACAAGCCTCAATGAGGCTGCCACTCGGTGCGGAGGCCTCAGGAGGCATGGCTGCCTGCCGCCTCTCAGCGCCTTCGCTGCGCCCCCCAGTCTCTGCTGGGGTCTTCTCAGCCGTGCCCATCACCTGCCCTTTCCTGTCCACGGACTCGGGCTTTTCACTGATGGCCAAAGACTACTTCAGAATCCCTCTTTCCCGCCCAGGACATTCTCTCCCATTCTGCACATGCTCTGAACGTTCACGACGCTGATGCACACGAGCACCGCCTCAGGCCCCATCAACCCAGGGCCACGCTCGCCGCCCCCCACCCCCACCCCCCTGGCCCCGCACTCAGAAGCAGCCCTCTCCTACCTCACCCCTGGCACTACCTCAGCTTTGTCTTACAGCCTGCCTCCCACTATGGCCAAGGTCTCCTCCCTGGGGCACGGCAAGGGAGCGGAGGCCTAATTCCTTCCACTCTACCTCTCCCCCACCTCTGGGCCCAGCCTCTGCATTTCTTTATGAAAACAGAGCCCCTGGGGATCATTGCCCACCGTGTAAGAAAAAAACCAGACCTTAAAGCCCTGTGCAGGCACAGCTAAGACACCCTCTTTACAACATAAAGAGAAGCAAAAACAGTGTATGAAGCACAAGAGTATGGGAAGTCCTGGCATAGGAGCAAAAGCTTCACACATCTCCAGCCCCACAGCGTTGCTGAACTGCATAATGACAACCATGAGAGACGAGCAAAAGGGGAAAGTCTATTCAATGTGTTGTTAAGAAAGGCGACAAGTGCAATTTTGGAATGATGTACATCAGAAACATATTTTAAGACGATTTTAGTTTCGATACTTAATTAGGTAAGCTTCAGTTATCAGAACATTCAATTAAAGTGAATATACTCTAATGACAGTTGATAAATAGACCACTCCTGCAATTTAAGCAGATTCATCATTTCCCAGAAACGGTCTCCTTAAGATGTTATTTCCTCTTCTTTGATTCCACGGACTCTACAACACATGGTCCCCACTGCCCATGCTTCAGGCATTAACCCCACCCCCTCGTAGCTCCCAAGTCATCAGACTTCTGTAGACCCCATATCTGGACACCCACCTTAGAAACGAATCCCTCACTATCTCTACAGAACTGAGATGTGCTTCCACCAGTTCCTGACTCGAACAGCAAATTGCTGGAAGTCTGGGCCACATGCTCTAGCCTGTTGTATTTTGAGGTGTTTTTTTTTTTCCTGCTACTCTGGTTTTAATATAAATACACTGTGTTATTCAAGCCCATATACTAGAGTCCTTCCATATGAGAAGCCAAAAGCTGTGGCATTGGACTTTCCAAACTAATTTGTAAGTATAGTGTTACAGCTAAGAAAGTTATCTAAGTGATTTTTAAACCTGCACAAAATAAATTTCATTTAATTGGAAAAGCAAACTATTTCAGATCAGTGGAATTACCCCAAATGAATCCAGAACCAAAGGCATTGGTTTCAATGCAAAAATAACATCCAATTCCATCTTATCGGCAGCAAGGTGTGGTCTTGATTCAGGGAAATTTTATAAGGAGGTCTAAATGGTCTGACCATGTTTAACCTCATGTGTAACAATGCACTTATGCTAGTACCTTCTCGACAAGGTGCAGAGCTGAGATAAGACCTGCTGAGGCGGGTCAACTTTATAGGAAACATCACGTGAGGCCAAACCCACAGTCCTCTAGGCCAATATTCAGTGACATTAAAGAACAAGAAATTATTTTACACAATGATATGTGACATGAGCAAAATGCTGTGAGAGAGTCCTGGGTAAAGAGAGACTACCAACCAAGAGGGTCTATTTACCAAAAATATCCATGCTCTCTTTTAAATTGCATGAATACGTAATCTACCCAAAGATTTGTCGTGGACCGCATCCTCTTAAAGAAGCCATTTTCTCCTCTTGGAGTGAAAAAGTGTTCACATTAAATACTTGCTACATAAATAAGACTTATTTATGCTAAACCTATTTCTTGAAGTTGTAAATGGTCCTCCTAGTTCTGGTGTTCTTGCATTTGGGGTAAAGTGTTCATGACATTAGGTGAGGTCTCCTTTCAGATTTCACTGCGTAAGATTATAAGCATTCAAACAGATTTCTGGCTAATCTCTGAAAGACACTCCTCTTATGCTTCTGATAGGTAGCACATTTCTCGAGACCTTCCCCAGTTATGTCTGCCTCAAGGTGCAGGACGTAACCTCTGAGGGAGTGTTCTAGCTAAGACTGCATAAAGTTCAGACACAAGAATAACCAGAGACATACATGCATTAAAAGATCCCTCTTAAGAGGTGATAACTGAACTCAAATAGGTGTTCAGACATAATATTTGTAAATATAAAGAATAGTGAAACATACTGAGATTTCACTGGAAATATTATATAATAAATAAAACATCTATCCTAAAATGTTTCAATATATTGTGCATTTGCATACATCGTAAGGCACATATTACAGGGCAAATAAACACCTAACATATAGATATAGAGAGAGAGTACAATGATATTCTCTCACCTTTCCATAAAATCCAGAATTATCGTGGTGCCCAAATACTAGTACCATAAAAGATTTCTATTTTCCCTCATTTATATTTATGTTATATCTTCCAGAGATTTTGTGAGAACATCTGGATTTAAAACTTGTAATCAAATACGATCAATATTTAAAAAATTATTTGAATGAGGCAACCACCAAATTCACAGAAGTGAATAAACGAATGACTCTTTACCCTTGCCTGCCATGGGAGCACCTTTGCAACTGAAACCCAGAGAACACCAGATGTGTCTAATTTGGAATTTTATACAATACCTAGTATATATTCTTCAGAGAAGGGGTAAAAATTGCAATTCCTTATAAATCTTTTTAAGTAAAGACCTTTTTAAAAAGCGTAAAAGCAGTATTCTTTGGGTGAACCTGGGGGAAGGCTACATAAAAACTGTACTGTATTTTTTGCAAGTTCCTGTGAGCCTACAATTATTTCAAAATTAAAAAAATAAGGACCAACAATTCACTTTTTATTTTCTTAAGTTTTTAAATTCCAGTTAGTCAACATAAGTGTCATATTAGTTTCAGGTGGACAATATAGTGATTCAGCACGTCCATAGGACACCTGGTGCTCTTCGCAAGCGCCCTCCTTAAGCCCCATCGCCTGTTTAGCCCATCCTCCCACCCTTCTCTCCTCTGCTAACCGTCAGCTCGTTCTCCACGGTTAAGACACTGTTTCTCGGGGCACCTGGGTGGCTCAGTTGGTTAAGCAGCCGACTTCAGCTCAGGTCATGACCTTATAACTCAATGTCTTGTGAGTTCAAGCCCTGTGTCAGGCTCTGTGCTGACAGCTCAGAGTCTAGAGCCTGCTTCAGATTTTGTGTCTCCCTCTGCCCCTCCCCTGCTCATGCTCTGTCTCTCTCTCTCTCTCTCTTTCTCTCTCAAAAATAAGCATTCAGAAAAAAAAAGGCTGTTTCTTCATTTGCCTCCCTTTTTCCCCCTAGGACCATTTTTTTAGTTTCTTAAACTTCACATATGAATAATATTATATGGTATTTGTCTTTCTCTGACTTATTTCACTTAGCATAATACTCTTTAGTTCCATCTATGTCATTGAAAACAGCTAGATTTCATTCTTTTTAATTGCTGAGTAATATTCCATTCTATTACCTTTATCCATTCATTAGCTGAAGGACATTTGGGCTATTTCCATAATTTGGCCATTGTAGATAATGCTGCTATAAACATCAGGCTGTATATTACTAACGTATATTACTTAGAATTAGTATTTTTGTATTCTTTGGGTAATACCTAGTAGTACAATTGCTGGATCATAGAATAGTTCTATTTTTAACTTTTTAAGCAACTCCACACTGTTTTCCAGAGTGGCTGTGCCAGTTTGTATTCCCACCATCATTGCAAGAGGGTTTCCCTTTCTCCACATCCTCATCAGTAACAACTCACTTTTAATCTCAAGAAAATATTAAATAAAACTGTGTCCAATCAGAAAACAGATGAAATATAGTCATATTTACAAAGAAAGATTAGGTAATTTTTCCAAGGAACTATATAACACATCACAAACTCTAAAAATAAAGTTTTACCTCCAAAACACTAAATTCCAAACTTCATGACAACAAATTTCACAAGAAATATTTGAAAGACAAGACAGCAGTAACCACAGCTATGTACTGGAGGAATATCTCTAGAAGAAATAGAGTTTAGATAAAGCTGGGTATGATGACTGGGCGTCTCTGATTGGTTTGTCCAGATTTTTTAAGTGACTAAGTATCATTCCATTAAGTAAGCATTTTCACTATAAAATATGCTTGCCGGGGCCTCAGGGTGGCTCAGTGGGTTAGGCGTCCAACTCCTGGTTTCAGCTCAGGTCGTGATCTCACGGTTCCTGAGTTGGAGCCCCACATTGGACTCTGTACTGACTGCCTGGAGCCTGCTTGGGATTCTCTCTCCCTCTCTTTCTGCCCCTACCCCGCTCATTCCTCTCTCTCTCTCTCTCTCTCTCTCTCTCTCTCTCTCTCAAAACAAACAAATAAAAACAATAATAATAATAATAAATATGCTAGCCGCTGCGAGGACCGCAAAAGATACTCTGACCCAGTTCCCAGAGTGAGGAAGCATACAGTGTAGGATCACTCACATGCACACAAGGAAACAAAGGGCAGTGCAGAGCAATAAGCAATAAAGTGATTGGTTAAAATGTAGATTTCACTGCCTAGAGTGTTGGCAGTAAAAACGTGTCAGGGCCTAAACCATATTTTCTTCTGATGCTTTTGGACGAGTGTTTTGTTTCATTTCTTAATGTATTTTTCAAGGGAAATTATCGGATCCCATTTATCTAAATCTTTTAAGACATTTCCTATCTGCTTTCTTTCTTTTCCCTGGCAGAGGAGCCCAACTTGTAAAAAGTGCAAACGTGTGAGTCCTGTGCTTCTGCTTAATGTGTTAACGCTCAGCAATTTTCTGAAGGCGATTGTAATCAGTACTTCAGCAATCTCCTACCATGAGGCCCTACTCTGCTAATATCAGGAGCGCTCATCACGCATTCCGAAAGACATAGTCTCTCGAGGTCAAAGGAATGAAGGAATTTCCAAAGCAGCTCTACTGCGAGGTCTTGCCGCAGCTGCAGTCCCACGCAGCACACGCAGGGAGGGTCTCAACAGTGCAGCCATCAACACTCAAGGTCCACTCAACCTCCAGTCTCACTGATGATCTCACTGAGTCCTCACTCCAAACAAACATGTTTCACCAAATAAGGCTTCCAAAACTTCATTCATGATCATTCGAGGGTAGAAGGTACAAAAACCTGGTTTGTACTAAAGGCATTATAAATATTCCCATCGGGCCATATAGATAACAGATTTCCGACTGAAGAGCATGAGAAATGGAAGAGCTAATCCTATGCCCATGGGATAGAAGTTTAGATATTACTGTCATAATCCTATTCCTTAAATAGTTGTTCTTCCCTAAATGCGGCCCTAGCACCGATGCCTCTTAAGTCTCCTGTGCCGAGAAGACACCAAAGGGAGGAGCCTTGCTTCCAGCATTTAACACAGACATGCCTGGATGCTTTTGTTTTATAAGGACCCAGCTTAACTTCTCACAGGAGTGAAATCACCCAGAACAGAAGATGTTTTCTGAAGTTCACTATTTTTAAAACAGTAGTTTCACAAGGCTCACCGTAATTACTCATTATATTTATTTCAATTTCCATAGCATTATGTCTGTAACAGAAAACAAAAGCTGTCTACTATACCAGATGATTACATTGTGCAGCAAATCACCCGAAAGCAACCAGATTTGGGTCAAGCACATATGAGGATGCTACCTGAAATGTAAACGTCCTCAAAAATGCAGATCGACTTAGGTTATTCTGAAAGAGTATGTTACGTACTCAGTACTCTGAGTGCCACAAGAGTTATACTTCAATGATAGGAGCCAACCAATCAAGACCACCGCCAGCTCTCAAAAGGAAAACAAAACAACAAAAACTCAACTACACTAAAAAAAAAGAAAAGAAAATCAGTCTTTGGGTTAAAAAATCTAATTAAATTTCCACATCAAAATCCAAATTCCTTCTGCTGCAGGCCTGACTTTGCAAAGGGATACCGACGATTTGAGGATCTTACAATCCTCAAAAACAAAAGTCACACAAAGTTTAATTCTATGTAATTTAGAAATAAATATTCGGCCTAACCGTCTTTTCAGATGAAGAAAATAGAAATCAAAGCCAAAGAGTACTTGGGAATCGGCCCTTTCAAAGAATTAAGAATTGTTGCTTTAACATAAATGTTTGTAAGGTCGAGGCTTATTATAATCAACATATGTAAGAAATGCCTTGTCCATATTAAGCTGGAAAGGCTCTCCACAAGCTCAGTTTTCAGCTATTTTTCATCCTTAAGCATTCAGATTTTCCATGAAATATGGTTTCCAAGGTATCAACACTGGAGATGCCATGACAATATTTTAAATCTGGAAAATGGTTGGCCAGCATTCTAATTATAGAAGCTAAAGATATTCAGTGTGTAAGCTTTGGGGGATCACCCATGGGGTGAAGAGCACCATAATCATCTTCAAGGGTTCTCCAGGTCCTGCGTGTGTTACTTGGGGACATAAAGTTGATATGAGTGATACAGTGAAACGGGTGATCTCAAACTGCTAGCTATTAGACTCAATTTTTCAAGTTGATATTTAATAAACCCTGCTCCCAATTCAGCTTCAGCAATAAAAAATAAAAGTCCTAGAGAAAAAATGTTTTCTGAGTTGGATCACTCAGAGGAACAGCTCAAGAAAGATACTACTTAAAAGTGTTGTTCATTCACTCAGCCAACAACTATTTATTAATATGTCAGGAACTGTTCTCAGTGCTGGCACAATTCAGCTCGAGAATAAGGAATGTTGTAGAACAGAACAACAACAACAATAATAACTAACATATGCATCGTCCTTTACAGTTCTGAGCTGGGGTTCATAATGATCACTTCACTTGTCCCTCATAACACCTCTGTGAGCTAGGTTTCACAATCATTTCAATAATGAAAAAAGAATTTTTTCAATTCCTGATATCAAATAAGAGAGCTGGGTCTCTAGTCCGTATCTTCCAAATGCATATCTCTATTGGTAACTGGGCAATGCTAAGTTGCAAAATGCTTTCCTTTTATGTTAAGACTGAAGATAAGTTCTGCATGTTCCTCAGCATTGTGTTAAAGTTGTGTTGTTTTTATTTTTTTAACATTTATTTATTTTTGAGAGACAGAGTCAATGTGTGAGCAGGGGAGGGGCAGAGAGGGAGACACAGAATCTGAAGCAGGCTGTAGGCTCCCAGCTGTCAGCACAGAGCCCGACATGGGGCTTGAACTCACGAACTGTGAGATCATGACCTGAGTCGAAGTCGGACACTTAACCGACTGAGCCACCCAGGTGCCCCTGCGTTGCGTTTTTTTGTTTGTTTGTTCGTTTTTTAAGGACAGGGTTTCACAGATCCAGACTATGACGTTTACAAGTTCAAAGTGTTTTTAATATTTTCACCCATTTATTTTACCTATTAGATGGAAATATTGGTGAATAGGTGTGTGCGTGGTTATCTGAGTTTCCTAAACCAAATAAAAGAAGTTTACTTCCCAGATATTAAAATCTCTCTTACTTGGGATAACATACTGGACAAAAACTCTATGAGCAAGAAACCTGAACAAGTCCTTCACAAAAGACTATAGCCAATAAACATACGAAAGGGAACAAGGAACAAAAGATACTTGGGAAATGGAAATTAAAACCACAACGTGATACAACTATACATCCACCTAAATGATTAAAATAAAAGAGATAACACCAGCGGTTTGTAACGATGTGGAGCAGCCAAGACACTTACAAGATGCCAGGAGGAGTGTAAATTGGTGCCACTTTTGAAGGAAGGCACTATTATTCCCACGCTTACCAAAAGACATATGTGAGAATGTTCATAGCAGCACTATGCATTATAGCCAAAAACAAGAAACAATCCAAATATCCATCAAGAGCAAAATGATAACTAAACTGTGGCATTCTTATAATGACAACGCAGAACAACGAGAATAAATTAACTGCTGCTACACACAAAACATGAATGAATCGCACAAACATAATGCTGACAAAAGAAGTCAGACACAAAGACACACAACATAGATTCTGGTAGAACGTTCAATAACAGATAAAAATAGCCTACAGTGTCAGAAGTCAAGAGAGAAGTTATCTTTGTGGGGTAATAATGGCTTGGGAGAAGGAAGGGGGGCGCTCCTGGCTGCTGACAGTGGTCTATATCTTGGTCTTGGTGTGTTCACTCAGGTAAACCACAACCTGTTTACTTACATCTCAATGACATGCATACTTTACACATTTTACATTTCCATAAAATCTTTACATAGATAGGTAGGTAGGTAGGTAGGTGCATAGATAGATAGACAGACAGACAGACAGACAGGGATCATATACCTAACTAGTCCTTAATTCTTACATTTGCTTTTAGTATTTGATCTGTCTCTTCCTTTACTCCCAAGCTGTCCCCTGGCACTTTTCAATGTTATCCATGTTAGTTGCCAATATCAGACCATTCCTATCTTCTAATTTCTAATTCAGTGTTTGCTATTGGATTAGATATGCTATGATTAGTCATGTTAGAACTGCACATGAATTCAGAGTAAACAGATTCTGAGAGATCTCCTATAAGTAAAGTGAATCCTCTTCAATCCATGTCTGTTTTTTAACCTGTTAATTTGCTTGCTCAGAGGTTTTTTTGCTGAAGAATATGCCTACTATAGGAGTTCCAAATAGATGAAGTTGTTATTGGACCCCACCAGTGAATACTAGTCTCCGAGCCAAAGCTAGAATTAACTAACACAGAAGTCCAAATCCCACAAGTATACCTATTTGCAAATATTATAATAGACATTACCAATCAATAAATATACTTCCAAAAAAAAGAGAAGAAATCAATGACTTCTTACACAAGACATTATGAACTTTTTTAGTTGTTTCACTCATAGAACATTCTATCAGTTTTAAAGACAATATATTCCAGGGCACTTGGGTGACTCAGTCAGTTAAGTCAGTCGGACTTCAGCTCAGGTCATGATCTCACAGTTAGTGAGTTCAAGACCAGCGTCGGGCTCTGTGCTGACAGCACGGAGCCTGGAGCCCACTTCAAGTTCTGTGTCTCTTCCTGTCTCTTTGCCCCTCTCCTGGCCCTGCTCACACTGTCTCTCTCTCTCAAAAATAAATAAACACTTAAAAAAAAAATTTTAAAGAGACAAGATACAGGTGCCTGGGGGGCTCAGTCGGTTCAGTGTCTGACTTCAGCTCAGGTCATGATCTCAAAGTTCATGGGTTCAAGCCCCATATCAGGCTCTGTGCTGACAGTTAGCTCAGAGCCTGGAGCCTGTTTCAGATTCTGTATCCCCCTCTCTCTCTGACCCTCCCCTGCTCCCGCTGTCTCTCTCTCTCTCTCTCTCTGAAATTAAAAAAAAAAATTTAATAAATAAAAAAAATAAAAGAGACAATCTATTCCTTTCTCATTTTGTATTTTTATTAATCTTGATTTTTAAAATCCCCTAGAAAGTAACTACTACAAGTTTTATTTACATTTATTTCTAATACAAAAATTAAAGGATAGCCTTTTTCTACACAATAATCCACAAGATAAAAAAATATCTATTGGTGGTTATTTATTTCCTTTAGCATCCTAATTTCATGTAACTTCTTTCTATATTCTCCAGGAAAAAAAAAAGTTAGCTTTTAAAAACTGGAGCTCAAATTGCTACACGCCAACTGAACCCTCTTCACTAGTGAAATGCCCCCTGACCCCAATGGAGATGAGAAAAGTTGAAGCAAATGGGCACTGCTGTGGAGCGGAATCACAAACAGGGACCAGAACCATTCCTTCAAACCAGGAAAAACATTTCTCTGCTTTAGTACCTTCAGATGTGACTAAAACAACATTCATTGATTTGATGACAGTCATTCAATACACAGGTATCACTAGTTCAAAGAGAAAAGGTTCATCCCCACTCCACCAATAATTTTCCATTTAAGAAAAGCATACCAAAAAAAAGCATACCAAAGTGTCTAATTTCCTCATTTTTTCAATGAGCATAATAATTCTTTTCATCTACTTAATTTGCAGGGAAGAACAACAGGATGATGTTTTGGCTCATGAAAACAACTGCAGATATACGTGGTTTCACCATGACTATTTCTACCTCTATCTTTCTTTGAATATATATATAGTATATATATGAATATATATAGTATATATATGAATATATATATTGTATATATATGAATATATATACATAGATTGATTCAAAGGCAAGTAAGACTTTATCATTAAGGAATAAAATTGTGAACATCATGAAAAGACTGGGAAAAACGTTTTATCTCTCCTTTGCCATAGCAGGTAAATAAATCCATCTCCATTCCTGGTTGCCTGTCTTTCTGATGCCTTGTTTAAATGCCACTGTACTGCTGAGACTACAGCTATGTAACAAAGTCATTGCCACAAAGTCATTATGAGAGTCATAAATATGGCTTTAGGTAAAATAAAATCATCCATCTCTACAAATGAGTAGTATTCGTGTGTGTGTGTGTGTGTGTGTGTGTGTGTGTGTGTAAATGTACATCCGACAAAATAAATGAGGAAAAGAGGAGGTTAGGAAAACCCACCTCCACTACTGGAAAAATAACTAAAGGCAGGCACCACAGGGATATAAAATATCCTCTTTATGTTAGAAGAACAATAGCATATTTTCTATTCTGTGACACAAACATATTAAGTGTAGAGATACCAGGAGAAGCAAAATACATTTGGAATACAACTTATCCCTGACCTTTTATGAAAGAAACGTTATTTTTTCCCTTCCCTTAAAACTCCTACATTACAGGGGGGGAAAAAAATCCTGAAAGTAGCAAGACCTAGTTTTGTAATGGCTTACTAACTTCCTGGATGTTGCTACACTCTACTATCCATTTTGCTAAATGACTCCTCCAAAACACGTAAATTTCATAAATCACGTTGGCCTCAGAAACTGCATCAACAGTGAGAACTGAGACATGTGTTCTCCTCGGAGCTTCCTTTGTCCCATCAAATCATGTACCCTGATTCTTCCCACTTAGCAATCAAGGAAAAAGTACTTAGAAACTTTCACGGTCATCAGATCCTTCTCCTATTCTATGAGTGAAGATCCATTTCGTTCTTTCCACTCCCAATCTTGTTATCAACCCGTCTCAGATTTTATGCGTATTATTAAAGTGAACACAAAGAGGCTCCAAGAAACGAGCGGATGCTGTCTATTGCCGCACTCACTTAAGGAGCAGTGAATTCTCTGGACGCTCTCCCCCTAACAATAGGAGTCCTCATGGACTGCAGCGCCCTCAGAGGCAGGCAAAGAAACAGGATCATCTACATGATTCACCAGCTAATGTGTATTTCCTTTCCTTAAGTGTTGTGTTTTTCCTTACGATGCAAGCTACGGCCAGACTATCTCCCTTGTTATCAGAACAAAGGATCAGAACCTCAAAATTGCACTCGCCAGAGCTCAGTGAAAAATGAAATTACCACCAGACCCTCCTGGCAGTTGTCCCAAAGTTTACTCGATTTCTACCACATTTTTCTCTGATTCTTTGTATTCCTTTTGCATATTATTGTAAACTCCAATTTTATTCTAATCATTTAAAAGACTAAAATAGCAACACTAACAAACACTTTATTTTCTGTTGAGAAAATGAACTAAAAGAGATACATCATTATAAACTGAGTACATTCTGTCTATCTCATTGGCTAAGGTGCCTTATATATGTTACTAAGTCTCCAGAATGACCTCAAAACGTTAAATGATATGGAAAACTTCATTTGGAAAACACGCATACAAAATGCTGGGGGAGGGGTTTCTTGGTTTTCTTTTTTCTTAAAATTAGACATGCCTGGAACTATCCAAACATCCAATCTTATCCCTCCCACCCCCATTCTTAATAAATGTCCTATGTCTCACCTGTTCCTCTTTCGGTCCAATTATGTGGGAGTTTCTGTGTTATCTTAGAGACTCTGAGATAAAGTTAAAACAATTCAGTTTCCAGATTTCAGATAAAGAGAACAGAATCCTAGCACTGTATTTAAGTTTAAAATGAAAGTAAAAGGTTTTTTCTATTATTAAAACTATAGCCAAATAAGCAGACATACTTCCTTTGCATGAAGTTATGCTAATAACCTCAATCTAAGTTCCATAATGATCATGAAAATTATTTAAATGCTAATGTGATAGATACAAGGAGAGTTCTTAGAAACCTTTTCAAACGACATTACATTGGTTATAAAGCACTACTGAATACTGGTTTAACTGCTCGGAAGAAGCTATTCAAATCAAAATGAAGAAGAGGAAAAAAGAAAAACCCTAGTGAGCAATGTTCAGTTTAGTTCAGGTAATATTCTAAGTCCAAGTCCCAGATACAAGAATAAAAGAGAAATACTGCACAATGCAGTGTCTCTCAGGAAAGGAACTGTTCCAGGATTTAAGACAATGTGTGTTTAGTACAGCCCAGTGTTCATGATTTTCCATTAGGAGCAACTTTCTCCAACACTGAAGTGAAATGGGAAAGGAAGTGAAGAGGGTAGACCAAAGTGGTTAACTGCTCTTCATTGTCAAGCCTGAATAGAGCTTGCTGCGGGTAATTATGCTGAGAAGATAAGGCCTTGAGTAGGAATGAAGGATGGAAAAAAGCAGAAGTTTTACAAGGAACTGGGGGGGAAATGCTTTACGACGGTAGAACAGAGGTGAAACGGTTTCCCTTCTCCACCTTTCAAGTCAAGGTTAGCGTTTGTTGTGGTTTTTGTTTGGTTTTCTTGTTGTTGTTGTTGTTGTTCTTTTCTTTTCTTTAAGAACTTTCTTCCTTGTGCTGCTTGCTGTAGCTTGCTGAACGTAGTTCCCAACTCCTGCCTTTCTTTGGTGACTCTTATTAGTGAACTGGCAAAGGCTGGGTAAAATGCACTTAAGAAAAAGAAGTCACCCCTCCTTGCCAAGACACACATGCTGCCCAGTACCTGAGGAAGAGCTCCACTGTCGCTGGCCAAGAGAAATCCCAGTTTAACCTCGGCCTCCCCCATGCAAATCCATTACAAATAATTGTGTGTGTGCCACTTGCAGAGAATCTGCCTGACTCACCCCCCGCTTTCGGCGTGCCAGGGAGAGATGTGCACGCTCCGTCCCAGAGCGGGCAGCGAAGTGGGGTACCGAGAGTCCCCCCAAACCTCCCCCATTGCTGGGTCTGGGGACGTCTCCCCCTCCAGCAGGTGCCCGGCCACACTGGGACCACCCAGGCTCACAGGAACACACGTGTCACTGCGCCGGAGCCCAGCCCGCCGCGTACGCTGGCCCCACAGTCTGGGCGACAACGCCTGGCTACGCTGGCGGAGAAATAGGACTACTCGAAGTGCTCCTCTAAACGCTGAGAAGGAAAAAAGAAAAAACAAAAAAAGTACTTTTCCGCGGAAGCAGCCTCCATACTCCGCGGGCGCCCAGCCCACGGGATGCCCGGCCCGCAACTGACCTCTTTCTCCCTCCCCCCGAGTGCGCCGAGGCCGCCCGCGCGCCCTCCGGACCGGCCCCTGGGCCCGCCGCCCCTGCGCGCGCCGCCGCCGCCCGCGCCGCGAGGCGGGGGACTCGGCCGACCCTCCCCGCCGCTGCCCCGGCCGGGCGCTCACCTCCGGGGGTCCGCCTTCCGTCGCTCCTCCAGGCTGGCGGCGGAGTGCGGGGCTGCAGCGGCCGCTGCCGCCGCCGCCGCCTTCGCTGCCGCCGCGGCCGCCGCCGCCGCCGAAGCGCTGCCCGGCGCGCCGCCGGCGCTGGAGGCTGGGGGCCCCGCGGGATCCCCGCAGGCGCGGGCCCGGGGCGCGGCGGGGCCGAGCCGCGGGAAGTTGTCGGCTCGAGGCGCGCGGATCCAGCGGGGCGCGAGCTACCCGCGCCCAAGTAGTCACAACTTTGCCGCCTGGGTGGGTGCGCGCTCCGGAGCGGAGGGAGGCGAGGACGGGGCGAGGGCTCTGGAGCGGGAGGGTCCTCGGAGCAGGCAGGACTGGAACCCGAACGGCCCACGAGGAAAGGGGAGAAGGTGGCGCGGGCGGGCGGGGGGTGGGGGGGATGTCTACACGGCCCGCGTGGTGCGGGGCGAGCGAGTGTGTGAGCGCGGGCGTCTACTCTACTTTGCCTTCTGCAGCTTCTGCATATTTATGGGGATCTCCGATGTTTTTGCCAGCAACTAACACTGCAGCAGTGGTGACCGGCCCGTGCACCCCCGGGAGCGAGCTGGGGGTACGGGGGACCGGGAAAGGCGGCCGCGGCGGAGGCTCTGCCACGAGCGCGAGCCCGCGATCCATATTTAAAGCCGCGAGTGGCCTCGGCCGGCCCCCTGCCCTGCCCTCGCTCGCGCCGCCCGGCCCCCACCGCTCGGGGCCGCCGCTCGGCGTCAGCCGCCCGGGCATCGGCGGCGGCGGGGAGGGGCCTGGGGCCGCACCGCCTCCGCCGGGGGCTCCGGCTCCGCGCGCCGCGCCCGCCTGGGACTGGCCCGCGACCCGGCTCCCGAGCCGCTGCCTTCGCCTCCCTTGGTCCCTTCACTCTCACGCCCTGAGCTCGCTGCGGGGTCCAGCTTTTTGTCCTTTTCACCACCGTTCCCTGCTGGAGAGAGCCTATTCTCGCAGGCAGGACTGAAGACGCTCGCGTTCCCCAGCCCCAGATCACTCTCGAGGCTACTTTATAGAACTTGAGCCGCAGAGGTCGAGACCGTGCTACCAGAACACAGTCATCGTTCACCTTCGGTAAAGGATGTCTGCGGACAGCACCGTTCTCGACCTTGTCCTGAAGGCAACAACCTGTCTTCCTCGGGCACTTGGAGGAACATCTTTAGCCATCCAAGGGAGTTTTCTTGAGCATACAAAGTTATTATTTGTATTTACTCTGTTCCTAAGGCTAATTAATGATGTTTAAATACTCTTTGCAGAGCAAATAATACTAATAATATATCAGTGACCCAGTCCCATTATGATCAGTTAAGTAAACCATTAAGATATGAACAGACTGTCAGCACAGACAGCATCTAATGTTCTGGGTACTGCTAGAGACCAGCCACGAAACGGACTTGTGCCACAGGGCAAATGATGCAAGTGTATGTATGTTTCCTATTAATACATATCAGTATATATGTGTGGAAGTCACTGACCAAACTGCGTTTTTGACAGTAACCGCCAAAATACATAAAACCCAAGAAAAATAATTTCACATACAGACCGCCTGCTCCTGGTTCCAAATCTTTCTTCAATACTAAGCGTAACTAATAAGACCTCCAGAAAAAAAATATTCTGGAGGAAAGTCACTTAGGAACAGACGCTTTTCTTTCTAGTATTTAAAACTGGAAGACCTCACCAGTGTTTAGGAAGCAGGTATTTTTTAAATAAGAAAAGAAAAGAAAAAAACGGGTATATTTAAAATCCTTAATCAATACTCAGAAAGCAGTAAGAACCACCCAAAGCTGCCTACTGACAGAAATTGAAATGTATTAATCTCATGTGTCCAGCTGCTGTTACATCTGGCTCACATACATGTTCACACATTCTACAAACCCGCTGCAGTGACATGGGAAATTCGAAACAGGAGATTGACCAAAAAAGAAAGAAAGAAAGAAAGAAAGAAAGAAAGGAAGAAAGAAAGAAAGAGAAAGAAAGAAAGAAAGAAGAAAGAAAGAAAGAAAGAAAGAAAGAAAGGAAGGAAGGAAGGAAGGAAGGAAGGAAGGAAGGAAGGAAGGAAGGAAGGAAGAAAAAAATTAGCTTTGAAACTTTTGCCTACGTAGTTATATTTTGTTTTTAGACTAATGTTAAAATTATCTTTCAGTCCCTGAGCACACAGTTAGCAAGAATCAGCAACCCCAAAGTAAGCTCACAGGCAAAAGGGAAGCCACTTTTGTATTAAGAATTTGACACTGCTGTTCAGCAGTTTTTCACACTGTGGATTATGTATTTCAACATAGCTGGCAATTTCTCATTATAATCGTGAACCGGCCATGAATGGTCGGCGTTGGTGAATGTTTGGGAAAGGAAAAGTGCAAGAAACTTATGCTTTCCAATATTCTTCTGTGAAATATCTCAAACTGTCCTTCACACAAACCAAACAGGTAAACCCTGGAAGCATTTCACCATTGGGATTCGCACAGTTTTACCCTGAAAGGAGTATGAAATTGCTGCGTGGGGTGGGAGGCAGGGAGACAATTAGAGCACTTATGAGGTGAGGTTTTGTGTGTGCCTTAAATTAATGAGAAAAAGAGTTGTCTTTAGCAAAAAGCCAACAACCTCTGTTATCATTCTCATTACTTGATGTTTGCTATCCCACAATTAAAAGAGCATGTTCCATTTCCTTTCCTATTGATTATTGTCCAGTAATTGAGACACATGTGTTTTTCCTTTGAAAGGTCATTGATTAACTTCTCTTGTTAACTCTGCATGTGGTCACCTTTGCTACTTCAATTCTGGGTGAGGACAATGAATCCTGAGATCTTTTTTTCACCTATCCTAAAATTTGAGTTATATCCCTTGATTCCCATGAGCCCAAAGAAAGATTTAGTTGTTCTCTTTGTCTTGGGTTCACACAGCTTGATGACAAAGAGACTGAACAGAAAAATTAATGGAATTAGGAAAACAGTATAAGTAATCTTGACTGATAATGATTTATTTATTTTCTTAAACAATAACTCTTTGTGCTAAATGACTTTCTAGAATACCCACCTATGTAGCTTATCAATTCAAGTTTCTTTTAAGTCAGCCAAGGTCCTAATAGGCACCTAAAGGAAACAGAAAGGTGGGAGGGACCTTTGTTTCAATGACAAGCACCATCTAGTGGCAGCCGGTGATGAAACCTCCTGACTACAGAAGGTTCCGCACAAATGAAGGTGAAGCTTTTGAACAGGCAGTCCAGGCATTCCTGGTCGTGTATGAGCATGGCACTCTTTGATTCTAAAAAAAAAAAAAAAGCTGTATGTAGTGAAATAATACAACCCATAGGCCCTTTGCTAATTATTCAAAGTAAGTAGGGTGCAGATCTGACGGGCAGACAGGATTATTGCCATAAAGCATTTTCTCAATCTTTGTGTGACTTTGAAAAGTCACACTTCTGTATAAAGACCTCTGTATTTTTATACTTAAAGAACTCTTTACTTGAGTTTCCTCATTACATACAATAAGGAGATCACCAAATTTTATCTATAAGGCACTTTGTTCAAAAATAGCTGAACCCATAAATGTAACTCTTCTATTTGGGAGTCTTTTCATTATTCAATTTTATTAGAAAAGAAAAGAAGGTGAAAGATATCGTTGAATGATTATCCTGCAGTTATTCAAAATTACAACAACCTTGTGCATTTCATTTGGGGGCCCAAACAAAAAGGTGGTGGTATATATGTCATATCCTCCTACTACAAACTTGAAAGAATAAGCAGAAATACTGCTCAAATATCAGGTTATTTTTAAATATGAGGCTCACTGGTAGCAGTTTGACAAACATTTTGCTCTGCACAGTGGAGTTTCCCTTGTGCTGATGTTTGTTTTCAGTTGCAGTTGTTTTGTTATTAAAGAATATTGCGATAGAATGATCACCAAAGTTGCCACTCTGTAATCAGTGTAGCCAACCACTTCACAGTGTAAGAGCAAAGGAAAAGAAAATCACTTTTTCTTCTCATCCTAGAACCAGTCTGGGATGAAACTGAAGATAGAGATAGACAAAGAAAGAGAGAAAGATCACTTAAAGGCCTCATTTTTGTTTCATTTACACTCCAAACAGCTCATATGCAGTCTGACAAATTCCTGAATAAATTCAGCCAACCTAGATTTGTTTTGAAAAGAAAAGTGAACACATTTTTTTGCAAGCTGTCTGTATGGCATGAGCTAGGGAAAATAATTTTATTATATTTTGTTAAGCATGTGTCATAAGTTGTTTCATATTTTAAACTACTAAGTTCTCAACTTATTCAAGTGTCATTTTAAAATTTTTCTAATGTTTATTTTTGAGAGAGAGAGACAGAGACAGGGCCCGAGTGGGGGAGGGGCAGAGAGAGAGGGAGATAGAATCTGAAGCAGGCTCCAGGCTCTAAGCTAGCTGTCAGCAGAGCCTGATGCAGGGCTCCAACCCACAAACCGTGAGATCATGACCTGAGCTGAAGTCAGACGCTCAACTGACTGAGCCATCCAGGCACCCCCAACTGTCATTTTTAAAACACATCCTTAAAGTAAATATTCGGAAAGTTTCTAACCTGTAAAAACAGGAGTCTATCTCTGTTAATGTCAAGCAAGCCAAGTTGTTCAACCTTTCTGGGCCCAAGTTCCCTCAGCAGTAAAGTCAAGGAGCTTGAGATAATTTAATAATAATAATAAATAATAAATAGAGTACCGGAGTCTTTTTCTCTAATAAATGTTGAAGAATATGTTTGTGACAGAGAAACATGCAAATCTTTTAGGAATGGTATTGACACATTTGTTATGAATGCTCTGCTTAATAACCCTAGGCCAGAGTGTCAGTCTTTTCCTCCTACAGAAATTCTCCCATGAGCAGCTTAACATAGGACATAGGCATCTCTATTTGGAAAGGAAAATTTTAATCAAGCTACAAAACCCATGCCCCCTGATTTAAAAGATTGGGCTGGCTTTAGGTAAGATAGAGAGTTACATCAAACTTCTCTGCCAGAACTCACTCCTGGGGCCCTTGGATTCTGGTAATCTGTGTGTGTGCGCGCGCACGTGAGCGTGTATACACCTGCATGTGTATGTGTCCACATCAGCCATCTTCCAGACATAGAGAGGTGCTTGTTTCTTTGTATCCCTCTGGCCTCCCCGCCTCTTCAGGGGATGAATAAGCCCAGAGGGCAGGCTA
Source organism: Hyaena hyaena (assembly GCF_003009895.1). Lineage (NCBI taxonomy): Eukaryota > Metazoa > Chordata > Mammalia > Carnivora > Hyaenidae > Hyaena > Hyaena hyaena. The sequence goes on along the minus strand of NW_024081029.1, from coordinate 1,203,070 downwards.
CTCTAAAGTTTCTTTTACTGAGTCACATGGACACAGCTGTTCCATTATGTGGGGACAGGTTTTCCAGATTAACCCACCACAGGATCAAACTGGACCACGACCATTCTCATCCCACTGGTCTGTTCCCCAGGCCTATCCCAGAGACCAGGGCACTTCAGTCTCCTTGCAGGTAACAAAACAACGGACACTTCAAGCACACATTTGCCAGACTGATTTCTTTACAGAAAATGCTGCAAGATTCAAATCTGAATATTAAAATTTGGCTCCGTTTTCCCCCATCGTAAGGGGGGGAACATTCTGAGTCACTTTGCCCTTTATCCTTTTCCGTTCTCACTGCTGACCAAAGGATGTTCAGTTCTACACAGAACATGGAGCATAACCAGATCATCCATTCAGTCCACAAATAGTTAAGAATCTACTTACTATTACCTAGTCCTTACTAAGAGTCAAGGACTCTTCTAGGTAATGGATTCCTGGAAGAAGCAGACAAAATTCCTACTTCATGGAGCTTACAAATAAAGAAATAACAAGATCATTTCCATTTCCTTGGAATGCAGAATGCCGTGAAGTAGCAAATGCTATGAAGAACGGGGCCAATCATCCCAGTTCCCAGATTCCAGCTTACCCCTGTTATCCCTGTGTCTTAATAACAGCATTCCCTCTCACCCTCAAAAGAGAAATTAGTGAGACATTTAGAATCACCCTAGTTCTCGGAGAAATAAAACACAACGAGAGGGCGAGGGAGAACTACACAGAACTGAATGATAAGGTGCATAAATACGAAAGTTTTTAAAGGCAAGTGGATACAACTAACTCCTGTCAAGACACCTTACACATAGTAGGAACTCCGTAATTACTTACAAAATGGTTGATTGCATCAACTCTTTTTGGAACATTAAATCTAGAGAGACTTAGTCAACTAGAACATATTTCTATTAAGATAAATTCAGATCCCACAAATTCCTTAAGACATCATTCTCCGCAAACAACAACTTTTAGACTACATCTAAGTATTAATCTGCATGTGCATAAAATGTCTCAGAGGGATACATAAGCAACTGAAAACAGTTTGCTTCCAGGAGGGGAAGTTAGGTGATCCTGGGGAAGCATAGCGAGGAAGACTTTTCACTGTATCCTTTGGGTTTTTTTGGAATTTTGAGCCCTGTGGATAGATTGTTTCTTTTTTTTACTTCAATTTAAATGTAAAATACATAGATAATGACATTTACACTTAGAGCCAGTTCTCCATACAAATAAGTATGTAATTGAACAGAAACCTTTCTAATAAACGATGAGATGAATATTCTTACAAACTATGAGACAGTGGCTATAGCAACACCAATGGCAGGGCTGGAATGCCTGAGCCCCTTCAAATCTATTGGATGCTGTTCAGGGCCAATAGCCTTTGGTCCCTGACCATTTGGGCTATGTTCAAATCAGTGTCACGTGACAAAAGGTCTTCAGAAGGATATTGCCACTTTTCTCTCACCTGGGCAAATAAAATCAGTATAAAAATCCTAAAATAACATTTTATTGGGCATCTTGCTCGGCCTTTCATTATAGCTGTTGGGGCCCCTGAGTGGCTCAGTTAGTGAAGCATCTGACTTCAGTTCAGGTCATGGACTCACAGTTCATGAGTTTGAGACCCAGGTCAGGCTCTGTGCTGACAGCTCAGAGCCTGGAGCCTCCTTCAGATACTGTGTCTCCCTCTCTCTCTCTCTCTCTGCCCCTCCCCTGCTTGTGCTCTGTCTCTCTGTGTTGCTCAAAAAAGAAATAATTTAAAAAAAAGAAAATCTGTTGCTTTTTTCCATTGTAAAAGCAATATAGTCTCAATATTAAAAACTCATAGAGGAAAATAGATAGAACAGCAATGAAAAATATCCTTTTTCAAAGACTGCTAATATCCTGGCATATTTTCTTCTTTGCATAATTTAAATTTGTGGTTTACAGTTGATTAATCATATTGTATTTTTTAAAAACAATGTAGTCATTGAGGCTAATTTTGAGTGAGGACAATCTCTTTCAGCATAAAACACAGGTTTCTAGCCAGAACAAGAAAGGGCGTGGTAGGATCTGGATTTGGTGCTATCTTTCTACACCCAGTTGATAACTGCTGTGCTCTTATCGCAGCACAATTCCACAATCGCCCTTCTGTTTATGAAAATTCATATGGAATAGGGTCTCACTGACAGTTACTATTATCTGGCAATGAAAATATTGACTGCCCACTAACAGTACTAATACTTATAATAAGAATAGCTGGGGTGCTTGGGTGGCTCAGTCAATTAAATGTCCAACTTTGGCTCAGGTCACCATCTCACAGTTCATGAGTTCAAGCCCTGTGCTGACAGCTCAGAGCCTGGAGCCTGCCTCAGATTCTATGTCTCCCCCTCTCTCTGCCCCTCCCCACTTGCATTCTGTCTCTCTCAAAAATAAATAAACATTAAAAAAAAGAAGAAGAAGCATAGCCAATGCTGGTGCACCTGCATTGTTAGAGTTGATAGAGCATGCAACTCTTGATCTCAGAGTTGTAAGTTCTAGCTCCACCTCAGGTGTAGAGATTACTTAAAAGCAAAGTCTTTAACTGGTGCAGCCACTCTGGGAAACAATGTAGAGGTTCCTCAAAAACTTAAAAATAGAACTCCCCTGTGACCTAGCAATAACACTACTAGGAATTTATCCAAAGGATACAGGAATGCTGATGCATAGGGGCACATGTGCCCCAATGTTTATAGCAGCGCTTTCAACAATAGCCAAATTATGGAAAGATGTGGTTTATATATACAATGGAATACTACTTGGCAATGAGAAAGAATGAAATCCTGCCATTTGCAGCAACATGGGTGGAACTGGAGGGTATTATGCTTAGTGAAATAAGTCAGTCAGAAAAAGACAGATATCATATGTTTTCACTCATAAATGGATCCTGAGAAACTGAACAAAGACCATGAGGGAAGGGAAGGGTAAAAAAATAGTTACAAACAGAGAAGGAGGGAGGGAGGCAAATCACAAGAGACTCTTGAATATAAAGAACAAACTTAGGGTAGATGAAGGTAGGGGAGAGGGAAAATGGGTGATGGGCATTGAGGAGCTCATTTGTTGGGATGGGCACTGAGTATTGTATGTGAGCCAATTTGACAATAAATTATATTCATAAAAAAATTTTTTTAGAGTCTTTAATGAGCGCCTGAGTGGCTCAGTCAGTTAAGCAACCGACGCTTGATTTCAGCTCAGGTCATGATCTCTCAGTTCGTGGGATTGAGCCCCATGTTGGGCTCTGTGCTGACAGCATGGAGTCTGCTTGGGACTCTCTGTTTCCCTCTCTCTCTCTCTCTCTCTCTCTCTCTGCCCCTCCCCTGATATCTCTCTCTCTTCTCTCTCTCTCTCAAAATAAATAAACATTTTAAAAATAAATAAATAAAGTCTTTTAAAAATAATAAAGAATAGCCGATGTCCATATGGTCATTACCATGTTCCAGGGACTATTCTAATTACTTAACATAAATGAATTAATTCAGTCTTCATAATAACCCTCATCAGTCCCAACATCGAAAAAAAAAAAAAAAAAAAAAAGCAGTATGAATCCCAAAACCCTTACCTTTTCATACATGTCAACTGTTTCAGATTTCCTCAAAATTTAAAGAAGTTTGGAGTTGAGGCTTTGTCTTTCTCCGTGAACTTAAACATCTGATCTGAAAGTTTTAACTAATTGTTGGGCATATTGTTGTCACAAAGTGACACCTGAATTACATTTACTGCTCCAGTTTCAACCAAACCTGACAGAGCACTAATTAGTATACACTAATATCAACACCTGTATATATTTCTGAGAACTCAGCTATCCAAAACCAGAATTCTTGGAAGCTGAAGACACTATACCTTGGTATTACTCTTTTTTAACATGGCTACTTTTTCATCACAGCTATTGAAAATGAAATTTTCAGCGGTGTTCTCTCTCAACTTTAATTACATATATGTGCTGTCCATCTCCAACCATTCCTATAGGGCACATAATAGATATGCAACATATATTTTTGAAGGCCATTAATAACTTCCTATGAACCAGCAAACCATGGTATTTGCTTATACTTTTCCTCTCTGGCCTTTTTATTTTTCGTATTAAAATATGTGGGGGAAGGAAATCTTTGTCTTGGTGTTCTGGTATTTTTATTGGTTTTTTGTTTTGTTTTTGTTTTTGTTTATTTGTTTTGGTATTTAGGGCCCAGGCCTGGTGCTATCAATTTTCATCCCTGAGTTAAATGTTAAGACTTTTATCTCTCTTGGGGCGCCTGAGTGGCTTAGTCGGTTAAGCGTCCGACTTTCGCTTAGGTCATGATCTCACGGTTCGTGGGTTCGAGCCCCGTGACAGGCTCTGTGCTGACTGCCGGTTCAGAGCCTGGAGCCTGTTTCAGAATCTGTCACTCCTTCTCTCTCTGACCCTCCCCTGCTCTCTCTCTCTCTCCTAGAAATAAATAAAATATTTTTTAAAAAAAGATTTTTATCTCTCTTTACCAAAAACTAGCATTTCATCCAGAATTGCACAGAAACTGGTGACAAATTTCCCTCAGCAATTCTTACTTGCTTAAACATGAAAAACGGTATGTAAAAATTTGTCAGAAAATACATGTTAGCATATGTAATGGTAAATCAGAAGCCTGAAAAGGGAGGTGATTTTCATATTCCTGAAAACTACATTCTTTTCCCCTCAATCTGCCCTTTGAGTCCTTTGGCAGCTTTGACCCAGGGAAATGAACTCCCAATCACTTCTTAATACTCACATTTCTTCACGGGCTTAGTAATGTCTTGGAACCAATAGCCTGGCATCCTAATCCAAGGAAGGTATTAAAATAAACCCTAAAGAAGAAGAAGGAGTACAAGGCAAGTGGAACGAAGCAGACGGAAGAGTGCTAGACAGCTCTCTGCTCCAGCCAATGGCCCTCAAACGCTATTACTGCTTCTTTGATTAAATTAAAATACAATAAGTATTGAGCACTTATTTAACACTTTGTCTATCCTGGCAAGAGTAAAAGACATTCCATTTAGAGAAACAACTGTTCAAAGTTTTCTGCTGATGCTGCAGTTACTATTTGGAACAAAGAGCAGAGTAATCAAGTAGATGGAGGTGATTTTTCAGAGAATACTGAAGAAAATATTACATACTAGGTACAGGGGTGCTGTCCTAGCAAACTGCTTGCATAATCTTGCTTTAGCATAGTCCACCCATCAAGTAAAATGGAAGTGGTCCAGCGTAGTTCTAAAAGGTTGTAAGCAAATAAGTTCAATACTGCATTCAATAATTAATAATAGCTACCGTTTGTCAGGAACTTCCTGATCCTCATGAAGGATAAAAATCATTCTTATTTGACAATTAAGGAACAGAGGCTCAGAAATGTCAAGTGATTGACCTCAGATCATATAAGTACCAAAGTTATGGAGCCAGAGTTCTGAAACTAGGCTTCAGGCCCTGCTCTTTCCACTAGACTAGACTTCCTCAGTCTACCCCAAGGAGAAACATGGAAAAGTTGAAATTACATGGTCCTTGATCCTTGAAGGAAAAAGTTTGGGCTTCTTACCCCCCCACTCTTCCCACCCCACATTCACTATTTTCAGTCCACAAAGTGGGGTGCCTGGGTGGCTTGGTCACTTGAGTGTCTGACCGTTGACTTCTGCTCAGGTCATGATCTCACAGTTCATGGGTCCAAGACCCACAATGGGCTTTGCACTGACAGCTCTGAGCCTTCTTCTGATTCTCTGCCTCCTTCTCTCTCTGCCCCTCCTCTGCTTGCATGCTCACTCACACGCTCACTCTCTCTCTCTGTCTCAAAAATAAACATTAAAAAAAAATTAAACTGCACACAAAGCAAGAAGACTCTTTTGATTATGTTGCTGCCTTTCCTTAACAAGAAAAAAATACTTGCAATGTTCTTCATCAGCCATTGAATAAAGTCTAGGTTATTTAGCTTGGAGTTAGTGGCCTTTCGTGACCTGGTTTCAATCAGCTGGATTTGCTACTGATCCCGTACACAGCGTGATGCTCCACACAACCAGACTTCTCACCATTTCCTAACCATGCATGTTGTTGTCTTGGTCCTGGTTACTTGCTCACTCCAATTAATGTTACTGCCGTTCTTTCATCCACCTCCTTCTCCACCTATGGAAAGCCTATTTATTTTTAAATGTCCAATTAAAATGCTACCTAATCAATATTATCGTCTCTGATTCATTTAGCACAGAGGACCCTTCTCCTCCATACTGATAGCACTTAGATTGTACCATTTACATGTCACTTAAACCATCTCAGTATAATGAACCTTTTGCTATATTTTCCTCAATTTCCTCCAAAATTGTAGACTCTATGAAAGTAGGAAATGTATCATGCCTTTTCATATTTTTCACCTCCTCGAATGCAGTCCTGTACATATAGGAGACTGTCACTAAAACCTGAATGAATAAATGAAGCTTAGGTTTGGCTAATGACAATTATAATCTCAAATATAGAAAGATCTAACTTGAAAAGTCAGCTTGAAGCCAAAAAACACTTGTAAGTTTTTACTTTTCTGTGGTTATTAATTTAAAAATCATCTTTTGTGTTCCATCATGGGCTTCAGCTGTGGGTACATCTTCATGAGAAATTATACTTAAACATACAATGTCTCTTCGTTTTAATCAGTCTTGCATTTACTCATTCAAAAAATGAGATGCCTGTTATACACAAGATCCAACAAAGTCCTGAAGAAACAGGGATGAGAAAAACAGATAAGACCTTCAGGGAGCTTAAATTCTAGTTAGAAAGAGAGGCAATAAACAAGAATAAATACAGAACGACACATTCTATTATATAATGAAAGTGACATGAAAAGGAGAGAGTAATAAGATAGAATACTTTAGATTGGACAGGTAGCAGATGACGTTAAATGAGCCAGTCGTGCAGAAAGCTGTGGGGAAAGCACTCCAGGTAGAGGAAACAGCAGGTTCAAAGACTCTTGGAGGTTGAAGAACAAATGACCCGTCAGAGTAGAGCACAATGAGAAAAGGAGAGACTGGTATGAGAGGAGGTTTGGAGAAAAAAAGCAGGAGCCAGAACTTGCAGGGTTTTGTAATTCCCAGGAACAAATTAATGGTGTATTATAAGAGCAATCAGGAGCCACTGAAGAGGTCTAAACAAGGGTATCACATAACCAAATTTTGGACTCAGGAAGTTCACTCTTACTGCTAAAAGGAAAATGAATTCGAGAGGAGCTGATGGCTTGTATCAGAGGAAGAGCACTGAGAGAAGTGGATGAATCTGTGAGGCATTTTGAAGGTAGAACTAAGTAGAGTTGACAATTTAGATATAATAGTTGAAAGAACAAGAAAAAACAAGGATGACTCCAAAGTTTTGGCTAGGAAATGGTGTCATTTTCTATGAAGGAGACACTTGATGAGGACCAAGTTTGGAGAAGATGAAAATCAGTCTTTCAATTTGAAGGGAAGTCAGAACACTGTTTTGAAATAGGAGGTTGGAGATGACTTGTAGACCTCTAATTTTAGTAAACAGCCAGCATCACAAAAATGTTAACATGTCACTGAACAGTTACATTTTCTAATTGTGTACTTATTTTTTCTTTGGCTATGTAGCAGATTGTACTTACCAGATATTGCTGAGGCCAACATCTCCCATTCCCATATCCTCTCCTCCAGTGTGACCGTACCACTACCCTTACACAGAGGTAGAATCTAATTCTCCTCTCCTTGAACCTGATGGGTTGGGGACTACTTGACCAAAAGAACATAGTGGAAGTGAGACTGTATTGCTTCCAAGTCTGGGTCATAAAAGATGATGTAGCTATCACCTTGTTTGCTAGAGAAGTCACGCTCAGAGCCTTGAGCTGCCTTGTAAGAAATCCAATTGTCCTAAAGGTGCCCTCTTGGCTCCAAGCCAAGCCACTTGGAGCAGTCACATGGAGAAGCCACCTATAGACAGTCCATTTGCCAGTTCTAATCTCCAGGTCTTCCTAACATAGGCACCAAGCAAGGAGTAAAGGGGCCTCCAGATGATTCCAGCCCCCAGCCATCAAATCACCCCAACTCTCACATTTTTTCAGTTGAGATGCTAGGCTCTGAGGAGTAAAGACAAGCCATCCTGCTGTGCCTTATCCTGACCCACAGAATCCATGAACGTAATGAGATGATTCTCATAAGGTAAGCTATGACATGTTGGGGTAGTTCATTAAGTAGCAAGTCACCTATTGGCCAGTTATACAAACATTTGAGGACTAAATACGTTTCAGCTGTAGTTCTACCAATATGCCACTTATACAGTTCAACACTACATTCTAAGAGACGTATGCAATCCCCAAACAAGATTCCCCTTCCTACTCTTCTTCTTCCTCTTCTTCTTCTTCTTCTTCTTCTTTTTCTTCTTCTTCTTCTTCTTCTTCTTCTTCTTCTTCTTCTTCTTCTTCTTCTTCTTCTTTTTACAGTTTATTTATTTTTTAGAGGGAGTGAGAGAATGCACATGCACGTGAGCAAGGGAAGGGCAGAGAGAGAGGGACACAGAGAGAATTCCAAGCAGGCTCTGCACTGTCAGCACAGAGCCTGATACAGAGCTCAATTGATTCCATGAACCATGCGATCATGACCTGAGTGGAAATCAAGAGTCAGGTGCTTAACTGACTGAGCCACCCAGGTGCCCCCTGAAATGAGATTTTTAAACTAAATGTCATTTTACTTACTCATTTTGCTAATATGAGTAACCATACTAGTGGTGACTATGGGATAGAGGAAGAATCTGAAGTTCAGACATAAATTTGCCACCTAGTTCTTGGTAGAATTAAGTTTCATAGTAAAGCATGTATTCAAGTTTGATAAAAGCTAGAGTCAAATAAAGCCACATTTTAAAGCCCTGATATACATATGCACATTTCAAATCTTATGATTTCCTTTCCATTCCATAAGAAGTTCTCCTACAGATATCTCTAAGTTACGTGAATGGGACTACTGGGGGAATAGACGGTTTGTGGATAAAAATTCCTGGGTGTAACAAAAGTTAGGGAATTTAAACACAAAGTTGTTCTGTTTTCAGAAACAATCTCCATTTTTTTCTTCTCTTAACAGTCAGTATTTTCTCTTTACCTTTCTCTCAAAAAGTATGAAATAGAATTTGGCCTTGGATATTAGGATATTTCTTTCAAAATAATATTTTGACGGCACCAGCGTAGCTCAGTCAAAGCATCCGACTTCAGCTCAGGTCATGATCTCACTTTCTAGAGTTTGAGCCGCACGTGGGGCTATGTGCTGACAGCTCAGCGCCTGGAGCCTGCTTCAGATTCTGTGTCTCTCTCCCCCTCTCTGCTCCTCCCCTGCTCATTGCTCTGTCTCTCTCTCTCTCAAAAATGAATAAACATTAAAAAATTTTAAATAATAATAATATTTTGATTTGAAAACTATTTTAACATTATGTACTAAATTTTGAAAGGAAATTATTTTCCCAGGAATTATTATCTGTTATCCTATAAGTGAATAAAGTCAATTTGTTTTTCCTCTACAACAGTTAGAAATATTGAGTAAAATCACCTGAGTGACGTTAGCAAGCACTAGCAATAAATTATGTCCCCTGGGGTAGCAGTTATTTTGGTCACTGCCTCCTGGCTCTGACAGTACTGGTCTTTGATCATATTTTACTCCTCAGTGATCTAGTAGGTTTCGATTACCCTGGCAGATCCACAATCAGTTTGAAACTTTTAGCTTGGTATGGGCAAAATAAACTGAGCTCAAGGCCTTAGACTCAACTTCTGCCTTCACTATTATATATGGGTAATATCAATATTTGGAAGCGCTTTAGATTCTGGAGTGGAAACCCCCAAAAAACTGGTAATTACACGTACTTACATTTTTCCCATTTCTTCCCAAAGAAATAAACCAACACAATCAGTATTTAGAGCTTTAGAATGTTTTGGCTGCCATATGGAAATTTTTATTTGAGAACTTAAAAGGTCGTGTCAATTTTTAAATGATGTACTATAACAACTTTAAAACAAATATTTTTTTGTTTTCTGAAGAGTTTGAATTTAGGGCTTGTTATATTTCATGAATGTGTACCCAATAGGACATTGGTTGAAACCAGGGCTCACCAAACCTTTTCTATAGAGTCAGATAGCAAATGCTTCTGGCTTTGCCAGCTATATACTCCATCTCAGTTACTCTCAACTCTGCCATTGTTGTGAGAAAGCCGCTGTAGGCAATATGCAAATGATGGGTGTGGCCAGATTTGGAGGGCCACCACACTTTGCCAACCCCTGGTTGAAACTGAAGGCAGACTACATTAATAAAATATATTGGAATACACTCGGGTTTATTTATGAAAAGATAAACTAACCTTCAAATCTCTTAGAATGTCTTTATACCTCTTGTTTTGTTTTACTGCGGACTATGCATGCTCCCTCACTCAACCCACCTCCTGTGTTAACAGCAGACTGAGATAAGTCAATTACCATATTACATCAACGACTGGAATGCTACAAAACTACTCCCGGACACCACTGCAGAAAATAACAGACCAAAAGCCTATGTCTGGTATTTTAGAGTTGGAGGGAGGTGTGAAAATACTAGTACAGAATATTTAGCAAAGCATCCTATTACCTTGAGTAGCTACATCTAAATTAAAACTGACAGCAGATGTAGCTGATATGGGATACACACCTCAGAGGCACTAATATACACAGTGATGTGGACGCTCCCATTTCACTTAAATTAAACAACCTAATAAAATTGGAATGACAAAATAAAGCCTACACACTACGCATCCTCATTGTTAAGTAAAAAAAGTGAAGGAAAACAGTAGATTAAAAGATTAACTTTATAAAGTATTTAATGGCCTGCCTACTTCTGTGGCCAATAATACGTCTGATGTAGTCAACTTGCCTTGAAGATTTTACTTTCTTCCCCCATTTGTGTTCAATCACCTGCTAAAAAATCATCTCCCTTCTGTGTATATGAGTTGGATTTCTAGTTCCCAGGCCCCGTGCTCTGTGCCAAAGATTGAATCATCACTGATAAAGAACTACAGAACAGTTTTAGGAACACTGTTTTAGTGAAAAAGAATATTACCAAAGGCAGCATACAACAAAATCAGCAACAAAAGAGTAGGTGAAAAAATAAATGGCATCGAAAGATCAAATAAATTTGATGAGTCCTTGAGTATATTGTCTTCCATATTTTGCTACCACAGATGGTAGCCTTAAAGAATTATTTCTGTGGGTTTTAAGACACGATCAAAAATCAAGCAGAACCATAAAACGTTCTCTCATAATAATAATCTTTAGCTCTTCCCTGATCTAATCCCCTAATCCACTCACTCTCATGAACTACAACTCCATTTAAAAGATACGAACAAGGGATCAGGCAAGGTCAGCAGGGACTGAACTCAGGTGTTCTACTGCTTAGCAGGCAACGAAAACCACTAAAACCTTGGAATCAATCTGATTAACTAAGGATCCTGCAGTTCCCTAAGAGTAGTGATCTCACATGGAATGTAACTATCCTATTCCTTATAGGAGAAAGATTGTACTTTGTAACAAGAGTGACAGAGAGAAGAGCATGAGTTTTGGAGTCAGCCCACTCTGGGTTTGAAACTTATTTCTACTACTTATTCTCTGAGTGATCTCTATTATTATGATGGTGGTGAGCTGTCAGGGCTGGTGGTAGATGTGTGGATATCACAAATAGTTCAGTAACCATGAGAGGAAAAGACACTTATACTGCCGAAGTAATTTCAAATAACCTTCTCAGTCCATCAAACATATTGAATGCCTCAATCTATATTCTATCTTCAGTTGGGTGAGCAAGAATTTATCTCTTCAGAGTGATGTTGATTGAATTAAGGTCACTGCTTGGTGTGGAAATAAGCACTGGAATAGCCTTCATCATTTAATTCATCCCCTATTTCCTATGGAATTGCAAACCTCACTGTAATGCTACACCCAATTAATAGATTGGGGTGGAAGTATGGTCAGAATTTCTTTTTTTTATTCTTTTAAAATGTTTATTTTTGAGAAAGACAGACAGAATGCAAGCTGGGAAGGAGCAGAGAAATAGAGAGACAGACTAGGAAGCAGGCTCCAGGCTCTGAGCTGTCAGCACAGAGCCTGAAGACAGAGCCCAACACTGGGCTCGAACTCACAAACCAGGAGATCATGACCTGAGCTGAAGTTGAACACCTAACTGACTGAGCCCTGCAGGCACCCTGAACATATCCATTTCTATACCTTTTAATTCCTTTCTTAAACTCTAAGAACAGAAGTGAATAATCCTTGAGGGTAGACTTTATGGTTTCCCATCATTGGTTTTCCTTCAACTCTTAAGTCTTGGGGCCTCTGGGTGGTTCAATCAGTTAAGCTTCCAACTTCAGCTCAGGTCATGATCTCATGGTTCATGAGTTCGAGCCCCATATCGGACTGTGTGCTGACAGCTCAGAGGCTGGAGCCTGCTTTGGATTCTGTGTCTCCGCCTCTCTGTGTCATTCCCTCGTTCAAGCACTATACTCACTAATGAGAATAAACAACAGTTAACAAGACATAATACAGTCTTGTCCTCATGGAGCTTACTGTAGAGTTCCTATGAAAGGTAAATATTAAATAAATATACAAGTGGGCAATGTATTAATTACAAATAGGGTTAGACAATAGTCATCATTGAAAAAGAATAGATGAAGATCTGCCCTACCGAAGTCTGGTGAGCTATCACCTCTACACCTAATGGGATGTCAACTGGAGATGACTTTCCTATCTTCACATTCCCTGCCACTGACATCATTCCCTCAGAAAAATCAAACAATGGGATATAGATGATGATACTTGGGTGGGGCAATAAATGTTCTTGTAGAGTAAGTTAATGAATAATCATATTGCCACATGATACCTTTTCTCACTCTAGAACACTGTACTTGCCTTTAGGGAAAACACACAAATTGTTTATTTAAAGTACACTGAGAGGCTTCTTTGCTTTGTGGAGAAGAGCTCAGGGTGACGTCTCTCTCAGAACCGTATAGCTCACTCATGTTCTCATCTTTTTAAGGGGGAGAAAGTCAAGTTGGAAACACTGAGTTGTCTCTTTTTCTGGCCCTTGATAGACACATCCCACTCACACATAGAACCTAGTGGATACTGTGGAAATACAGTTTCTTTGCAATTTAATGCATTCTGAAGATCTTTATATTTGGGGTGCCTGGGTGGCTCAGTCGGTTAAGCGTCTGGCTTCTGCTCAGGTCATGATCTCATGGTTTGTGGGTTGGAGCCCCGCGTCGGGCTCTGTGCTGACAGTCAGCTCAGAGCCTGGAGCCTGTTTCACATGTATCTCCCTCTCTCTCTGACCCTCCCCTGCTCATGCTGTCTCTCTCTCTCTCTCAGAAATTAATAAAAAATTATATTTATCTGGAGGGTAAATATTTATTATTGGAGGTACCCTACTTCTCCAGAATATAGATCTTCCTTCACAATTTTTAACATCTAGCCAGTATATGAAAGGAGTGTTGCCAGTAAGGAGAAATTAGTGCCAGGATCTTTTTTTTTTTTAATTATCAGGGTTGGGGCTTTTTTTTGTCTTTTGATTTTTTGGTTTTTTGACTCTTCATATGTGGTGAAAACATATTCTTAGCCACAAATTCTACATTGCTAGTCTGTGGATATTTTTGTCAAATCTCTTTCATTTAGTTATTTTCTTTAGACCAAGTTAGTTGTTTTTTTATCATAGGCCTGTCCTTTTTGCTAAGCTCCTACCTCCTTTTTCCTCATCCTTCATCTATACTGTCATGATACCATCCTCAACCCCATGATATTACATTCCCCTCTCCTCTGCTCACATGGCTCCCCTCATGTCCGCTTTCTTCTCCTTGTTGTTTAGGCTGATTTCTGAATCTATATGGTGAATGTTCCTTTGTTCCTATTTAATTGCTATAGAAATAAAATGGAGTTCCACATAAGGAAAGCTCAATATATAACAGAAGAATACAATTTTATTAAGCATCCAAAAAATGGCATGCAAAATTTGACGTTTATAACAGCTGTCCCTGTGATTGGCAGAGGGGGGAGGAGGTAGGAACAGGCCCAGAGTTAACACATACCTGGAGTGTGTGTAAAATAAAACAATGCAGGAGGTGTTTATTTCCTTCCAAATAGAGATCGTCAAGGAAGAAAGAGTACTCCTAGGTCATGATTAATACTGACTCCTCTAGAATCAAACTACAGGAGTTTAAATCCTGGCACATTCATTTACCATGTGCACTACTATGGTCAATGTTACCTAACTTATCTGAGGCTCAGTTTTCACACTAGTAAAAAATCATCAAGTTGATGTGAAAAGTACATGAATTAAATAGATGTAAAGTGTTTAGAAGGTCTGGTACATAGGAAGCATTTAATAAATGTTAGTCACTATTAAGATAGATTCCAAATTGCAAAGATCTATGTGTTTCTTTCTTGAATCCTCATACTATAGAAAATTCAAACCAAATTCTTTGGAAAACTACCCAGATTTTCACAAAGGCTTGTTAATCATCATTTGGAAATACAGGAGAGCTCTGCATATATTTCTCATTCTATAGACATAAATGTATAGCTACACACACACACACACACAGTTTTTTATCCATATTTTTCTGGTGTAATTAAAGTTATATCGCTTGAGTTTTATTCTGTTATTGTATTAGATATATATTCTTTAAAAAACTACATATGAGGTACTGTGAAATCTACCCAGGTGTTTCCTGGGTAAAAAGACCAGACTTTTAAGATCTCCCAAGTGAAAATAATGGAACATGTTACTTCAGGACTCTATTCTCCAGTTCACATCAGATTCCTCTTTGGGTAATTGCAATCTGAAAAGTGCACGCAAGCTAACTCACCTCTTACCGGCCCACCCACACTTTACCCATACTCTCCCTCTGCCCTGACCCAGAACGCCACGGGTGGCCAGAAAGGATAGAGTTTCCGCAGAATGCCCAGAATCAGGTCTGATGAGGAGTCAGAATCTATACTGCCATAAGAATTGACCGCCAGTCTCAAATACCCTTTTCAAAGCCAGTCATTTCTTTCTCAGCACATTGCTGCAAGGCTAAAGGGACTTTAGGAATTTGATGTTTGAAGGGGAGTTACTTTGCCATTCTGACTAAGTGGCTGCTCAAGGTCACCATGGAAACCATCACTTGAATTTTGGCGTTATTTAAAACCTCAGTTCAGCACTTGAAATCTGTAGCTTGCCTTTGAGAAACATCTTAGTCTTTCAAAAAGCTCTGGGTAAGTGGGAGCAGGGAACCAGTGGTGTTGATTAGTCTGTTTATTTAGCTAATAAAACTAAACTGTTGTTTTAGGCACAGTGGTTGGCTTCTTTGCCAGTGTAAGCAGAAAATTGGATTCATTGTGTTTAGACATGCCCTTTCATTCAGGTCACAGTTGTACATTCGTAAATCTTTTTATCATATTTAATATCTATGCAGATGCTGTGCGGCTACATGTTTATATTACCCGTTCCTAAAAAAGAGTCACACTGAGTCAAAGATGTGTTTGCCTGGCATTCTGATTTTTTTAATTGGTTTTTTTCCCATAAGCCTAGGTTGTTGCTAACAGTTTCTTTCTCTTATAAACACCATGGTAACCAGGGAAGAGAAAACTTTTCAGGAAATCCATTTCTCATCGTTTGACGGTGTGAAAAATGGATTTAAATTCAGAAAATAGGACCAAGTCAAGTTGGTGCATTTCCCTGGTATATAGGTTCCTTAGGGTCTTATTTGCTCCTTTCCCCAGGGCGCTTCCTTGTCAGAGATACCAGCCAGCAAGGAAGGTGGCTGCTGGTTCACCACCCTCCCTTCCGGAGGCCTCCACTTAAAAGATTCTTACTTGTGTAGTGTAATAGCCACAAGGCAGGCACAAAAGGCAAACTGAAGTACATATAATCCAAAGATTAGAAGGTATTTGAATAATCAAAGTATCAGTTGGAAGTTGTATACTGAGTTAATGGAATTAGAACATTACATTTCATTTCAAATTTTCTAATTTCAGAGCTTTGAACTCGTGCATTACATTCTGTAATGTATGCTAAAGTAATAAATGCAAAGTCATTAAAATATTGCTTATGCTAATTTTTTATCCTTTTGGTATAGGAAAATCAGGAAGACCTAATTCAAAAATAAGCATTCTAGTGACAACCTTGATTCATATCATGTGAAAAGGTATTTTCCAGTTACCAGTTTTGCTCTTGTTATAAACACATTTATACATATTCTATTAAAATGAGTTACATTAACACGTGTCACTTTTAAATAAATAAAAACAATATTTTTCTGATACTCCTGATCTCTAATGGCATGGCATTATTATACACACTACTAAATTTGGATTGTCATTGGTGTCTAATAATTTATATCATTACTCCAGCTTCCTTTTCCTTTAATAGTGTTTTAGCTACAGACACATACTCAACTTTGCTTCAAGAATTCTTACAGGTATCAGCTCCAACTCACATTCCAGGTTTACAGACCTTCCCTAACTGCAGGTTGGCATGGATGTAAATACACATCCACAGATTAAGGAATAAATACTTAACAGTCCATGTAGCCATGATTATGCTATTTAGACAAATGCTGGGTAGGCATACTCTCCTTTCTCAAACGTGAGGTATTTTCTTTATGACATGCCATTCTAAATCTCAATTTAGAATAACTAATAAAAATGATTACAAATCACTTTGCAAAAATAAAACAGCTAAGCATGAGCTGAATAAGTACTATTAATTAAAGCTGTTAAGGGTTTAGAGTAAAAAGGAAACGTCGCTTCAGCATTGCTAAAATGAAGCCAAAAACCACTTCTGAGGAAATGCAAGGAATCTGTATAGGAGCGTACCAGTGAAGAAATCCTTAGAAGAGTACCGGTGGCAGCCAAGGTAGCCTCACTATAAAGTAAGCTTCATAATGTTTCAAGGGCTGTTATTTCCCTTTTGATATGGTATTTTTATATCAGCTGCCTGCAGAATCCCGAAGGGTGTGCTTCTTTGGACATAAGCCAACTTCTCTCAAGGTATAATTTAACTGTCTTTATACCAATATGTTTAATCCTATCAGATTCAGTCATGATGAAAGCCCTATAATTTTTACTTTGAGAATTTGTGAGCATAATATACTATGTGCTGCCGAAGCGAGCCCTCATGAGCATGGGGTAGTCAAAGACCATGAGGATATACCCAAAACATGCCGTGTGTGCACAAGGTGTGTACGTAGCTGTGTCCAGAGTGAAAATACATCATAATCATGAAACCTGTATGGCTGCAGATCGAAAATAGTTACCTCACCTAACTGTGGTAAAGTGTCCACAATCCTTCATCAGGTTCACCAAAATCTCCAACCAACCAATGCATGAGCAGTACAGGCTATGAAGAAACCTGCCCCCTCTCCCTCACAGCTTCTTTGACAATACTCTGTGGCATTAGGTGCCACAGAACTGCCTGTTTAGACAGTGCATCATTATTCCCACAAGTCCAAAACTGGGCTTATATGAACAATGGCAAAGAAACATAATAAAGAAAGACAGACTAAGCTCCTTTTTTATTAAATTAGTACATGAAAAACCAGTAGGGAATATGTGTATTCTTTTTTTTAAATTTATTTTTTCTTTCTTTCACAGTTTATTGTCCAGTTGGTTTCCATAAAACACCCAGTGCTCATCCCAACAAGTGCCCTCCTCCATGCTCATCCCCCTCCTTCCCCTCTCCCCCACCCCCAACAGCCCTCACTTTGTTCTCAGTAGGGAATATGTGTATTCTTATAAATTCTACACTGATGGCTTGCTCTACAAAGAATTGTGATGTGCAAAGCTTATGCATACATATAATTATCAAGAAATGCAAAGAAATGTTTCTAATACCTGTAATACCAAACAGAGTTTTTAAAAATCAAACATTTATGCTAATTCATGCACTTAGAATACCCCCAATTGGATAATTCTAATAAACTCATATGGAGAAATACAGAAGAAATATTTTCATATAATGGAGTTTCTCCTTCATTATGGCTCTCAGTTCTATATATCTGGACCACCTTAAAGATGGGACCAATGGTGTTTATTCTTTACTCTGTTTTTTTAATAATTGAATGTGCTTTTTTTTGCAGTCCAATGTGGAGATGCTGTAAGTCAAATTCCATTTAACAGAAACTAGTGCTATTCCCAGATGGACAAACTACCTGAAATCTACAAAACAATTTTCATCTTGAAATTCAACTTGCTTAACATACAGAATCATTATGCACTGAATTGGAAGGGTAATCTAGGTTGGTGGTTTCAGACTTTTTCAACCACACACACACACGCGTGTGCACACAAATACACACACACACTAATAAAAATAAATGGCCTAAAATACTAATTTCCCTTACCTTATGAAATGCATAACTCTGATAATATCTACCTATTCTATTTTCAAGTGCTCATTGTGACCCACTAAATTGCTTTTGTGACCCAGCAGTGGGCTGCAACTCACAGTTCAAAAATTTAAGCAATACCCCAGCCCTTGGCAATTTATAAGAATGAAATGAATTATAGATGAAATCCAATTTTTTTTATTTTAAAAATGATACAAAAACAGATTTATACATTAATCTTTTCCATAGCATGAGTTATCAAATGTTCCTTCACAAATATAAAAAATAATAAATGATTAATTATTTTAACTGCCTTTCCATTAACTGGCACAGATCTACCTTTTTTCAGTTTCTTCTAAACATATAGTTTGTACTATTATGACCTTTGTCCTCCTGACTTTGTCTACTAATGTATTTTAGTATTTGTACTTTGCCTCAGGGTATTAGTACTTATAATATTTATTATCTGCTTTCTACTTTCCCATTAACCAAGTCCAATATGCATTTTAATAATGATTTTCTAATTCTATTAGCCCTAATTGTTAACTAACTTATTCAGATTCTTTGTTGATTATACCTGGAGGGCCACGTGCTCCTGTGATAATTCTTTACTGCACCTTCTCCTATACAAATATCTTCTCTCTTCATTCCTCTTAAATGTATCATTAAATGAAGATTTCAGTTTTTTAATCACACTAAATGCATTTCGAGTGCTTGAGTGCCACATGGATGGCTACATGTGGCTGTGGCTACTGTCTTGGACAGTGCATGATATCCTCACCTCCTCACCATTAGGAATGAAAAAGAAATCATAGGGAAACAATTTGAGGCATGGACTTTTGAGCAGTAAATATTTCCCCCCACACACACACCTGATCACACCGTCACTCTTCTTCTACCATGATCTCCACATTCCTTTAGACTTATGGGAAGATAGAAAAAACACACCAGAAAGATGAGAACAGCTAATGGAAAAGGCATGGTCACCTCAAGCCAGAAGGAAGGTGGTCCCAAAGCACTTAGCAACTGAAAGGGCAAAGCGAGCTGCCTAAAAGGGAATTCAGGCTGCCCTCCCCATTGCCTCCCGACCTCCGCTTCTCTTCCCATCTCTGTGCACTTAGGTGAAGAGTTGCTAGTTAGAAGCATTTGATGGGATAGGCAAAGGATTTCATTTTTTAAATCATCTTTTCTGCTATTCTTGCTAAATGGCAGGGCCTTTATAGCATTTTGCGAATTGAATTTACCTTTTCATTTGGGCAACACACTTAACTGAGCTTTCATTCGCCTTCTGGTGGACTAAAAAAAGGTTCTGTGTGTTTACTGGCTCAGTTCTCTGCCTGCACATGAGGGAATCGGGGTGTTTACATACCACTATTTCTGGCTGAACCTAAACCTTGGTTCCCAGAGGAAGGCAACTTGCAGACCATCTCCATTTATGAGAAGGGCATCTGTTTTCCCAGCCACATCTTACCATATGGCTCTTGGTTCTCCCCAGAACCTACTGGCCACCTCCCCACTCTATCCTCAGCCAAACCCGAGTTTGGTTTTTCTGTTCCCAGATACTCTCTGTTTCCCTAGGCAACATCACTGTGTACAGAAACTCACTGCTTGGACACTCCAAGGATTATCAGGGCTCAACATTTATTTTTGCAACAGTACTCAACATTAATAATGTATTTTCTTTGGGGGCCATAAAACTTAAGGGAAATTCAAGCATAAAAATGGCTTTATGAACATATATACTATACATAAGTATTTATAAGCAGGTAATATTAATATATAATAGAATTGACACTTAAATTTATAAATGGTTAAGTTAAGCCAGGTGGCTAATTGGATTTAGGGACTCCATTTGATGAATCAAAAAATAATGCCATCTTTGAAAATAGGCCAGTAAAACTCTAGCCCCATTGCATTTTCATAGTGATAGGAAGAGAAAACCCATTAGCAAACAGCAAATCTCATCCAAACCTATCAGCAGAATTGACAAAACTAGTTCCAAGCCTTGGAAGATAAAATGAGAACATCGTCCCTCTCCCATCCATTTGGAGTACAGTGCCTGACATGTGATTGGTACTTAATAAATATTTGTCAAACAAGTAAATAATGAGAAACAGAGGTTTAAAATACTTCTATATCTTTGGATGGTTACAGAGCTTCAGACTCACACCTGAAAGTTTAGAGGTCTCCTGTCTAATTTGATCCAACTAATGGATTTAAATGCTGTCACACTCCATGCTTTTATCACACAAAATTTAGGATTTCCTGTTCCCTGTTAATGAAAATTGATTTGTTATTTCTATGTCCTTTTTGAAGCAATAGCCCTTGAATTATATCTGAAGAGACCCCAGAAAAAGACTTTATCATTTGGAGAGAAAATTTGCCTATGATTTTTTTTATCTTGCTTCAACCGCTTCCTTTAATCCCAGCTTCAAGTTCTGAAGCTGTTCTCACTAAGAACCTTAATGATTCATTCCTTTAGAGGGTCTGAAGATCCACTCTCCTTTTACACTGATTTAAGACTCAGCTCACAGTGTCCCAGAAGAGCACTGAGAAGGGCCAGTGGGAAAACCACAGGCAGAAAAGAGATGTTGCCTCAATAGGAAGAAG
The DNA here is from genome assembly GCF_003009895.1 of Hyaena hyaena. Taxonomy (NCBI): domain Eukaryota; kingdom Metazoa; phylum Chordata; class Mammalia; order Carnivora; family Hyaenidae; genus Hyaena; species Hyaena hyaena. The sequence goes on along the minus strand of NW_024081029.1, from coordinate 1,182,078 downwards.
AGCGTTTCAATCATCCGAGCTGTCTGTGAAATTAGAAATATTGAAAGTGCTATCGTGGGGCCTGGGAAATCCCTCATCCCTGTTCAGATAGAAGACAGAAGTAGAGAGGAAGGAAGGACCATCAGTCAGTGGTGGGGTCCATGACCTTCAAAGTACTTTCCAGTTTCTGTGGGTCCCTGAGTCTCCTCCGGGCATTCTGTAGTAAGTAAGCTTCTGACTCTAGTTGCTTACATGAGCTAACAAAGGCAAGAAGGAACATGGGAAAAAACTGACTCTCTAATTGGTCGGGCCCATTGTTTTCTTGAAACTAGCCTGGTTCCCTACAGAGTCACGGCTTAGTGAAAGTTGCTCTATCTTCTCTCAGGACAAGCAGACCAGACCAGTGCTTTACCAGGCACACAGAATCCAGCCCAAACAAACCCTGCCTTAGAACTGTGGAAAACAGGGGCGCCTGGGTGGCTTAGTCGGTTAAGCGTCCGACTTTCGCTTAGGTCATGATCTCACGGTTCGTGGGTTCGAGCCCCACGTTAGGCTCTGTGCTGACTGCCAGCTCAGAGTCTGGAGCCTGTTTCAGAGTCTGTATCTCCCTCTCTCTCTGACCCTCCCCTGCTCACGCTGTCTCTCTCTCTCTCCTAGAAATAAATAAAACATTAAAAAAAAATTAAAAAAAAAGAACTGTGGAAAACAGCTATTTTTCTGGCTACAATGCTGACAGCTTTGTAGCCATCAATGACTCCTCAGGCCACTATCTCAGAAAGACCCTATCTTAAAATCCATCAGATCCTACTTGATTTAACTCCACATCCTTAAATATGATGTTCTGTGTCATGATGCTATAAATTAACTTGGTGTTCTGGCAAACAAACCGGTGTAATTAAGTTAAGGCCCATTCGTTTCCGATTTCCTCTTTGTCCTGCTCCACTCCATTACTGGGCACTGGCAGAAAAACTCTAGTCTTTGGTTCATGCAGGGGAGAAGTGCAAGGAGAATGGAAGGAAAAGCATCACTGTGGTGTGTGGTTTCGTTTCCCACAGTTGACTTTGGAATTCATCTCTCTGACTGCTTCTTACTCACTGATTGTCATCAACCGCCAACTCGCGGGAGCGTTGGGGAAACAGCAAACAGAGGTGAGGAGGATGAAAGGAGAACCGGAAGAGCAGAGGGAAGAGAGAAAGTGCAAATAATAAAACCCACACAATTTCAATACCCCCCCCCCCCCCCGCCCCATGTCATTCTCTCAAAAGGAAAAAAAAAAAAAAGAAGTTTACTCCTTTGGCATGACTAAAAAGAGTTGAATTCACACCACTGTAATCCCAACTGCTGGGTATCATCTCCAAGGAGAGCACGGGAAGGTGCTGCAAAAAGACCCAGATTCATGTTGGTAAATTCCCTATAATCGGATGCAGCCTCTGCTATCAGTGTCACCGGTGGATGATCGCCGAGGCACTCTTTTCTCCTACAACAGAGGGACAGCAGGAACCATGGTTGAGTTTGAATGCCATAGATATCCTGAAATGGCCACACAAGATTCCAAAGAGGTTACTTCAGCAGATTCTAAAGCACCTCCCTCCTCTGTTTTATGCTTAACCGCTTCGCACTCTTTTTTATGCATAGTGCTTAGTTTTACACTTAATATGTTTATTTTGGTTTTAGAAAAAGGAGGAGGCTGCTCATGAGGCACACTTGTAACTGGCAAATTCCCTGGGAAGCTCTGTCCTAGAGCTATACTCTAACTGCATAGAATCTTACAGCATTTCTATCCATTAGGTGTGGTTGCAAATAATTACTACCTGCAGTTTGTGGAAGAAGTTTTCTAATTCCTTTTCTGAATAAGACCTTCTCCCCACTCTCTCTCTCTCTCTCTGTCTCTCTCTCTGTCTCTCTCTCTCTCTCACACACACACACACACGCACACCACATAAATATTTGGAGCTATGTGTTATGCAACTTTGGACATAACTGCTCCCATGCTTTGGACATAGTAAATTATCAATAAATGTTATTTTATTTTAGTTTAAGCCTTTTGATGGAAAGATGGGAAAGGTTAGATAGTAGCCATCTAAGCAATCAGTATTGTTTTCTTCCTTATTCACTCTCCTACTATTTCCCCAACATTGAACCTGACCTGAGAGCTTTGCTGATCTTTAATACATTTAGTTCTGTCCAGGTGAATTCCCAGTACAGTATATATACAAATGGATTTATCCATACATTCAGTATTTGTTAAGCACTAATATGTTCCAGGTGCTGTTCTAGGTACTGGGGATACTATGAGGAAGGCAGACAGAGTCCCTAACAACTTGGAATTAACTTTCAGTGGGAAAACCAAAACATAAACAAAGTTTTAAATTTTGTCTATGACAAGGTGATCAAGAAGACATTTCTGAAGGTATTTCACTGAGACCCACGTGAAATGAGAGAGCAAAGGTACATGGAGGTATAAAGGAAGAACAGTCTAAGAGAAGAAAAGATCAAGCTCTGAGAGGGGAAAATTTTGAAATGTTTGAGGCCGTGTGGCTGGAGTGCATGAAGGAGGGAAAGAACAGTGTAAAGTGAGCATGAAAGGATCATGAGGACCTCACAGACATGGTAAGAGATTTAGATTTTATGTTAAATATAACAGGAGGTCATTCAAGAGTTTTGAGCTTGATCACTTTGGTTATAGGACTATACTGAAGGTGAGCAGGAGTGGAAGCTTAAGAGTCCCCAGTAGTCCAGGTGAGAGATGATTGATAGTGTCTGGAACTGCTGCTCCTGCACTGGAGGTGATAAGAAGCAGTCATCTCTGATTCATATTTTGAAAGTCAACCACCAATGGATCGTTCCGTTGTAGGGAAGTGAGGAGGAAAGAAATCAAGAATGAGTCCTAGGTTTGGAACCTAAGAAATAGTGAAATGTAAATGATGTCATGCAATGAGATGAGGCATTTAGGGCCAAGGAGAAACAGCTTTGGAGGAAAAAACAAAACAATGTGTTTGTGATGTCCATTACAAATCCAAATGAAAAGCCGAAGCAATTAAATACAGACATCTGAAGATCAAAAAAAAAAAGTCAAAATTGGAGATATAAATTTGGAAGTTGTTAACAGATTTCATTTATTACCATTAGATGTGATGATGTGTTCAAAAACAACCCATTTTAAAATAGTTTTAGTGGAAAATCCAAGAAGAGGGAAATGAAAAAACCAAGCATCACAACTACCTCAAAAGAAGCAGTTTAGTGTGATGAATTAGATTAATCACCACTTCCCTTCCAACTAGATGATCTCTTCTGTTCAAGTAAAGATGGATCAACCATTGAATCCTTGATTTGTTTTTTAACCCATACCCTTTCCTGTGGCTCCCAGCATAACCGATCCGCCTCCTTTCCTCCCTGCAGAAGAACAAAACAGTTTCACTGGCAAGGAAGTGCAAAACACTGTGACAAAGGTGGCAGATACAATCCATGCAGAGAAGAAATAGTGTTTGGATAATCTGTGAACTTTAAGATAATGCTTGTTCAAGAGAACTTTGCTCACTGACTGTACAGATCCTTGGAGATAACATAAACTGAGTGAGATTTCATAACACACCGACTTCTCAAACTGTAAAGACAGAAGGTCTTGGTGTACTCTTGGGTGCGCCTTTCTTTTCCTGCTAAGGACAGTCCTTTCCCATAGACCCTGCTTAGAGTTTTGCAAGAGCATTGGCACTAACCATGACCACCATTTAAAGTGATTGCCACTTGTGATTTATCTTGTTTGCCTGGGCAAGCTTTGGGAAAGAGACTGGCGTAAAAACTAAATTAATATTAAAAAAAACAAACTGATTAGTGAGGCAGCCAGGAAATGGATAGTGTTAATGTTTTAATAGGGGTGATAACACTGGCCTCCAGAAAGAGTTCACGTTTTGACCCCTCTGGCTTCTTTTTATTTGAAGTGGTGACAAAACATACCCTTCATTAATCAACTTAACTACTTGGTTTGTCATTCCAAGGCCACACTGACATAATGAATGAAGTCTGTCTTTTGGAGCCCTGCTTTGATGCTGTTAAATATAGAAAGGAATTTGGCAAATATATCCATGGAGCATTCTCATATTAAAAAACTAACAAGATCACTTTATTAGAGCCCAATATCAGCGAAGAACAAATCCCCAGAGCATTATCTCTATGCGCTAGAAGCCCCCCTGCCAACCAAAGTATTGGGGCCTATTTCATGAAGGTGCTTTGTAGATGAAACGTCCTACTGAAGTGCTCCTTTGACTTTCAGCTTGTGAGTAGAACAAACCAAACACAGGAGAGTCCTTCCCTGTGTTAATACAACATATCTCAGTGCCTTTATTCATCTCCATTTCTTTTTTCCTATGGAACCAGGGGTTAGAGTTGCCCTCAGAGTTCAAGTTTACAAGGGGGACAGGTAGCAACTACTTGAAAATTTTCATTCCTCAGAGTGCTCAACGTCCAGGAAAAATGCAGAAAGCGGATAAGAATGAAGATCCTGGCAGAACTAGGAGCGATTTCTCAGGGTAAATAGGGGTTTGTTCAAAGAGAGGGTGGTTAAAGGATCTTGAAATCGGCTTATAGTCATATTCACTAAATATTATTGAATGAATGAATGAATGAATGAATGAAAACATCCAGTCAGGTTAAGAAGCTAATTGAGGAGGCATCATTTTTTTAAATGTTTATTTATACTGAGTCAGAGAGAGAAAGAGAGAGAGAGAGAGACAGAGAGAGAAAGCACAAGCTGGGGAGGGGCAGAGAGAGACAGGGATACAGAGCATCTGAAGCAGGTTCTGTGTGGACAGCAGACAGCCCGATGCAGGACTTGAACTCACGAATCATGAGATCATGACCTGAGCCAAAGTCAGATGTTTAACTGACCGAGCCACCAGGCGCCCCTGGAGGCATCTCTTTGTATACCATTGGAGGAATGCTGGGCAGACTCTTCAGGTATCCTGGCCAGAAAACAGGCTGCTGTCTAGATAGACAAGGGATCAGGATCAAGAAGCTTCTTGGATCCGCAATTGGTAGAGGATGACTCCTGAGGAACTAAATCCAGTGTGGATTATAAAGTGAGGACAGGAGAAAATATGACAGGGATCCTGTTATCAGAACTTGGGTCCAAGATGGAGACTTCTGCACGACTACAGAACAGAGTCAGAGCAGAGTCAGCAATAAGATGCCTCTTGGCCTGGAGCTTACATTCTCTTTGATTAGAATGGAGTCTGGGCCAAACTCTGAACCAGATCTAAACTTAAATTGGAAATTTATTCCAACTTAGGGAATTAGTGGATGAATTGGTAAGAGAGCCAGACCTCTCATTACACCATCTTCCTCTCAAAGGTTCCTACAGCTAGTTTTATGGGAAGGAGCTACCACGGCACAGAGATATCTCTTCTTTGGCCAAGGATAAGAGTATAGACTTTAGATTCAGGAAAAGGTTTCAGCTTCCCCATCTGTTAACTAACAAAAGCCTGGTGATAGTAACAAAGCCTCTTTGTATGTAAAACATGTAATGTGCTTACTACTGTGCCAGACTTACTCTAAATTGCACACACAAAAAAATGATAGTAGTAGTTGTTGTTGCTGTTCTTATTGTTATTTCAAGAATTCTAGAAGGCTTACCACATGCCAGACACATCATCTCATTTGGCCCACCCAACGTCTCTTGAGGTAGGTACTATTGTTGCCACATGCTTATGGATGAAAAAATGTGAGACCCCAAGAGATTATGTAACTTGTCCGAGGTTACACAATTAGTACAGGAGGAACTGGTATTTCAAACCAGTTTGTCTGACCCTAGAACCTTTGCTCTTACAATATAGTGATCCTTGAAAGTATGAAACCATAATTGAGTCTGGAGTCTACTTTGGAATCTCAGGTGCCTCTCCCAAATGACTCCTCAGAGGATGGTATACATCACATATGTGGTTTTCAGATAACTCCACCCTAACACTGACTCTGCTGCAATTACTAAAGGTCTCTCTGAACCAGTTCTGCTCTGTTCCATGTGGCATGTGAACACCTGGCTCTCTCTCAGGAGAACTCACAACATATATACCCACATAAGATTAGCGAGAAAAGCACTCGGCTGTGCATGAGAATTCATCTCTAACTACACTGGGCTTGAATCAAGTTCTGCTGGTCTTTGGGTTATCAAAGACATGGGTTAGCAATGCTGTGTTCCCTAGTCCCAGAGTGCTCAGCTAAAGGCCCTGGAGAAACTAGCTAAAGACCAGGATGAGGCTAACACTGGATTCAGAAGCATTAAAACAGGGTTTGAACTGAACACCTGGGCCTGTGTTCACAGACGGCTTGGTTGCACTAAGCTCTAAAGCTACCCATCCAAAGAAACAGGACTGTAGATTAAAAATATAATAGGTTCAGGATCTTGTCACTCCCCCAAATGCCTGTCCGTGCAGCACTATGAACCTCTAGGATTCTGAGACAAGAAGGAAAGTCTCTAGTAGCAAAAACTGAACCAACTTGCAGTGACATGGGAGAATACGCCCATGCCCCCAGGAGTCGGGGTATAGTTCAGAGCCACCACAGTAAGCTTTGTCTGTCCTTAAAGGCATGTGTTCTTTCTTAAGTGTTCAATAGAATATGCTTCTGTACATGTACTTTTATAGAATATCTTTTGTATTAAAAATAATTACTGAAATGAGAATTTTTTAAATCTAGGTTTTGTAGTAAAATCAACTTTCAGGAACGATGATTCGCCTTTTTCTCTTGCAATTCCCCCCACTCCTTGGTACATCGTTCCCTATACCTATGTGTATTCAGGCCTCTGTTTGAGAGTCAGGCCCAGGCAAGCTGGTAGGCTTGAAACTCCAGGGAACTTCATGGGGGATATCAGTAGTTGTGCAGAACAAGACAGAGCAAGGCATTTGGTAGCTGCCTGAGCACAAAGTTTGGAGAGAAGGACTTCAGTCCTTGCAGGTTTTGACAAAAGGAAGTCAGGACCCTAAAATTTTGCAGGATAAATGTGCCCGGATAGGAATGGGATGTCAAGGCAGGGACAACCACTAGACTCAGGGAACTAAACTGGAAGGCTATTACTTGGTGTCTTCCAATGATCACACTTCCTGTGTCATACCTCCCCTTGAAACTGAGCTGCCCTGAGGCCTGGCAGAAGCAATGCATGCTGGACCTAAGACTAAGCCTTCAAAAGGTCCGCAACTTCTGCTGTTGCACTCTGGGGGAAGCTAGTCAAAATGGAACAAACCTGACCACTGTGGACCACCTTGCTGTGAGGAAGCCCAAACTGGCTACATGGAGAGGAACCCAGGCATCCTTCCAACAGAAGTACCCTTGGCTGGCTGCCCCAGCTGAGTACCAGTTTGCCAGACACGTGAGTGGACCATCTTGGAAAATACCACCACGTGGAGCAGAATCACACCATCCTTGCCAAGTCATTGACAAAATGGAGAATCATAAGCAGGTTCTCCAGTTCTATATGTAGGCATCTCAGAAGCTGTCAATCTGTCTTAACAAGTAAAAGGCTGAACAAACTGAGAAATCAACAATTTTTCTTGGATCCATACGAGAGCAGAGGACACAAGGCAAACTGCTGCCTCCAAGATTGGAAAGATCAATAGGAGAATACAGAGAATAAAAATGCATGGAGCAGAGACTCCAAGGCAGATACCACCATGGGAACCAGCATCTGGATAGGAAAACCTGAACGGTTACTGAAGAATTTCTGGAGACTAAGTGCAGACAAGTCCAAGAGTTAAAGGCTTCAGGGGTATCCAGTCATAGCCCCCCCCTCACAATATTGTGAGATTTACCTCTGAGCACTCAACCAGATTCCTGCAGGAAAAAACAGGAGAAAAACCTCATGTTTCCAGCAGAAGGAGAGGGAAAGGAAACACTTTTAAATACACAGAGCATGCTATTCTTCTTAACAAGGTCTGCCCTTAGGAGAAACTAGTTAACCAGAGTCTAACCTGCTAAAGTATTGTTAGAGCTAACTGACTTGAGGGAAGGAAAATACCCAAATCCATTTGTTCTAGCCTTCCACATGGGAGAAGAGGAATACCCAACCCAGTGCACTCTGGCATTCTTGTCCTACTTAAAAGAGGATGAAACACACACACACACGCACACACACAAAGTCCCAAAACCTGAGAAGTACTGTGAAGTTCACAGTCCAGAGTCATGAGATCACTGAAAGACCGGACCTAATCATAGCATCATAGGACCATAAGAATGCTCTCTCCCCGCCTTCTACCTCACTACCATATTGCTAAAGGCCTATTTTCAGCAGTTCCTTTTACCCAGTGTATCATTCCCAGCTACCAAGAAAAAATTACAAAGTACACCAAAAGGCAAAAAATATATTCTGAAGAGAATGAAGCGTAATCATCGCAAACACACATGGATGTTGGAATTATTAGACATAGAATTTAAAACAAGTATCAGTAAGATGTTAAGGGCTCTAACGGGTAAAGTAGACAGCATACAAAACCAAATGGGCAATCTAAGCAAAGATCCTAAGAAAGAACCAGAAGAAACACTGAAATGAAAACAAAACTGTAAAACGAAACAAAACAGAACACCACAACAATGAAACAGAAATAAAGAATAACTTTGATGGACTAGATACAACTGAGCAAAGAATCTCTGAGCTCAAGATACTTTAATAGAATCCTCAAAAAGCAAAGAGAACAAAGACTGAAGAATCATAAGCAAATAAATGATCATTGTTTAAGCCACTGAGTTTCAGGGAGAAGAGATAACTGAAACACACTATGCAGATTTACCTTCACAGAGCTATTCGGAAAATAGAGTTCAAGTGCGACCTTGAGAAGATGTCTTGATGCTTCCCGTGTACTAATCTAAGGCTCCAAAAATTCTCCCTGAGCAGTTCAGGGACAGGGAAGTAAAAAAGTTCTAGTGCTTTCACTCATTTCCAAATTATGATAAAAAATCCCAAATTTCCACAAATATCATTCTGGTAAACATGGCAATTCAACAAACACACTTTAACTGATATGCAATGCAAATTCTAGCCTTGTCTATTACTATGGTGTTCAGAGCTTGCTAGTTTCTATAACACTCTCCACATATCCACCTGCATTGGAGTGGTCTTGAGCTGTCTCTATCTTGCCTATGCAGCACCCAACACAGAAATATACACATGTAGGTACTTAATATCCCATGGAGGACAATGGTAGCAGAGAGCATGATTTCTGGATTATTTGGAGCCAGTCAACACCAGCTGCAAAGCAACAGCAATAAGGGAAGTGCTACTCAAGAACTCCAACCCAGGCATACAGCTGGTAAAGCTTTGTGGGACAAGATATAATGACTTTCTCTTCTTCTCAGTATGTAATACCTGCGAACAACTGCAAAAGAGGTAATAGTCATCAATGGTCCACATTATAGGATGCAAAGTTTTGGAGTAAATATGCAAGATCTGTTCATTCCCCTGCATCCAGGCAGAACTGACCCCGCTCCCCACCTTTGCTATACAAACCACTTAGAGAAAAGCATGCGGCATTATCCAGGAGGCAGTATCCATCCAGCTGAACTTGCTCTAACTGCTAAATCCAACAGGAGCCTCAGCCACAGGATGCCACTTCCATCCCATTTCCATGGAAATAGACAGGCTTTGAGCAAATTTAAAGTACATGTTTAAAAATAAGTTTGCAGTTTCCTTTGAACCAAGATATATTGTCAGCTGATATACATTTTAGAGCCCCCTTGACATGTGTCTACAGAAGGGGCGGATTAATAATAGCTTACATTTCTTTAGTGCTTTTCATCCCGAAGGATCCCAAACAAGAGAAACAAGCTGAATCTTTTCTTCTTGCTTAAAGGAAAAACCCTAGTGGATTTCAAAGCAATCCTAAATACTAGAACTAATTACAAAGAAATTCACTTTTTTTAAGTGTCAGGACATAATTATTATTTTTTAAAGCTTGAATAGTATCCACATTGCTTCTGGGAGCTCACAAAGAAATGCCGCCATCACCATCCCAGAAGGCTATCATCTCTTTCCAACAAAGGCAACAGTTGCAGTGCCAGGAGATTTAGAGACATTATGGGTGAAGAGATAAAAATAATAATAATAATTAACAATGGCACGGGAAGCCCCATCTGGAGCGTCTGATAACACAGTAGGAGATGGATACAGATGGGAAAAGGTGGGTGGTACAGGGTAGAGCTTGTCCCAATCTCATGGGCATGGGACCCCAGACATACTCAGATTAGTGGAAGGCTTGGTTCTTTCCCACTCCTTGTGATTCAAATGGAACTAGCCGGGCCAGAGCCAGCATGTTTTACCAGTGTCCAGGAAATCTGGGCTCTAGATCACAGTATTATTCTGTCTGGCATCATGACAAGGTCAATAATACATTTACCAGTGTTTGATAATCCTGGATTAATATAGCTTTTCATTCTCTAAAGTACAGATGCTTTCTTATCTGTAACCTAAGTAATTTGCATATACTTCCACATAGTAATTCCAAGCACAATGCTGCTTATTCTGAGCTTTCTGCCCTGATTGACAGCTAATTAGAGCCTTGAGATGTCGGCAGGTGTCGAGATGAAAAGACATCATAAACCCAGTTACAGCACAGACAATGGCTTTTTAATAATCTGTCTAAGTCATGCAGTTCCCAACTATCTCACGCTTTTATGATGAGTAGTTGCTTGATCCTGGAGGACTGCTGAGCAAGGAGGACCTCTGCTGTTAAAAAGAACCCACAACTATAAAGGGACAGTCAAAGTGCAATTTTGAAAAGGAAAACAGAAAGGAGCTTCCACCAGGACACTCACAAAGAAAACAGGAATTTTTTTAATCAATTTGCTTTCCTTCCACAGAGATGCCAAACTAGCATGAGATGGACAGACACACCCCCACCCTCCCATCTGCCATTGTTAGTGAATATGATCATATGATGAATAAGGCAGAAAAGTAAGATGTTGAGAAGATAAAATTATCTCATTTGGAAAGAGAATATGCTAATCGCATTGGGACTCTAAATGAAGCCATTCTTTCCCTTTAGTGTCATACTTTGAGATTCTCGTGTACACCCCTTACTTGATATGCATCATGGGGATGACATTCTCAGCACAGGATACATGTATAAAGGGAAGAACTTTCTTTCTCCCAGTGTGTCACAGGGAAGAAAAAGGCTGTCATTCTGACTGCCTTCACACATACCCTCCCCCCACAGAGGGTTTTGTGAACTCCAAAGATATATCCCCTTAACTTGTTTTTTTTTCCCGAAAAAGGTACTGATTCCACAAATCTTTATAGAGGAATTATTACTCGCATAGACTTGTGTTAGGTGCTGTGGGGATACACAAGCATAAGAGGGAGGTTTTGCCTTTGAGGGGCTGCAAAGTATGATTTACACTGCATTAAAACAAATAACACAGTAGAAGAGAAGCCTTCCAGTCAGCTATCACTTTGTGCTAACGACATATTAAAAATTGTAAATACTATTCATTTAACAAAATTTGAGAACTCTGAAAACTGAAAAAGTCAAGAGAAGCTTTAAAGAACAGACCCTTGAAGACAAATAAGATTTGAGTTAGCCAGAAGAAAAGGGGATATTCCAAGTTGGAAGCTGAGGTAGGATTGACTTGGATAATGGCACTAGGCTACAAAAAAAAGACTTGTTTGGAGGTTTCTAGGAATAATCCAGGCAAGCTAAAGAGATGGGCTTCTTTGGGACCAGATTTTGAGGGTTGCTAATCCCTAATTCAATGATACCCAGATATTTGGGATTATACATCTTATGGGTAAAGATTTTTGAGCACATCCCCCAATATGTATGTGTGTATATACATATATCTGTGTGTATGTACATACATATATATGGATACACATAATATATGTATAACAAATATATATTTTCTACTTTATATAACATATTTTATATAAAATGAAGAATGAATATTTTAAAGAATGAAATATTTTAAATATTTTATTTTTTGTTTTTTATGGTATAAAAATCTTTTATATCATCTAAGAAAACAATCAATATATCAATATTTTTAATGAGAGCAATATGATTTAATACCCTTTTTGTTACTCTTTGAATAACACTTTAATTCAAAATCAATTCAAATCCAAAATCTGGCCCTACAATTTTTTTTTTTTGGCTCTACACACATTTTATCTTGACAAATGAGTTTAGTGGCTATCACAGGTGGCAAAAGATATGCAACTGGGTTTTTTCTTCACTTTTAAATAAATAAATAAAAGTATTTATCATTAAGTTCAGCAATATTCTATATTTTATTGTGTCAAATGCCTTCAAACACTATTGAAATATTTGTAGCTATTTGACTTCATTTTTTGAAGATAGAGACCATGACACTAATGAAGCTTTAGGGTAGGACTGTTCATCTACACAAGCATCTCCCCTGCAAGGTATATTTCTGTAAAGGTTGCAGAGGCGAGATAAAGGCAAGACATTTTGACCATAATTAAGACCAGTGTTCCTTTCCACTGTGACTTTTGTTACACATCCTTCATGTTAGAGGGAGCATAAGCAGATGCAACCATTTTGGGTGTCTGAATAAGGGAAAATAGAGTTGGAGTACACTCAACTTGGGTTTATTGGGATATCCTTAGGTGGTTCCTAAGCACCCCCCACCGCCCACCCCCTCCATGTGTAGTTAGGTTATCACTAGCCATCCCAGGAAAAGATGCCTTCTGGGAAAACTCCTGCCCATTATACTGACTCATGTGTGGTTGTGGCGTGAAGGTGCACAATCAGAGGTCATTGCACAATATGAATGTGTCCTATAGGCATGCAGGGTCAAAAATAATGTGGAAGTGGAGAGAAACGACATGTGAAATTATGGCACCAGAAGCTAACTTGTGGAAAATTCTTCTAGTCATCAGATACATCACATTATAAACAAAGTATTTGGTTCTCACTGGAAATTCTCTTGTCACCACATTCAGTTTTAAATAAATCATAGGTTGTTTTTAGTTTTATTTTTATTGTAGTCACATGAAACGGAATTTATCATAATGCTTGCACTTGTAAGGCACAGACCTACAGCAATACCACAATCAGTGAGTATGTCTGTGTGTAAAGTCACATATTTTAGGAACGCCATCTATTAGAGCACATCCTAGTCTGTCTCATATATCTTGTCCTGATGAAATCTGGCAGTACCAGATAAAGTGGCATGCAAAATTGCCACCAGTGTGGCAAAACAAATAAAGAATGGGTGTTCCCATAACAAAACTCCTATACACATTTATCAATAAGCCAAAATATATAGCATAAGAATAATTTGGTTATACGGTTACGTAGCTCACTGCAACATGAGGGAGTTTTTTAAATGCATATGAATTTACTCTGATCAATTGATATTGTTAGTTTAAAGGGCATGTGAAGTTAATCATGCATGATAAAATATTAACCTCCCCCAAATCTTACAGCTCAAAAACTGACATGATAAAAGTGTCCCTAAATTTGACTACAGTCCTAAAAATCTGTGTAACACTATTAGTAGCAAATTATTAATAATAAAAACAAATTTTGATCAGTTATACTAAAGGAAAATATGAGTACCTTCCTATTTTGTCTTCAGAAAACATTACAAAGTAATTGTCATATGAAAGGGTGTTCAAGTAGATTTAGCTAAAAAATATAGGAAGGTATTACAAAGGCATGTCAGCAGTTCAATTATAAAAATACTATGTTATTTTTCTGGATCTTGTGCTTGTGGTATTTCCTGCTTTTAAGATAAGTAATTTGTTAGGGCTCCTGGGTGGCTCAGCCAGTCAAGCAACCGACTCTTGATTCCAGCTCAGGTCATGATCTCACAGTTTGTGGGTTTGAGCCCTGCATAGGGCTCTGTGCTGATAGTGTGGAGCCTGCTTGGGATTCTCTCTCTGCAACCCCCCCCCCCCAAATAAATAAATAAATAAATAAATTTAAAAGAAAAAAAGATGAGTAATTTGTTGTGATTTCTTCTCATTCTAAATAAATGCTCACTTTCACACTTCACTTTGCATTTGCAATTTTGTATTTTTTTCCCTTAAAGAAGCCTCCAAAACTAAGGTCCACAAAATCAGAATATGGCCTTTTTAGACGCTCAGTTTACAAATATCTTGCGAATTTAAAGCCTTCATACTATCACTAACTAAAATCTCAAATACAGTAAACACCTAAAGTGAGAAGTATTTTTTTTATGTTTATTTATTTTGAGAGAGAGACAGAGTGCGTGCATGCATTTAGGAGCAAGCAAGCAGGGGAGGGGCAGAGAGAGAGGAAGAGAGAAAATCCCAGGCAGGCTCCACACGCTGCACAGAGCCCAGAGTTGGGCTCAACTGTGAAATCCTGACCCAAGTGGAAATCAGGAGTCGAACATTTAACCGACTGAGCCACCCAAGTATCTTAAGAGTGAGATGTATTATTAAAAATAAGGACATGAATTCTTATTTCAAATTGCATATCAGGGGCGCCTGGGTGGCTCAGTCAATTAAGCGAGTTCAAGCCCCACATGGGGCTCTACACTGACAGCACAGAGCCTGCCTAGGATTCTCTCTCTCTCCCTCTCTCTGCCCCTCCCCTGCTTGCTCTATCACACTCACTCTCTCTTAAAATAAAAAATAAACAAAAAAATTTTCATTTTAGTAATTTTGAATCTTCTTGACCAAATTCTTGTCAGACCTGATTAGTTGCATTATTTTTACTACATAACGCAGCTTACAAAGCATTTAGTCTAATAGAAGTAATAACTTGACCTTTTTTGTTGTTCTCTTACATGTGCAGTTACTAGTTTCTCCAATCTGATTTCTTTTCTGCAATCTTTTTAAGCTGCTTGCCCACTCAATAAATCATAACTAGATGCATCTAAATGGAAAAGCATCATAATATGCTGAAAGCTAACCCAAAAAATGAGAGAACAACTACTATACTCTAATTACTTTGCAACTTTATTGCTTCAAGCTATCTCAGGCTTCATGAGTGGTATGATCACATAACATACAGTCTGAAAGACAACTTCCTGTATCCATCTGTATATGAGACATTAGCAAAGTTTAATTTCTTTTTTACCTAAAAAAATATATAATTGTTTTTATAGTAAAGGGACAGAAATGAAAGGCTCTGCTACATTCTTCCAATTATTTTTCACATCCCCAGGCCATGCCTGCCTCACTTTGGAGATTACTGGCCTAATTTAGTAGGTATGAACTTATCTTAGAAACAAAAACAAAAACATTGAAGATATTTGAGCAAGGGAGAGACATTTAGGCAGTTAGTGATGCTATTCAAGATGGATTGAACAGTGGAGCTGAAGGTAGAAAGATGAGTTTGGAGGCCAGTGCAATAATCCAGAACTAAAGAGATATGAATGAAGATTAGTAGTGTGAAGGGTGCGCCTGGATGGCTCAGTCGGTTAAGCATCTGACTTCGGCTCGGGTCATGATCTTGTGGTTCGTGGGTTAGAGCATGACAGGTTCTGTGCTGACAGCTCAGAACCTGGAGCCTGCTTCAATTCTGTGTCTCTTTCTCTCTCTGCCCCTTCCCGGCATGCTCTCTCTGTCTCTCTCAAAAAATAAATAAATAAATAAATAAATAAGCATTTAAAAATTAAAAAAAAAAAAGAAAATTAGCAGTGTGGGAACAAGAATGAGAAAGAAGAAACAAAGGCAATTGACTTGATTAAAAATAAAAAGGAACAGAATTTACAATGTACTCACTTTCTAGACAGGTTTTGAAAGTGTGGGTGGGTGGGTTTAGGACATTTGATGAACTGGTGTGTGTCCTATGATTACACCATATGTCAAATTATCAGACAGCTTGTGTATCCTCTCAAAAGCAGGGTGTTAAAATGCCATAACCACACATATGGACAGACTAGTGAAATTAAAGAAGTACACACAAACATATGGCATTCAGCTGCCTAATAAAATCCTACTGAGCCAATAATGGCCGAAAACCTTAAGAGTTCAGTGACAGAAGAAAGCAGTACATTAGGCACTCAGAGTGGAAACATCTCAAATTTGTCCCAATTTACACTTTCAACCAAAAATTGGCATAATTAAAAAAATTTTAATGTTTATTTAGTTTTGAGAGAGAAAGAGAGGGAGGAACAGAGTGCAAGGAGGGGAGGGACAGAGAGAGGGAAAGACTGAATCTGAAACAAGCTCCAGGCTTTGAGCTGTCAGCACAGACCCTGACGAGGGGCTCTAACTCATTAACCATGAGATCATGACCGAAGCCGAAGTCTGAGCCACCCAGGTGCCCCCAAAATTGGTAAAATTTTAAACACCAGCTGAAACCACTTCAGTCATAAATATCCAAAGGGTTATACCAAATTTTAGTGTCAAAATGATTTGACATAAAACATCTGGAACAGTAAGTGAGACCATTTACCTTGTTGATAGAGCAGAGCAGTGCATAAGGTAGGAAAGAATGAGGAAGAATACCATCTCACACTATTCCAAAATGTCCATGTTATTAAAACACTTTCCCATTTATTTTACTCTTGTTCATGTTTTTAAGTATATACACAGGTTTTAATTTAATAAATTTGATTTAGTATATACCCAGGGTTAAATATTAAATGAAAGGCCCCTAATAAAAGCTTTCTCTTGCCTACAACTCCTCAGCTTCCCAATCTTTCTCCCTGTCATCAGATTTAACTAATTGAATGATTATACAAAAATCTTTGGAAAATTTTATTTTTTCCTTTAACATCTTTAATCGTTATATTTTTGCTTTATGCTATAAGAAGTGAAGATTTATCTACTTTATACCACTTCCAACCTAGTTTTCCCCAGCCCACACTTCAGCATTATATTCCAATGGTATGTTGGAGCCCACTTGTGCCAAATTGCAAGAGTTAATTATTTTAGGAATTTTGTAAGCCAATTAAATATTAAACATAGCCATTATTAAAATTAAATTAAACACACTTATAATTATATAAGTTATATTAAAAGCAAAGGTGGGGCGCCTGGGTGGCTCAGTCAGTTAAGCATCTGACTTTGGCTCAGGTCATGATCTTGTGGTTCCTTGGGTTTGAGCCCCATGTCGGGCTCTGTGCTGACAGTTCTGAGCAAGCTAGGAGCCTAGAGCTTGGAGGCTGGAGCCTGCTCAGATTCTGTGTCTCCTTCTCTCTCAAAACTAAAATAAAATTACGATTTTTAAAAATCAAAGGTAATAAACACTCAAAATTTACACTTCTTAATTATGTTACTACATTTTATTATTATCTATGCTGTTGAAGTTACTTCCATTTATTGTAATGCTATACAATGCTATGCTAACTACACATACCTTCCCAACTCTGTGTTCAGTGAAGTCACATTGATAGCTTGATATTGACAATGGTGGGAGCATTCCACCACCCAAATCAGCAGATGTCACAAATCTCAGCTCGTTTATTGGTTGGTTAGTTGTCTAGACTTTAGATTCAGGAAAATAATGTAAGAAAGTAAGAAAATCGTATAATTTAAATATAACTTAAGTGTATTATGTCTGTACCCATTACATTGTGAACAGAACAGAAAATGAAGAAATATTTCTCCATTATTCATTTTAACAAAGAAGTTGTTCATGTCATTGGCAAATGAGTACAGTTCTGACATATGTCTTCATTGTTTGACTTTTTTCTTCCTTAGAATTCAACTAACATTCATGTCAGAAGTATGTTCATTTGTCAGTCACAAATATAGTTTAGCTCAAGTTCCAAAAATTTAGTAAAACTCAACAAAAGCATAATGTGAGGATCGATGACTTTATAGAATTTACAGTAGTTTCATATATTTCACGATTATTTGTAAATTCTGTCTGGTTATATGTCCTTTATACACATAAAATTTATCATAAATGTATGTATGTAGATATGTGCATTTTTAGAGCAATTTGTTAAATGTTTATCAGCACACTACTTATTATATAATTATTTTAATAATTTCATAAATAATATTTTCATATATGATCATATAAAACTTGTTCACTGAAGATGAAGGTGGGTTTTTTTTCCTTTGTTGTTTTTCTTGACGTTTCTAAGTGTCTTTTTTTCTTCCTGTAGAATCTTTATTATAATGATTCTCCATTTTTATTTCTAAAAACTCCATTGTATTAATAATACTATGCAGTCTTTTACAAGCATGTGGAGAAAGAAACTTTTGAGCCCTCTTGCACTTTACTGCAGTTTGAATACATTCTAGGCCTCTGGTACAACAGCTACCCTGAGACTTTAATGACTCTTCTTTAGTTATTATATCTTAAATCTTCTTCTTTCTTAACTTTCTTCTCCTGTTTTACAAGAAAACTTAATAAATTTATTTTTCTTTAGTGTTCATAATCTTTTGAATCCTATAACTTCTACTTCTAGTACTTCTTTTTTTTTTTATTTTAGTTAGTAACATACAGTACAATATTGGTTTTAGGAGTAGAATTCAATGATTCATCACTTACACACAACACCCAGTGCTCATCACAGGTGCCCTCCTGAATACCTATTGCCAGTGTAGTCCATCTCCCACCCACCTCCCTCCATAAACCCTCAGTTTATTCTCTATCATTAAGAGTCTCTTGTGGTTTGTTTTCTTCTCTCCTTTTCACCTCCCTTCCCATATGTTCATCTGTTTTGTTTCTTAAATTCCAAATATAAGTGAAATCATATGGTATTTGTCTTTCTCTGATTGGCTTATTTCGTTTAGCATAATACGTTCTAGCTCCATCCATGTCATTGCAAATGGCAAGGTTTCATTCTTTTTGATGACTGAGTAATATTCCATTACACACATTCACACACACACACACACACACACACACGCCACCTCTTCTTTATCCATTCATCAGTTGATGGACATTTAGGCTCTCTCCATAGTTTGGGTGTTGTTGATAATGTTGCTATAAACATTAGGATACATGTGCCCTTTAAAATCTGTATTTTTGTATCCTTTGGGTAAATACCTAATAGTGCAATTGCTGGATCTTAGGGTAGTTCTATTTTTAGTTTTTTGAAGAACTTCTATACTGTTTTCCAGAGTGGCTGCACCAGTTTGCATTCCCACCAATAGTTCAAGAAGGTTCCCGTTCCTCCACATCATTGCCAACATCTATTGTTTCCTGAGTTGTTCATTTTATCCACTCTGACTGGTATGAGGTGGTATTTCAATGTTTTTGATTTGTATTTCCCTGATGATGACTGATGATGTTGATCTTTCCATAGGTTGTTAGCCATCTGGATGTCTTCTTGGAAAAGTGTCTATTCATGCCTTTTGCCCATTGGGCTATTTGATTTTTTGGGTGTTGAGTTTCATAAGTTCTTTATAGATGTTAGATACTAACCCTTTATCAGATATGTCGTTTGCAAATATCTTCTCCCACTCCATAGGCTCCTTTTTAGTTTTGCTAATTGTTTCCTTTGCTGTGCAGAAGCTTTTTATATTGATGAAATCCCAGTAGTTCATGTTTTCCTCATTAAATTTCTTAAGAAAGAGTATGTAGAAGATAAGTTTATAGAGCCATCAGACATCTTTTTATTTTTTTTATAAAATTTTTTAATGTTTATTGATTCTTGGGAGAGAGAGAAAGAAAGAGCAAGAGCAGGGGAGGGGCAGAGAGAGGGAAACACAGAATCTGAAGCAGGCTCTAGGTTCCAAGGTGTCAGCACAGAGCCGTAAGTGGGGCTCAAACTCACGAACCATGAGATCATGACATGAGTTGAAGTTGGAGGCTTAACTGACTGGGCCACCCAGGCTCCCCAAGCCATCAGACATTTTAAAAAGTCTTTATTCTGTGACAGTTTTCTTGATAGTTTGATTAGGTATAGAATTCTAGGTTTGAAATAATTTTCTCTCAAATTTTAGGGTTATTCCTTTACTGTCTTCAATAATCAGGCTGCTTTGAGAAGTTCAATGACATTTGGAGTATTTCAATCTCTTTTAAAGTAACCTAAATTTTCTCTTTGGAATTTATTATTTATTATTTTATTTAAATTTTTTAAAATATTTTTAAGCTTTAAAGTGGGAGAGGGGCAGAGCAGAATTGGAAGAAGTCTCCAGGCTCTGAGCTGTTAGCACAGAGTCTGACTCAGGGCTCAAACTCACGAGCTGTGAGATCATGACCTGAGCTAAAATTGGACACTTAACCGACTGAGCCACTCAGGGCCCCAGTTACTGTTCATATTGATACGAGGTACACACACATGAAAAAAAAAGGTTGGAAGTTCTGTATACAGTTAACAGTCTTTTAACCAATGGATTTCTCTTTGTGGTGGGTAGGCAAAGACATGTCCAAAGGAATCATTTGGAGGAAACTCTTTAGGCCAGCTTGTGGGGTTCTAGGAAAGTTCAGTTTCTTCAGGGAAGGAACTTCCAGTGGGGAGTTGTGGGGGAGGAGTCATTCGCTGCTAGTGTTATGCTATCAGTCTTTTTAAAGGCCTTACACCTTACCTCCACTCTCCTCTTTATCTAGCATCTCTGAATCTGAAGACTTTAAAACTTCTGTGGGTGCAAATTAGATTTCTATAATTCTATGTCTTCTTCTGGAAACACTCAGTGGTAAATTTATCATTATACCACTTAGCTATAACAATGATCTCTATTCCATCTAACTGATTCCAGAATTATATTGAAATCTTTCTGGTTCCTGACAATGGCAGAAAAAAGTTATTTAAATCACCCTCCCACTGAAAATTACTAAAATTGCCAGACCTAATTTGTTCAGGCTTCTTTAAAGGATCAAAGAGATCACAAGATATTAAGCAATTACCAGGCCAACACTGAAAGGAAAGCAGAGACTAGAGAGATAAACCAGCACAGAAGCAGCATTGCCCTGAACACATGTGACAACCCACAGGAATAAAATAAAGGCCCGGGGCACATGCACTGTGGCAATTCCAACAGGAGAAGCTGTCTTCAGTAAGTTAGGGTTCCAAAGGACTACAACTTCATAAAAAGTATTACCACCTGGGGGCATCAAGGAACCTGGAGCCATGAACACAGTTAAGGCAATCCCAGGCCAGTATTTACTGCTGCCTGACAGAAGCAATGCAAAACTTCTCTAGAGAATGGAAACGGGATAAATAAAACAAAATTCAAATTGATATAAATCATGCTGAAAGAGCAGCACCTCAAAGACAACAGTAAATTTTAAAAATCATAAAAGCATCCAGAGATAAGAGGGAGATTAACTAAAAATAAGTAATAGGCTGTTAACTTCTCAACAGCAACATTGGAAGCCAGAAGATAGTGGAAGAATACCTTCAACATGCGAAAAGAGAATATTTGCCAACTGGAATTCTACAACTAGTAATTGTTCAAGAGGAAAGGCATAAAAACGATATTTGAAGAAAAGCAAAAACACTGCACAGCAAAGGAAACAACCCACAAAACTAATAGGCAACCAACAGAATGGGAAAAGATAGTTGCAAATGACATATCAGATAAAGGGTTAATATCCAAAATCTGTAAGGAACTCACCAAACTCCACACCCGAAAAACAAACAACCCAGTGAAGAAATGGGCAGAAGATATGAACAGACACTTCTCCAAAGAGGACATCCAGATGGCCAACAGACACATGAAACGATGCTCAGCATCCCTCCTCATCA